>NC_050198.1:79891678-80191678 GCF_004126475.2 Phyllostomus discolor | reverse complement strand
GACTTCCACTTATATTTCTGGAGTTAATTTGATATGTATATATTGCTTTTGCAAAAAAAAACCCACAGTGAAATATAATTTTAAATTAAAAAGACAAGAAAACTACCTCATTGCACAAATCAAAAGTGCTACACAATGCCTTTTTTTGTTAACTGTGTATCACTAAATGATTGTCTTTCAAATACACCTGGTTGTTTTCATAGGTACCTCATCATCACAATTTGATAGTATTTTCCAAAGCTTCTTTCACCAACAGATATTATTAACTTTTATTTAATCAATCCATGTTTATTATTGGCTTTCAAAAAGAGCAATAGCAATATCTGTAAGGTTTTTGAGATATTAAATAAATATGAATAATTTTACCTTATTGTAGAATTGATATTTTTCAATATTTATCCCCCAAAGCAGCCCTAGGTAAAAAGCTGCCTATTGCCTGCACTTCTGAACCTTATTCTTTTTTTAAAAAAAATGTTTATTTATTTATTTATTTATTTTAGAGAGAGGGGAAAGAAGGGAGAAAGAGAGGGAAACATCAATGTGAGAGAGAAATATCAATTGGTTGCCTCTCTTACTTGTACCTGCCCCATCCGGGGACTGAACCCACAACCCAGGCATGTGCCCTGACTGGGAATCAAACTCATGACCCTTTGCTTTCCAGTATAACACCCAACTAACTGAGCCACATTGGTTAGGGCTCTGAACATTATTCTTTTTAAAAAATTTTAAATAATTCATTGTTTATGCTATTATAGTTATCCCAATTTTCCTCCTTTGCCACCGTCCACCCAGCCCATCCCCCACTCCCTCAGGCAACCCCCACACCATTCTCTATGTCCATGGGTCATTCATATACATTCTTTGACTAACCCCTTCACCTTCTTTCAACCACCTCTCCTCTTCCCTCTTACAGCTGTCAGTCTGTTCCATGTTTCCATGTCTCTGCTTGTATTTTGATCATTAGTTTATTTTGTTCATTAGATTCCACTTATAGTTGAGCTCATATGGTATTTGTCTTTCACCAACTGGCTTATTTCACTTAGCATAATACTCTCTAGTTCCACCCGTGCTGTTGCAAAAGGTAGGAATTCCTTCTTTTTTTACTGCTGCACAGTATGCCATTGTGTAAATGTACCAGTTTTTTTGATCCACTCATCTACTGATGGGCACTTAAGCTGTTTCCAAATCTTGACTATTGTAAATACTGCTGCTATGAACATAGGGGTGTATATAGCCTTTTGAAATGGTGTTTTGGGATTCTTAGGATATATTCCTAGTAATGGAATCACTAGGTCAAAAGGTGGTTCTATTTTTAATTTTTTGAGGAAATTCCATACTGCACCAATGGCTGCATGGGTCTGCATTCCCAACAACAGTGCACTAGGGTTCCCTTTTCTCTACATCCTCACCAGCACTTGTTGTTTGTTGATTTATTAATGACGGCCATTTTGGCAGGTGTGAGCTGATATCTCATTGTGTGTGGGGGGGTGTGATTATTTTGAAATTTTATTTTATTTTAATTGTTGTTCAAGTACCATTTTCTGCCTTTTACCCCATCCCAGTCTCATTGTGGTTTTAATTTGTATCTCTCTGATGGCTAGTGATAAACTTTATTCTTAATGTGTAAGGGAACCCTGGGTCATTTTCACCTCAGTAAAGACAGTTTCCTGAGTTAAACATCAGCCAGGGCAAATGTCTCTATTTTTCATTACATGGCTGGATACCTTCTGGATCTTGTACCTTGTCTCCCCAACTAGACAGTGACCACATCCTATACTTTTCACAACCCGAGGGCCTCCCTTCATAGTATAGGCCAAGTGGCAAGTGCTCAGTAAATACATGTTAAATTAGCCCTGGCTGGTGTGGCTCAGTGGCTTGAGTGATGGCCTGTGAATCAAGGCATAGCCAGTTCGATTCCCAGTCGGGGCACATCCCTGGGTTGTGGCCAGGTCCCCAGAAGGGGAAGAGTGAGAGGCAACCACACATTGCTGTTTCCTTCCTTCTCTCTCTCTCTCTCTCTCTCTCTCTCTCTCTCCCCTTCTCTAGAAAAATAAAATCTTTTTTAAAACCCTTTAAAAAGAGTTGTTAAATTAATATGTAACCCAAAACTTTGAGAAAAGGCATATGTTTTGCATACGGCCAAAATTTAATTTCCAATTTGGCTTACAGTCGAAACACCTATTTATACTCAGCCCCACACTCGACTCCTCCCACAACTCCAAAAGTCCTGTTTAGTATTTATCTCACAGAAAGTCTATGAAGCAGGAACGCTTTTTGCCAGCATCCCCCTCTCAAGCACGTAAGATTAATAGCAGGATCCTATCCACAGCCCTTGATACAGCATCTAGGAATCAGAATTGCACAATATAAAAGCGATATGGGAAAACAGAGCACGGAATGAATGCTTGCCCCGGAAACAGGGGTTGGGTCACAAAGTGCCTGTAATTTGTAAAGGACGAAAATCCAATCTGAAATTGGGCAGCTGAGCCCCTGCTGGAACCTGTGTTAAGACTGGAAGTGGAGTCCAGCCAGAGAATCTGAAAGGCTGAGTGGTTCGTGATCTAAAACAAAAGAACAAAATTCAGTGCTGGAGCTACGCTTTGTGAAATGCTGCTATCAGTTTCCTCCAGCAACACAGGAGCAGCTCTGGCCGCAACAGCCAGGCAGAGCGCCCCCACAGATCCCACCTTGGAAAGCCTTCTAAACTCGCTCAGCTTAACGAACGTACAGCTACCAACCCCCGGAAATTTACTGGCAAGTGCGGCGGGCACACTGCAAGCTTGTGGGCAACTAGGTGCATGCGCAGATCTTCTCCTCGTGCGGGCCAATCGCAATGCGAGGCTGAGCACTACGCCTGCGCAGTAGGCCTCAGGTCGCGCTTACCCTCCCTCTGCTCCAGCAAGTCTGCTAAGCTGTCCAATTCCCACCCCGTGCTGGGAGGAGGAGTCTGCGTGGAGTGCGTGTAAAGGGACGGAGGGAGTGGGCCGGAGCCCACGGTGTTTGACCCATCTGTTGGTGCGTGAGAAGAAAGGAAGGAAGCGGTGCAGAGTAGTGGTTGCCAAAATGTTCCGGTGTGGAAGCCTGACAGCGGGTGCTTTGAAGCAGAACCTGGCGCCCTTGGTGCGGACTGTGTGCGTCCGAGGCCCAAGGCAGAGGAACCGGCTTCCAGGTGACTGTCCCATCCCGGGCAACCCCCACCTCGATAGACCAAGGGCCTGGGATGCTTAGGCTCCCAAAGCCTTGCAGCTTTCCCCGTCCCCCATCCCCCGGGAAACACTGAACACACTTGCAGTCGCGTGAATTCCGAGTTGGCAGGATCCAAACCATGAGTTTTGCAAGCGGTACGGACCTGACCTTCAAGGGAATTGAACCCAGTAGTTGGCTTGAGGCCTTTTCCTGGGAGGGCTTGCTCTTCAGGGATAACGGAACAACTGGATGTCTAGTATTGACCAATGCCACCTTCTGGCCACTCTCATCCGCCTTTTTAGAGCAATGAGGTCAAGTAGACTTTGTCTTTTACCGATTGTGAGACTTGAAACAGGACATTTAAGCTCCACGCCCTAGTTCCTTCTGTAAATGAGTGTATTACCTGCTTTACCTTCCAAATCCCAGATGAGATCCATAGATTTGAGTGCCCTGTGAAACAGAAACAGTGCATTGCAAGTAAGGAGTCAGTGGGTTGTGCGCCAGACACCAGGCGAGTTGACCCAGGATTAATTTGAGGTATCTGGTCAGTGTAATTCTTGGTGGACTTTAATGCTTCAGAGAGTTTGCAGAATGCATTGTATTTGCCCTGAAGCTGTTTCATCAAATTTTAGAGGCGGAAGGGATTTTGTGGTAAAGTCCAAACCCATTTTATAGATAATAAACCAAGGCAGAGAGGTGAAAATTTTTTGCCCAAGGTCACATAATTAATAGCTAGAGCAAAGGGTAGGTGGCCTGTCTCTGGGACCCTAATACCCTTTCCTCAACTCCATTTTGCTTCCTAAAGTTTGACCTCAAGGTTAATAATGAATCCAGTTCCTCTTTAGCCCATTGTACATCAGCTGTCTCTGAATTTATCTGAGCATGTCTTGTGCCTGCTCATTTTCAACCAGCACAGTTTCATGAGGGTAAGGAATATCCACCTATAAGAGGTGCAGGTTTATTTAGTTTTTAATCGATAATCTTGGAATGACCATCTGAGGACACTAACATTTGCAATACCAGAAGTTATCCTTGAGACCTTTCCAATGTGGAACCACCTGAGTGATTTTAAAACAAAAAGTGGAAAATATCCCCCTTATATTGTTATCTTTGGGAATGTGCATTTGAAGAGTTTTTCCAGTTGCTATGTCTCAAGAAAATGTTTCCTGATGGGTGTGTATCTGAGGTAGGTCCTAAGACATATTACTTTTGGAACTTAAAAACCTCTGCCTTGGCTTTTAGACTAATATATCATCTGTGATGTCATCTGTATGTTTGGGTTTGTGCAATGAAATGAGTGTTCTCTATGCAAATTGCACATAAATTTAGGTAAGCTGAAAATTTGTGTCCACATTGACCTTTCAGACTTTGTGTACTTACTTTGCTTAAAACTCACGCTTTTACCCGCATTCTGAAGCCTGGCCAAAAGTTCTCAGTAATTAAATATGGATTCCTAAACTAATATTGAGACATTTGAGGGTGGTTGGTGATATTAGAACTAGTACTGAAAAATTACAGACTCAATGGTTTTTTCCCATTGCATAACTTTGTATGAAGGTAGTGTACTGTAGAATGTATTCTGATGTCTTTTGACATATCCATCTATCTCTTTGTATACACTTATTCTTTGTCTTTTGTCCAAACACCAGTGTATAAGAAATGGGTGGGGCTGAGGTTGCAATTTGAAAAAGAAACAATTCTGTCACTTTACAAATTTACCCTGTTTGCTGCTTGATTACAAATTGCTTTTAATCTGATTTCTTTTTCACATGGTCACATCAACCATACATTTTTGTGTAAGTGGGAAAGAGGCATTGTTTGTTTTTATGCCATTTTCCTCTTTTTTTTTCCTTCTTCCCCCTCAATTCTCTACCAGGATTTTAGGAAGATTTAAGACTACCTTAAAATGATCTCATCCACATCTGTCACTGCTGTCAGGTTCATTTCCATTTTATGTTGCATTTTTCCTTAAAATCATAATAGCTACTATTTGTTTATTTTATTTGGATGTTCTACCTGTTTTCAGATATTTGAAGATATTAATAGTCACTTCAGCACTGCAGAGCAGATAGGTTAGGTAATGGATATTTTCTGTTCTGTAGTATTTGGTCACCAAACATTATACTACCCATGTGATCAAACTGATCACTGATCCCTGACCTGAGGGACAAATGTTTGAACATTTTTCTCTACTTAGAATCCTTCTTAACTCCTTAAAAAGGAAATTGGACTCAAATGATGCTTTTTTGAAGCCTAAAACCTGAGCCTTCCAAAGGGTCGCTGGTTTGATTCCCAATCAGGGCACATGCCTGGGTTGCAGGCCAGGTCGTGAGTAGGGGATGCATGAGAGGCGACCACACATTGATGTTTCTCTCCCTCTCTTTCTCCCTTCCCCTTGCTAAAAATAAATGAAATCTTTTTTAAAAGTTAGAAAAAATTAAAATAAGTAAAATCTTTAAACTAAAAAAAAAAAAAAAAAAAAAAAAAAGATGAGCCTTCTCCCCCCTCTTTCTGCTTAGGCAAAATTTTCCAGAAGAAAATCTTTGGCAAGTTAGTCTTTTCTGCAACCAATTAATGTTATATTTTCTAACAGTTTACAGGAATTACTGCATATTATAACTTTCTTCTAGAGCATTCCAAAGTTGCCTAGTCATATAAATCAAGGGGAGGGTGGACCCCAAACCTACCAAATGAGAATCTCTAGGAGAGAGGACATAATTTTATATATATATAATGTTTTTAAAGATTTTATTTACTTATTTTAGACAGAGGGGAAGGGAGGGAGAGGAGAGAAACATCAATGTGTGGTTGCCTCTTGCACGCCCCCTACTGGAGACCTGACCTGGCCTGCAACCCAGGCATGTGTCCTGACTGGGAATCAAACTGGTGATCCTTTGGTTCACAGGCTGGCACTCAATCCACTGAGCTACACTAGCCAGGGCTGGAACTTTATATTTTGACAAGTCCCTTGATGTAATTCATATGATCCGGCAAATTTGCGAAATACTATTTTGAATGAATAATGATTCTTTTCCTTCTCTTCCACTCACCTAAAAATTAAAAAAAAAATAGACAGAGTGAGTCTCTTATGATGTGTATCAAGCCCGTCTTCTGATATTCAGAGTAGTGGCAGCCATTCTCCCTTTCTAAATTATGCACTACCTGAGGACAGAGATTATGTCCTCATAATCTATTTATTTTTGTGTCCTCAGCGTTTTGTACAGCCTCTGGCATGTGACAAATTCTCAGTGACTGAACCCTAGTACTGTAAGACTTACCTTTGCAGAACAGTTGCATTTCTTTTCTTTCTTTCTTTCTTTTTCTTTTTCTTTTTCTTTTTTTTTTTTTGGTCATCTGAATCATTTTGCCTCTGGTGCCTTTCTTCAGAGTGGTTCACACTCTATTATAGTTATCACTGTCCTGATTCTTCTAAAATCCCATAAGAGGTGATGCTGAAAAAAAAAAAAAAGAGGCTGATAAAGGTAAGTAGTTGTTGGATTCCTTATAAAGAGGTGCCTAAGGAACAGGTCATGTAGACTCGTCCTGTCCTGCATTTTATCCATGTCAGAAAAGTCAGTTTGACATTCCAAACACAAGACTCAAGAGTATATAGACCGCTCTATTTGAGATTCCTAGGTACCTCAATTGTGTGAAAGTATTTCTGGAAAAGGCCTTCCAGAAATATGGAAAAAGGAGATTATGACATCTATGGAAATGAACTGGTGATGACTTAGGTACTATTCTAATGCTAGTCATTGGTATTTGAAGTTACTGATTTATTATAAAGCAACCCAAAATAATTGGGATATGGCTAAAACTTCTTTGCAAAGAATTCTTCAAAATATTTATTCCTTATCACTAGAATTCGGAAGAACTTCTAGTTCTTTCCTTCACTAATTTAACAAATATTTATTGAGCAAACACCTACTATCTGTTGGGCACTGTTGTGCTGTGTAACAACAATTGAAGAATTGAATCCTTGCACAGTATAGTGAATATAGACAACAATATTATAATCATCAGACTTGCTAAGCAACTAGATCCTAATTACTCCAACCACTAAAAAAGAAATGATAATGTGATATGATAGAGGTGCTATCTACCGCTACAATGACAATTATAATATATAAATGTATCAGATAAAAAAAGAATTGAATCCTAAGTGTGAGGAAGAAAGTATCTGTGGTTTGACTGAAGAAAATCTAAAACAATAATGAGAAGTCAAGGAGTAAGTTGGCTTTCCCACATTAGTAAGACAAGTGAAAAGGCATGTTTCAGTCATGATGTAAAATTTACTAAAATATTGAAGCTCCAGGGATGGGGAGAGGTGTAGAAGTAATTCTATGGGTAAAAGAAAATTGGTGGGAAATATCAACATCCATACAAGACTTATCACTTTTTACAAAGTTTAAAGTCACTTTGTAGGTATGCTAAAAGTTGGTTTGTTAATGATAATAGTGTTGTATTACTTTTTTTTTTCAAGCAGTAGATTAAATGTTAACCAATTTACCTTTTAAAAATCAGTTTACTTTTAAATGTTCTTTTTAGGGGTATAGTGAGGCAAAATCTCCTGAACTTTCTCAAATCTAATGCTCTTAGTTTTATCAGTTTGTGAAAAACAAACAGAGAGTAAACACATTACTATTATATTAAAATAAAGTTGTTAGAATTTCTGGATTTAGAATTCTCTAGGGAAATAAATGGAACTTAAAATAATTTATTTTCAGTAAACAAATGGGGTGGGGTGAGGGACAAAACTCATTGAAACTGAACTAAACTTGTATTCATTGAACTAAACCTCCTGGAACCTTTTCTACCCAGTTTCACTTTCTAAGCTCTGAGAGTTTTCAGTTTCTACTCATGTTTCATCATCTTATGGATGTCTGAATATTGAAAGCTTGCCCAGATTGAGATTAGCTACTCTACCCTTGCACATGATTTTATCTTCATGATTTGTTATTTCCAAATATAAACTGTTTTATTTCATAAGGTGATGAAGGATTCTCAAGCAGGTAAGAAATAAAAACAGTAAAAAATATGTTTTTAGCCCTAAGAATATACGCCCATGGTCTCTTATCTATAATTGAGAAATCAAAATAGACTAAAAATCAAGTTTTTGTAACTCATTTGCCAGTAAAACCTGACCTGAACTGGAGCGAGCCTACTTGGAATCCTTTGTTTATCCACTCTGTGTAATTGGTCATAGAAACATGAATGTGTGTCACTTTGGGTTGCTGGGTGCTCCTTACTATATGGTATATACACTGTATCCTTAAGACCAAACAATTCGAAGTTCTGCATTGCACATGTCCATAAAGATTTCAGGTAAGAGCGCTAGCTGGTGTGGCTCACCTGGCTGGACTGAGTGCCGGCTTGCAAACCAAAGGGTCTCTGATTCCATTCCTAGTCAGGGCACATGCCTGGGTTGCAGCCCACCCCAGTAGGGGGCGTGTGAGAGGCAACCACACATTGATGTTTCTCTCCCTCTCTTTCTCCTCCCCTCCCCCCTCTCTAAAAATAAATAAATAAATAAAATCTTCTTAAAAAAGAAGATTTGCCCTGGCTGGTGTGACTTAGTGGATTGAGCATGGGCCTGTGAACCAAAGGGTCACTGGTTCAATTCCCAGTCAGGGCATATGCCTGAGTTGCAGGCTAGGTCCCCAGTTGGGGTCACGTGAACAACAACCACACATTGATGTTTCTCTCCCTCTCTTTCTCCTTCCTTTCCCCTCTCTCTAAAAAATAAATAAATACAATCTTAAAATAAAAAAAGAAAAGAATTCTTAAAAAAAAAGATTTCAGGTAAGAGACTGCAGACCTATGTTGGATGTGTTTTTATACCTCTGTGCCCCAACATTGTGAAAGCAAAGTAGAAAACTCCGTTTCTGATCTCTATAAGTACATGGAATGCTACTACCAGCACCCATTCTGTTCGTCTCCAATAGCCTGATCAGACCAAGAACATATCTACCTGCCTCTACACCAGTGGTCTTAAAGTACAGGCCTGCAATATCACCGGGGAACTTGTGAGAAATGCAAATTTGTGAGCCCCATCCCAGATCCCCTGACTCCAAAACTGTACGGGTTGGTCTCTGTCCATCTGTGCTTTAACAAACCCTTCATGGGATTCTGATGCAAGTTTTATAACCACTGCTCTAGATCAGGTGGCAAAGTGCAGCCCATGAGCCAAACATGAATGCTTTTGTATCACTCCCTGAGCTAAGATGGTTTTTATACTTTTGTGAATGCCTAGAGAAAAATTAAAAATAGAGTATTTGAGGACACATTAAAATGATTTTAAATTCACATTTTAGTGTCTATAAATTAAGTTTTATTAGAACACAGTCACACCCATTCATTTCTATATTGCCTGTGGTGCTTTTGCTCAACATCAGCAGAATTGAACAGTTGCAACAGCAACCGGATTACAGCAGTGACTGGACAGCCTGCAAAGCTGGAAATATTTACTATGGGTCCTTTACAGAGAAAGTGTGTGAATCCCTGCTCTAGGTCAATAGTTAAGACAAGAAATTTCCCAAGCATAGAGTGTTCTGAGAGCTTCCTTCATCTGAAAATGCCAGCATCCTCCTGGACGAAGAAATCTATGAAACTCTTGACAGTTCTGTATTAGAGTTGTTATGATCACCAGGTCATTTGCATAGCTACACAAAATTTTACATCAACATCACTTTGTATTTTTTCAGAGGACTAAGAACCAAGTAGTTGGTGGATATATTATATTTTGTCATTCTAAAAAATACTTCATAATTCAAAATTCCTCAGTTCTTTGGGAGTAAATTCACTTAAATTTTTTTTTTTCTGACTTTCATCCTAGCTTGAACATTTGTCTTCCAAGAAATAATACTTTTCATGCAAGACCGAACTGTGTCTTGGTTAGATTGTGTGGCAGGGTTTTATTATTTTGTGCGAGGTTTGAACCAGCTGTTTAGATGTCTTCTTAAGTGACTGTTATAATGTCCTAGGTATCCTGTAATTAACTTTTTATATCTATCCAGTCATCTCTCCATGGTTACTTCATTTATGGTGAAGAAGTATAAGAGAAGTATTTGATGAACTGCACATATGTTTTTCATGATCCTTTCTGGAAGCTATGAATTTCCTCCCCGGGCAGCATTCTTAAGAACACTAACCATGTAAAGAGTGTGCATTCTGATATCTGTTATATTTGTGTGTGCAATGTTGATGTCTTTTTCCGTGGTCATTTAGCAGCAACGTCATCCAGCCAGCAGGCAGTAAGTCCTGACTTATACAAAGCATTGACGTTTAGTCATAAACATGTATTAACTATTTTATTTTTATATGTGTGTGTGTGTCTTAATAAATTGTGTCCTTTAGGCAACTTGTTCCAGCGATGGCATGTTCCTCTAGAACTCCAGATGACAAGACAAATGGCTAGCTCTGGTGCATCAGGGGGCAAAATCGATAATTCTGTGTTAGTCCTTTTTGTGGGCTTATCAACAATAGGTGCTGGTGCATATGTAAGTAGAAAGCAGCTTGTGTGAAGAAGCTGCCAAACAGTTTCCATTAATAGACTCGGTACTACTCTGATTTAAAACTTCTGCAACTGATTGCCCTTTCTCCTTTTGAAAAAATTTCCAATAAGCTTTTAACATGCCTACTGTCTGATACCCTATGAGAGCCAATTTGGGAATGACTGAAATTTAATCTCCTGTTGATTATCTTTGCACTTTTCACTTGTCTTTTTACTTGAAAGCCACTGTGTTTTCTTAGGTTTGACCAAATACCAAAAATTGTACCTTTTCTCTTGGATATTGATTAAGGTCGAAATTCATTGCAGCTCCTTAGCACAATATTTTATTTTGACCCATTTGTCAAATATTTTCTTTCTCCTCAGCTTGGGATAGGTATGAAAAACAAAAACAACAGCCTTCAATTCAAATACTAAGTATTCCTAATTTGAAAACTATCCTTGAATCTCACTGAAAGCCTAAATATATAGAAGTAGTCCTAGTATCTCCAATTTTAGAATGGAGTTTGTGTGAGGTAAGAAGTATGGTTTTAACTTCTGCATAGTTATAGCACAATTATATCACCTTAAATGAACTCTAATCAGCTTAGTTGGTCACACAAGAATTATTTTGTACATTTTTTAACTTGGCAGGGTTTACTGTGAGTAAGTAGATCAGTCTAAATTAGCAAATCAGTCTAAAGTTGGATCATGTAAAGTTGAGAGAACCAACTTAGATAACTGCACCCTCGATTGAAGGAAGCTGTTTGTTTTACTTACTGAGAGCAAATGGTTGGACGACATTACAATTTTAGTTCTTTCTGTATTGGGAAGACAGCAAACTTGTCTTGCTTCTTGATCACTAGGTTAAAAAAAGGGACATGAAAATTATTTGAAGTTATCTAGATCATCATACCGTGACCTGACTTCCAAATGTACAAGAAAAGTAGATAGTTCTTGCCAGTTGTGAGTCAAAGTAAAAAATAGGTAAGCTCGGTCAGATAACAGACATTAAGGAAATATATATTCTCCTCTAATCCTGGAGCAGCATTTTTTTTTTTTTCGTTTTTAGCACAGGGTAACCACAAACATGTGTCCTTGCCTTTGTGTTGAATGTTTCTTCATTGATACTTAGTTCTTTTTCTATTTCCTTTTGTTTCTTTCTTGGCTTTATCTTTACCTACAGTTGTGCCGTGTCATCACCTAGGATCCCCTTCTAGATCACTAGCGTCTACAGGTTCTTCTGGGAAAGATGGCAGCAGACTAGTATACTTCTTAATTGTAGGAGCAACAGTCACTGGGGCAGGAGTTCATTATGTAAGATGCTTACACCAAAATTTATTTGGGGGCATGGTGGGTGAGACTGTGGCACTAATGAAGACTGGATCCAATAGAATACACTGAAGTATTCATAGCATGTGCCTTCTAGGTATTTGTTAAAGGGACATTGTCAGTCACTAGGGAGTCCTCAAATCTGGCTCTTAAAACTGTTGAACTACTGGATATACATGAAGGCACACATTTAATGAGTATTATAAATACTCATCATCAGCCTTTTAAAATTTTTTGTCAATTTCATAATTATGTTTTATGATGCCAAATTATATTGTGCTTTAGTGCTGCATATCTAAGAAGACAGTCTCAAAGAGTAAATGTTGACTAAGCACATGAAGATAACTTGAATACCATCCATTTTGAATCATTTTAGGTGAAATGATGTGTTTTGGGGGAAACGATCAATTTTAAAAGGCATTCTACTGAATGCTTTTGAGGAGGTCCAAACAGCCGTAGAAGTCCTCCCCACTCACCCCCAGCTTCCATTGCAAAGTGAATTCATTTGGCAGTGTCCCTTTGTAATCTCTAATTTGGTCAAACTAGTGACTGAAGTGCTATAAGCTAACATATTCCTGTAGATTACTGTCTTAAATGCCTCTCATTTATAATTCAGATATCCTCTAAGTCTTAACTTTTCCATTTCATAGTTCTCTCAACTTTTCCTATCAGTTCCATTCTGTTCACTCAAAAATCGATTTAAAATGTTTGCATCTGACATGTTTGTAAAATTTAAACCTGTTAAATCTCTGCTTTATGTTGCTGTGCCAGAATTGGATGGCCTCCGCAGAGCTGGCCAGGCAACTCTGGTGATGCCAGGCCAAAAGACAGGGCAATCACTGTTGCTGTCTCCTGCCTTAGAAATATCTATGAAGCACAGGTGCCTCCCAAACCATTCAGTTAAATACCTCACTGCCCTCTGTGTTTATCCAACACTGGTAATAATACAACTACTATATTATAGTGGTTTCACATTAAATGATAAGCTTTTGTCTACCTACAGTCATTTGCTAACTATTTTGTGGAGTTTTATATTAGGTTTTAAATCACTGCAAATGTGATCTGAGGTAGCTTAGATATTTTTCTCTGAAAGTGGTATTAGTCTACAGAGAATGGTTAAAATCAGACATCAGAGTTGATGAGATATGGCTGCAAGTTGTTTAGTGTTTATATTAGTCTGCTCTGGCTGCCATAATAAAATACCGCAGACTAGGAAGCTTAAACAACAGAAATTTATTCTCTGACAATCTGGATGATGAAAGTCCAAGGTAAAGGTGCCAGCATGGTCAGGTTCTGATGAGAGCACTCTTTCTGGCCTGCAGGTGGCCGCCTTCTCCCATGTCCTCACGTGAGGAAAAGAATGTGAGCTCTCTTCCCTATCACTAGCCCTGTGACACAGGTGGCAAACACAAGGCTCACAGCTGATTCCGGCCCTCCACCTTGTTTTATCAGGCCCAGCACCCTGTTTCTACCCAGCGACAACACTGAGCTCTCACTTAACAGTTAAGGAGTAGTTACATTGATACAGCCCTAAAATGACATTTGACCCTTTGAAGGCAACCGTGAGGCTCATGTGGCCCCTGGTGAAAATGAGTTTGATACCCCTGCCCTATGGGATTAGGGCCCCACCTTTATGACCTCATTTAACCTTGATCATCTCCAAGAAGCCCCATCCCCAAATACCATCCCATTGGGGGTTAGGGCATCAACATATGAATTTGAGAGGGATATAAGCATTCCATACAGAACAGTATTTCATTGCAACTTTTCTCTCTCACACTGAGAGGACATGTTCCTGTATACATACTACCTTAGCAATTTCTGAGTTGGGAGGTCTTTACCTTCCCCTCACTCCGCCCTCCAAAAATAAGGGAGCAGTGCCAAGAACAAGGAAGGTTTTTCTGAAATGTTTGCCAGGGGTCTATACCTTAAACTAGTGGGTTTAAAATTTTTTACTACAATCCACAGGAAGAAATAAATTTTATCTTGCAACCATTATATAACGATAAATATGTAAAATAGAAAATTTCAAAATAATACTTACTAGGTATAATAGACTCCAATACTTTCTGTTCTCCTATTTTTTAAAGAAGATTTTATGTATTTATTTTTAGAGAGAAGGGAAAGGAAGGAGAAAGGGAGAAAGATAACAATGTGTGGTTGCCTCTCATGTGCCTCCCTCTGAGGATCTGGCCCACAACCCAGGATGTGCCCTGACTGGGAATTGAACTGGCGACCCTTTCATTTGTAGCTTGCACTCAATCCACTGAGCTACATCAGCCAGGGCACATATTTTCGTGTGTGTGTGTGTGTGCTGGTCATAACCTACTAAATTGATTTAACAGCTCTTTATTGGGTTGCAACCTCACTTTGGAAAACACTGATTGGAACAACACTTCAGCTTAAATTACATAGAAATTCCCGATCGGTGTGGATGTGAGCATTACTCCCTCTTTTGCTAGTGACTTTCTCTAGGACCACAGGCACATCCCTAATCTCAGTCCTGTTATTTATCAGTGAACAGAGTTGAGTGGCCTTTAGAATATGTAATGAGAATTGGCATTTGCACCCTTTGCAGTTATTCAACTGATAGGTTCATGTTGCCTCACTAAGAAAATGACCTGTTGTCCTTCAACCTCCTTTAAGTTAACCAAATGCTGGCACATTCATCTGCTTTAAAAAGTTGTTTACACTAATATTTTTCATATTACAGTTTTTCTTAACCTTACATATAGTCATGCCACTAATTAGATATCTGTGCAAACTGGGAATACAGAAACACTTGAGGGAAAGATAAAATTTTAATTAGTATGTCTGCAAACTTGTTCTTATATCAGAACATTTACTTAAAAGCTAAATAAATAAGGTTCTAAATAGATTACAAGCTTTATTCTTGTCCTTTCCCCACTAAACCTCAAGATATTTCGTAGCCTGTTTTTCCTGGCAATGTGTGAAGCTACCAGGAGGTGTGGCAGGGCCTAGGCTATTTTTGTTCGTCCCACTCAATATGAACATGACCCCAGTTTATTTCTCTGCCCATTCATGTTGACCAGGTTAAGCCATCTTTTTGGATAAAAGTCCCTTTCTTAAAAGAAAAAAAATATATATAGTGGATAAATACTTGATTCATGTATAATATCTAATGCCAAGATAAAAAAAAAACTCTCTTAGTTAATGTTAGCTGAATTCAGTTTATTTGTTGAATTTAGTGGCAAATTCAAGGAATAAGCATGGTCTTTTAACATATAGTATTTATTTTCTAATCCATCCGTACCATGTGTTAGAAGATTTCAGGCTGCTAAACTTTGAGGTCTCAGGGGCGAGGTCCTTTATTGCAGCACATTGCCTCATAGGCTACTCTGTAAGAGGCTTGTGGAAATATTCTTAAAACATATTTTAGCCCTGGCTGGTGGGGCTCAGTGGATTGAGCACCAGCCTGAGAACTAAAGGGTTGCCAGTTTGATTCCCAATCAGGGCACATGCCTGAGATGCAGGCCAGGTTCCCCAGTAGGGGGCGCTCGAGAGACAACCACATGTGGGTGTTTCCCTCTCTTTTTCCTTCCCTTCCCCTTTCTCTAAAAATAAATAAGTCTTTTAAAAAACATGTTTAATTACACTTCCTCTGATTTTGCTTACTTTCGCCAATTAACTAATAATCTGGGGTTCCAATTGGCATATGGTCACTTAAATTCTGTCTTCTTGACCCTGTGGGATACAAAAGAGCAAAAGTGTTATAAAAAACAAGTCATTGTTGCCTATTGCTTTTTAAAATGTTTTCCAATTCTGATGCTGTACATAAAAAAAAAAAACACTAGTCATAATGCTAAAGTACCCTTCATCAATTTGAAAAGATAGAGAAAATAGTATTTTTTAAAATACCACAGGTATTTAAGCAAGGTGTTTGACGCTTAATGAATATCTAAGTGACATGAAAGGGTAGACCATTGAGGGAATGATTAGTTAATCTATCACTCTAGGATATAGGTGGTCATGTTTCAGGGACCAAACTCAGAACACTCACCAGGGAAATTTATGTCCCAGCTGCCAACCCTGGACCACACAGGTTTGGTTTCATAGCCAGTATCCAGCGAAGTCCAAAATCCCTTATTTAAAGTTCAGTACTTCCTAGCACTTTATTCTTCTACTATACAATGTTTTTCTGATTTCTTTGTACCTTCAGAATTAAATACAATATGAGGAAAATTCTTCACATAGACCCTAAGGAAATTTGAAACTAGAACAATTTCATCTGCTTAACCTGTATTCTTTCCACACCAAGTGTGTACACACTTAATATTTTTTATTTCTTAAGAAAATAATTTTGCCCTAGTGATTTTCTCATAGAACTTACCTCATGTAGACAAAAGCTTCTCATTTAATTGGAAGATAATGATATTACTAATGGTATGAGCTAGCTCTGTTAGGAAATCAATTTTCTCCATGTTTGGATTACAGGCCTACAAGCATATAAGAGATGACAAAAAAAGATACAATGAAAGAATTTCAGGATTAGGGCTGACGCCAGAAGAGAAACAGAAGATGGCCACATCATCTGGTAAGTAAGATTTGAGGCTCAATAGATGAAGGGAAAGTTATAAACAGTTTGGATACTATGCTTTGCTCATATCTTGTAGACAGCAATGATGCTGAGATACTGTAAGCTTCCAGAAACCATGGTATTACCCAAGGCCCAGCAGCAACTTATTAAAGTATTTGACTGAAACTTCTGTTTGAGAATAAAATTAGTGGTGACCATGATTGGTTGTTTTTCTTCATATTAGACTCTCAAAAGGCAAGCTTTACATTAAAAAGGCAAGCTTGGAGAGGAAAGTTATTGGTAAAGAGATGAAGGCCTTTTTTTCAATGACAAAATTCTTTTGGTCTGTTTTGTTACCCTTTTGAGTCTTTGGAGTTTTCAGTTGTTAAAGATGCATTTGTTTTTCTAAAGCATATAGCCCTAGCTGTCACTTCCATCACACACAACTGGCTTGATTTTTCAGAGAGGAATGTTTTAATCCTTTAATAAGCCCCACAACCCTGGGTGGGCGATTTACATTGCTTTCATCACTAACACATCCTTGTTCTTGAACATTGTATAATAATCCCCAGTTGACCTTCTGGGTTTTCCCCCTTTATTGCTAACATAAGGTGAAACTGGCCCTGGAAGGTTGTGAGTTCAGTTCCTGGTCGGGGCATTGTGGGAAGCAGCCAATTGATGTTTTTCTCTCCCCCTTCCCTCCCATCCCTTCTCCGCTCTCTAAAAATCAATAAATACAATAAAGATTAAATAAAAAAAGAAAGAAATTTCCATAATAAAATACATTCACTCTATTGTGCACACAAAAAAATCAATAAACATATCCTCAGATTAGGATTTTTAAAAAAGTGAAACTGAACTTGATATTTCCCTGTTAGTCATTAGGAAATTAATCCAAAGGACAGAAACCTTTTAATATATACTTTCTAATAGATTTTAGAAATAGCTAAACATGTAAGCTAGATTTTAGTTCTGACATTTAATAAATGAATGACATTGGCCTAATCATTCATTCCTTTTTCGGTTATTTTTCACTTATGAAATGAAGGGAATACTTGCTTTTCCTGTCCCATCATGACGTTGAGAAGTTCGTTAAGAAAAATGTGTACATACAGTGTTTTGTGAGCTTTATGTAAAGGATTCAGATAAGTTAAGATGATTTTCTTTGAAGTGGCAAGGAGTCATCTGAGACTTTAAGAAAATTCACCCTGTCTGGTCTGTTGCTTACAGCTCTAGAAGGAGAATCAGTTCCTCAGGTCAGGGTACCAAGTCATGTTCCATTCCTGCTCATCGGTGGAGGTACTGCTGCTTTTGCTGCAGCCAGATCCATTCGGGCTCGGGATCCTGGGGCCAGGGTAAGCCACATACTGTTCTGCTTGTCACAGAGGGTATATATATAGTCTGCAAGCACTTAGCCACTGTGAACACTTTGACATGTGAAATGCCTGTGAAATGACTTGGTTCTGAAAAGTATCATTATTTTGTGTCTACAGGTACTGATTGTATCTGAAGATCCTGAACTGCCATACATGCGACCTCCTCTTTCAAAAGAACTGTGGTTTTCGGATGATCCAAATGTCACAAAGACACTACGATTCAAACAGTGGAATGGAAAAGAGAGAAGGTGTGTTCACTTATGTAAAATGGGCCTGACTACCAACTTCAACTTAAAAAGAGGGAGTAGGTCAAGATTTTTCATGGAGCCCCGACCAGGTAGCTCAGTTGGTTAGAGCATTGTCCTGATACACCAAGATTGCAGGTTCGATTCCCGGTCAGGGCACATACAAGAATCAACCAAATGAATGCAAATATAAGTAGAATAACAAATTGATGCTTCTCTCTCTCTCACACACACACACAAATTAATAAATAAAAATTTAAAAAAAGATTTTTCATGGACCATGTGCAATGCATAGGATGGATGGCATGGCTGCTCATTGGAGTCTGCTCTGGTACACACTTGGTACAGCTTAGGGACAACAGGTTACAGTGGCAGAAGCCCTGTATTCTGTTACCAAATCTACCAACAATTGAAGGTGTAATGTTGGCCTCTGAAGTACTAATGCTCCTATTTCTAGGACTTTTATGTTAGACTTCTCCAGGGATGATCAGTTTTATAGCCTGTGTTGTCACTTCTAAGACACTGTTCTATAACACTTTCTTTCACACCCTAGCAGATATTCAGAATTGCAGTGGTGGAGAAGGTACATTTTAAAGAAGAACCTTTTTATTAAAATGTTTTTACACAAGCCCTGGCTGGTGTAGCTCAGTGGATTGAGCGCCAGCCTGCAAACTGAAGGGTCCTCGATTTGATTCCTGGTCAGGTCACATGCCTGGGTTGCTGGCCATATCAGCTCCGCAGTAGGGGGCGCATGAGAGGCAACCACACAATGATGTTTCCCTCGTTCTCCCTTCTCCTCTAAAACAAATACAATATTTTTATTATATTTTATTGTTTATGCTATTACAGTTTTCCCAATTTTCCCCTTTATCCTCCCCTCCACCCCCTAACCTTCCAGCATCCCCACCCCCATAGTTCATGCCCATGGGTTGTACATTGATCTTCAATTTCTTAGATAAGTCCCTTTAATATTTCATATAGTAAGGGCTTGGGGATGATGAACTCCTTTAACTTGACCTTATCTGGGAAGCATTTTATCTGCCCTTCCATTCTAAATGAAAGCTTTGCTGGATAGAGTCATCTTGGATGTAGGTCCTTGCTCTTCATGACTTCAAATACCTGTTTCCAGCCCCTTCTTGCCTGCAAAGTTCCTTTTGAGAAATCAACTGACAGTCGTAAGGGCACTCCTTTGTAGGTAAGTCTTTCCTTTCCACTTGTTGCTTTTAAGATTCCCTCTATCTTTAATCTTGGGTAACTTAATGATGATGTGCCTTGGTGTGTTCTTCTTTGGGTCCAACTTCTCTGGGACTCTCTGGGCTTCCTGGACTTCCTGGAGGTCTACTTCCTTTGTCAGATTGGGGAAGTTCTCCTTCATTATTTGTTCAAATAAGTTTTCAGTTTCTTGCTCTTGTTCTTTTTCTTCTGGCACTCCTATAATTCAGATATTGGAATGTTTCAGGTTGTCCCAGAGGTTTTTTTTGAATTCACTTTTTTGAATTCTTGTTTGTTCATTCTGTTCTGGTTGGATGTTTATTTCTTCCTTGTGTTCCAAATCATTGATTTGAATCCTTGTTTCCTTCCTGTCACTGTTGGTTCCCTGAATATTTTGCTTTATTTCATTTTGGGTATCTTTCATTTGTTCTTTCATTTTTTGACCAAACTCAATCAGTTCTGTGAGCATTTTGATTACCAGGGTTTTGACCTCTTCATCAGATGGGTTAGCTGTATCCTCTTTGCTTAGCTCTCTTTCTAAGGGGTTGCTCTCTTCTTTTACGTGGGCCATATTTCTTTGCTTGGGGCCATATATTTCTTTGCTCAGAGGTGGGTGGGGCCTTGGGTATTCACCTAGGCAGGGCAACCCTCCTTGCTGCGCTCCTGTGGCACTGCCTATGGGGGAGGGGCCAGAGAGGGAACAATGCAGCTTGCCTGCTCATCTCTAGTGCACTTTTCAATGAACTCTCTCATGTAAGACTGGGATTTTCTCCCACTGTGGCAACTACCATAGTACACAGCCACCTCTGAGTCTCAGTTTCCCCTTAAGTCAGCGCCCATTCACACAGCTGGCCTTCTCACCACAGCCAGCCCTGCCTCAGGGTCCACCTCCTCACAGCGGTTTTTCTCCATCTATTGCCTTCCCGGTCTGGTCGTTCTGTTTGACTATTTCTTTCATTCCGTGGTTGTTGGAGTTATATGCAGTTTGATTTGGGGGCACTTCCCATTGTTTATTGATTTTAGATTGGTTGTTATCCTCCTTTTGGTTGTGCGACGAAGCAAAGGGTTTCTACCTACACCTCCATCTTGGCCAGAACTCCTATTGATTAAAATAAATAAAATATTTTTTAAATGTTTACATAAGAGACTTAGAAAGCCTTTTTCTTCTAAAAAGGATGACTTGGATCTCTTGATTCAAGTACCATGTACTTTGGGTCTCAATTTTTTTGTCCTTAGTGATCTTTTTGCTATTGAACAGATTTCATAAATCTTCCCACCTCCCTCACCCTCACTGTCATGTTCCTTTCTCAAGCAGGATGCATATTTCCAATTACCTTACCATCCCTTAATTAATATTTCATAGTTACTGTCCACTGTTTCAGGCAAAATCATCTCAGGAGCTAAACTGAGTTCATTTTGAAATGAACCTATATCCAGCGCAGCATTTCTCAGCCTCAGTACTTGGCATTTGGGGCTGGATAATTCTTTGTTACGGGGGTGGTCTGTGGACTATTGGGTGTTCAGCAGCATCCCAGGCTTTTACCCACTAGATACCAGTACATCCCTCCACCCAAACTGTTACAGCCAAAATATCTCCAGACATTACCAAATGTACTTGCCCCAGGGGAAGGACAAAATTGCCCCCAGTTGAGAACCACTGCTCTAAAATACCTCTGTATGTATAAGTCACAACCAAGATTTAGTGACCATGGAGACTTACTTTGGAAAATGTTTAAAAGTGTTTCATGATGGAAACAATTTTACTAAATTTATGGGGGAAGTTGATGGCAGTTCCACATGTGTATATAACATATTTCCTTCTTCTCTGTACAGCATATACTTCCAGCCACCTTCTTTCTATGTCTCTGCTGATGACCTGCCTCACATTGAGAATGGCGGTGTGGCTGTCCTCACGGGGAAGAAGGTGAGCTAGTAGGCTGCTTCCTTTGTCAGGCTCCACGTATGTGCCTGTGTGGGCAGTGAGTATGGTGACTTGTATCCCCAGTACCATTTACATCTGCCCTGCCATTGTAGTTTATCAGAGAAGGATTGAATCATTTTAGGATTAATATTCCCAGTCTACAATGCTTAGTGTGTCTTCTTGGGGAAAGCACCTCAGAATCTTAAGTGGCATGCCAACTAACCTTTCCCAGGGAGGTCATATCATTGAGGACCATGACCCTGAAGCTGTTCCCTCTCCTGATTTGCACCCCTGCCCTTCCCCCTTCTTCCTATTTCTGCACACTAACATTTCCTTGGGATTATTGGTGATGAGAGATTGATGAATGGGTATTCCAGATAGTAAAATACTTCAGGCATAGATCAGCATGGAAATATTGTCAGACTTTACAAAGATAAGCATCTGAGTAATGGAAGCAGGTATTAGGGGGCAGTTGTGGGGGGTAGGGAAGGTTTTGTATTGTTGTGTTGTGTTTCACTTTTGTTTATGGGAGGTACTAGAGTACATTTGTAAGCTAATGGCAGTGTTCCAGTTGAGAGGGAATGGCTATCAAGATCAAAGACCAGGCTAGATGAGATCCAGAGCATAAAGTATCCCCTATGTGTAAATAACACACAGGCCTTTGCTCTGTAGGGGCTAACAATATTAGAAATATGCACAGATAATCATAACAAACATGTGGAATACGAAAGATATGCACAGTATATTGTGGGACTTATACTGGGAAGCATGCCCAGGATAGTGATGATTTCAGGGAAGCCTTCCTGGAGGAGGAAGTCTTATAGAATGGGAAATATTATGGAATGAAGAGGCATTCACAAGATGAGAGTGAAGAGCATTCAAATAAAAAGGAACTGCATAAGGAAAGGCACGAGGGTATGGAAAAGCGTATTGGGTGCAGGGAAACAAGCAGCTGGGTACTGAGGGAGCAGAAAGTACAAGTTAAGGAGTGGCAAGAGATGAAACTGAGAAGTTGTGCAGGAGCCCAATCCCAGAGAGCTCTATCATGTGAAAGAGGTTGAGCATTATGCCATAGGCACTGGGGAGCTGTTGGGTCTTAGACAAGGATATAATACCATTGGATTGAATTTTAAGTAACCACTCTATGGGTTGTGATGAGGATGGATGGGTTTCAGGGGGACAAGACTATTTAGAGACAGACTATTATGAAGAATATTGCAGTAATCCAGGTGAGAGATGGTGGGGGCCCAAATTAGGGCAGTAGTGGTAATGATAAAGTCAGCACAGTTCTAAAACACTTTATGTATATTACCTCATTTTCTCCTCACAATAATCTTGTGAGGTGAGTACTATTACTATTTCCATGTTATAGAGACAGACACTGAGATTAAAAAAGAGGTTAAATAACGTGCCCAAAATCACACAGCTAATAAGTGGTAGAGACAGAATTTGAACCCAGATCTGTCTGACTGCAGTATTCTGATTGCAGAGCTCAAGCTCTTACCAACATCAGTGTGTAGCTTCCTGACAGCAACGTGGTGAAGAGTGGGGAACCCTGCAGATGTGCTTAGGAGGCAGACTTGGCAGTCATGGTAATAGATTGAAGGTGGAACATGAGGGAGAGCAAGGAGGCAAAGATGACTTTCTGGTTTCCAGCTTGTGTGGTAGATGTTGAGGTATCCCCAACTGAGAGAGATATTACAAGAGGAAGATCTAGTTTAAGAGAGAAATTTAGTTTTGGACTGTTAAATATGAAGTAGAGTGTCTGTGGAGCTGTTCTGTGGGCAGTTGGATATATGACCGTGATGCTCAGAGGAGGGTTCTAGGCTCAGACAGAGATTCAAGAATTATCCCTATATGTATAGGAGTTGAAATCATGAGAGTGGGTGAGGTCTCCCACAGAGTTCTGTAGTCAGAACAGGAGGAGGGTAAGGATGGAACCCTGGGAACCTAACTTTTCGGAGGCAGGCTTATGAAGAGTCCACTAGGGAGACTAGGAAAGAAGTTCAAGGGCAGTATGAGGAGAGCCCAGGACAGGGGCCAAGATCACAGAGTTTCAAGGAGGACGATATGATGCATAATGTTACTTCAGCAAAGGAATCTGGTAAGAAAAGAATTATAAAATGACCCATTTGATTTAGTGGCTGAGATATCATTGTGAAGTTAGAAAAGAGTTGATAAACTGTTTCAAAAGGCTTGAATGAGAACAGGGTGATGGCAGTTGGGCAAAAGCTTGAGGAGGACCTAGAATCAAAGGTGAGACTTTCAGGGTGGGACATTTTAGGGGAATGAATGGGAGACTAATAGGGGAAATTTCTGGGAAAAAAAGGAAGGAATGAGGGTCAGACATAGACACAGAAACAGAACAGAAAAGGCAACTCAGAAGCTAGAAGGAAGAAAGTATGGTTTTTATTTGGGGGTTGGGAGGTAGGAACCTTATGGGGAGCTGAGAAAGATCACATATAAGGGCCTCACTTGTTTTTGCAATAAACTAGGATGCCAGGTGGTTATGTGAGAGTGAGGTGTATGAAGGTTGAATAGAGGGGTTGGGTTGAAGAGGGAGCTTAATCACCACACAACAAAGGGGGCTAAAAAGCTGCTCATCCATTCCATCTCAGGGTATGTCATTGCCTCCAGAAAGCTTGATTGGGTGTGCCTGTCCTGTGTTCCTGGAGCTATCTCTGTTGCCCTTATCACAGCATTTCTCAGCTGATTTCTCATACTTGCTTATAGTGCTCATTAAATTATGTTTGCTGCTAGACTCTGAAGGCAGGGAAGGTATCTTGTCTTTCTCACCATCATACCCCCAGCACTTAGTACAGTCACTGATACATAGTAGGTGCTTAATAAATACATCTTGAATGAATGGTCTCAAAGCTAGTAAGGAGTGGAGCAGAAATTAGAACCCTAGTCTCTGTGACTCCAAAGCTCAAGCTTTTCACCATGAGAAGGAATAGGGTACAGGAAGTAGGGGTGCTGGCAAGAGAGCAGTTTGGATGATCTACCATTAGCCCAGTTGAGATTGAATAACCTGCCAGGTGAACAGAGAAAATCGAAAGCAAGTATAGATGACAGTGGGACTGACAGAAAGCTGGAAGGATGGGCAGTTGTGACCAAAGAGTGGGGTGTCTGAGGTAGAAGTAGAGGTTAAGCAATAACAAGATTCTGGAGGTGGCTCAGAGGAAAAGTATGAGCCAGGTTCAGAGGTCTCCAGTAAATTAGGAGGAGTGGCTAGGGGGTGACTGGGTAACAGTGGCTTATAGGGATATAGGTAGTTGTCCCTCAAAAGGAGATGAGGACACTGGGATCTGGAAGCAGCAGGAGCCGCCAACAGTCCTTCCTAGCCTTGTGACAGGGAGGAGTCAGGGGGAAGATAAGAAGTCTTTGGAGGCATCTAAGTTTTAGTGAGAGCTAGAAGTTGGACAAAGCATCCCGTAAAAATGGTGACAGTGTAGGAGAGTTGTTAACAAGGAAGTTAGTGTTCCAAAGCACCAAACAGAAAAGTCTGTCCCTGTTCTTCTTTTTTTTTAAAGATTTTATTTATTTATTTTTAGAGAGGAAAGGGAGGGAGAAAGAGAGAGAGAAACATCAATGTGTGGTTGCTGGGGGTCATGGCCTGCAACCCAGGCATGTGCCCTGACTGGGAATCGAACCTGCAACACTTTGGTTCACAGCCTGTGCTCAATCCACTGAGCTACGCCAGCCAGGGTCCTGTTCTTCTTCATCTCCGTGAATTGAGCAGGAACTTTGGGACAGGAGGGACTTGCTCTCATGTTGGCTGCTTAGGGAATAAGGACCACCTGAGGAAACTGGGTACAAGAAGCTGTGGTGTCAGTGATTGCCCAGAAATGGTTTCTGAAGGATTGATCATCTCAGGTTAAAAACTAATTCTTCTCATTGGCTGACGGCTAATAGGTACAGGGTTCCTTTGCGGGGCAGTGAAAATGGTCTGGAATTATAGTGGTGATGGTTGCACAAGCTTGTGAATATACTAAAAACCACTGATGGAACACTTTAAAATGGTGGATTTTACAGTAAGTGAATTATATCTCAATAAAAATGTCTTAAAGCTAATTTATCTTTAAATCTTTTGTGTGCATGTGTGTGTTTGTGTGTGTGTGTGTGTGCCAGGTAGTACAGCTGGATGTGAGAGGCAACATGGTGAAACTTAATGATGGCTCTCAAATAACCTATGAGAAGTGCTTGATTGCAACAGGTGAGTATTTCTGGAGATGACTCTCTTTCCTGATATAGAGCTCATTCAAGTGTCAGTATAGAAGGTATCACTTTTTTAAAGTTTTTATTTATTTACTTATAGAGAAAGGGGAAGGGAGGGAGAGAAACATCAATGTGTGGTTGCCTCTCGTGCACCTCCAAACAGGGACCTGGCCCGCAACCCAGGCATGTACCGTGACTGGGAATCAAACCAGCTACCCTTTGACTCACAGGCTGGTGCGCAATCCACTGGGCCACACCAGCCAGGGCAGTATCACTTAATTTTAAGAACACCGCCCTGGCTGGCGTAGCTCAGTGGATTGAGTGCGGGCTGGGAACCAAAGTGTCCCAGGTTCAATTCCCAGTCAGGGCACATGCCTGGGTTGCAGGCCATAACCCCCAGCAACTGCACATTGATGTTTCTCTCTCTCTCCCTCTCTCCCTCCCTTCCCTCTCTGAAAATAAATAAATAAAAATCTTTAATTAAAAAAAAAAAAGAACACCAAAACCCAGACTCTCTGAAGTGGGCGTCTTTATCTTTGTACAAAGCCCAGCTACCTCCGGGCGTCCTATCAACAGCCTTTCTGGATTATCCTTGCTGTTCCTTCCCCCAAAAGCATGGATGAATATTAAGGGGGATTTTGTTTTTTCACTCTCCCTGCTTAACCCCTGCATGCTTCCCTGTGCCCTGAAACTGATATAGCCTTGTGAGTTCATTGCCCATTCCAACCAGAAATCAAGAAAAGAGGCTGGAGCAGTTGTTAAACAAAGTAGCTATGCTGTCTGGTGAGAAACTAGTGAAAGGGAGGGAAGTAGAAAGTGAGGCCTTGTGACCATCTGTGTGGAGGGGGGGCGGGCTTTGAAGAGATACTCTGAAATGTGCTTCTCAAAGGAAATTGACAAAAGCCTGCTGCAAGTTGCAGCAAAACAAAGCCTCCAATCCTGTTGCTTTAGCAGCAGCAGGAACACACACACACCACAGTACCACCTTTATGGGGGGATGGTTTGGGCTAGCTCTTGCTTGTTGGGCTGAAGGCCTTTCCTCCTCTTATTTCCAGGAGGCACTCCAAGAACTCTGTCTGCCATTGATAGGGCTGGAGCAGAGGTGAAGAGTAGAACAACACTTTTCAGAAAGGTAATTGTCCGCTTTAGTGCTTTTGTTGTGTTGGTTTTGAAGAGGTAGCATAATCTTATGGTCCCCAAGTACCCACCTGGGAATTGGGAGATTCGGGTTATATTTATGGCTCTTCTGCAGACTGGTTATTTGGCCTTGAACAAGTCACTTCCTCTCTCTGCACCTCAAATACCTCACTCAAGAGTTTTAAGCTCCTAGGAGAAAAATACATTTGGTATTTTCATTGCTTGCTATAGTTCCTTTGGATTGCCCTTCTGTGTTATTTTTTCCTGATGCATTTGAGTCATTGGAACTCCTTATAGCCTCTTGGCATTTTTCATCGCAAGTTCTATAGTGGAGACTTTGGGGAGAAAAAGTAAGGGTACCTAAGTGAAGAAGGAAGGGGGGTTGCTTATCACTGTGCTGTGCTTATGAAAACTGCCAAAATTTTCTAGCCACTGTTATGGGTATTTGAAAAGATTTGTACAATCCTTTAAGTTCTTGGCAGAACAAGGTTTGTCAACCTCTGAACTACCAACATTTTGGGGTGAATGATTGCTGTGAGGGACTGTCCTGTGCTTTGTAGGATGTTTAGCAGTGTCTCTGAACTCTACCCACTACTGCAAGCAACACCTCCCCACGCCCAGTTGTGACAGCCCAAAATACCAGATGTCCCCTGGGGTGAAGGGGTAAAACCACCCCCAGTTGAAAACCACTTTTGCTAGGAGTGTGACAGTGGAAAAAGAAATGTACATCAATAACATGGGCTGTCCCAAAATGTGACTTCTGTAGTTAAAGGACACTAATAAGCTGTGTGACCTTGAGCAAGTCACCTGTCCTCTCTGGGGTTCCCTTTTCTGACTATTCAGTTAAAATTGTGTTCTATCAAGCACTTAATATGGACACAGTTTTGTGTTAGGAGATACTTTATTTATGTATCGTCTATTTTATCTCTCATTACAAAACTCAGCCATTGAAGTTTATTTTCTTCATTTTATAGTAGATGTCACTGAAGCAGAGAAGGGCAAGTGGCTTGGTGAAGTGACCTGGGCAATAAATGGCTAAGTTGGATTTCAAACTCAGGCATTTCAGCTACAAAACCTATTTTCTGGAAACAAATGTTCCAGGCTTTACTTATATGAGAAGCCAGTGCCCCCCATAAAGCTATGTCATTCTTTGATATAAAAGGTATTAAAATAAAAACACTATTTTAATTCTTAAAAGTAACATGAGCTATAATTGAACCACTTTATATAAGGAGATTGTACGTGCAAATTACTGTTGTCAAAGATTTTGCGGGAGATAGTTCCTGGTATTGTCATCCTGTGCCCCTTTGGGAAATCACTGGACTAAACTGGTGCAATCCTGCAGATTGGAGACTTTAGAACCTTAGAGAAGATTTCCCGGGAAGTCAAATCAATTACGATTATTGGTGGAGGCTTCCTTGGTAGCGAACTGGCCTGTGCTCTTGGCAGAAAAGGTGAGTATTGGGGAGTGACCTCGATTCTTTCCCTCTGATCTGATATCATGTGCTTTGGGGGGACCTCTCACAAACTCCAGAGATGCATTTGCTAGAATCAGTAGAAAAAGCTCGACTAAGGTTGGTATCATAAGAAGCTAGTTCTGAGCTTAGTTCTGATGAGGGATCCTGTAGTGACTGCAAAGCTGCTATCCGAGCGACTGAACAGCAGTGCTTTCTTCCCTTTTCTCTAGCTTCCGGGCCCAGAGGCCTTAGAAATAAAAGAATAAGGAAAGTGAGTTCTTAAGATGGTAAAGGCAGTGTAAACTACAGAAGTGTACACATCTTTGAACTGCTGCTCCCTGTAAAAGTCAAAGACTTCCTTCAGACGCATGATGGTTCCCAGTTTGACACATTTGTGAGTTCCGGTCTAAATATTTCATGGCACCCATTTTCCCTAAGCTGTGTGAAATTGGGGCACCTTCTCAGGAGGGGGCTTACTATTCAGAGGTCCCACGGTACTTGTGTAAGCCCAAGGTGAGGCCCAAGTGCAAGTGCACTGAGGTCACGGTATGTCGTGCAAGCCAGGGACAACAGTTCTGGCACCTGTTGTACTGGCTATTGTGAATGCCCTCGTGCCCCAGTGCCCCACAAATGTGATCTCTTGCCTGGGTCAGAACATTGTCCTTGCCATAGCAGATGGCTGCCTGCCTGCCACTCCTTTACTTCTCTTCCTGTTTTAGGACTGGCTTTTGCTTCCAGCTATCCCTACTCTTTTTTTTTTCTTTTTCTCAGCTCAAGCCTTAGGCACTGAAGTGATTCAGCTCTTTCCTGAAAAAGGAAATATGGGAAAGGTCCTCCCCGAATACCTCAGCAACTGGACCATGGAAAAAGTCAGACGAGGTAGAGAGACTCTTTCCATATGCTACTGCTCTTTCCTCTGAGTTATGCCTAATGCCACGTTTACCTCTTTGGGAACCCTTTGGGATCCCCTTTGACATAAGTGATATCACCCACTAGTTGAAATGTTTCCACCATTCTCCAGCCAGCTAAGTTCACATAGGTGTTGTGAATCTTAGATACCACACTCCCAGAAGTGCTGAAGATGAACTGCAGGCATAGGTTCTTGTGGTTCCCCAAGGTTGCCTGCATACGTGCGATTACCGGTTTTCAGATGGGGTGCCTCTAGCCTGCTTTCCTACTTTTCACGAAGGTGGTACACTCACAGGCTCAGCCTCAGGTCTTGTTTGCCTTCACAGAAGGGGTTAAGGTGCTGCCCAATGCTATTGTGCAATCAGTTGGAGTCAGCGGTGGCAAGTTACTCATCAAGCTGAAAGATGGCCGGAAGGTAAGGAGGGGGGGAAAGGCTGCCAGATGACCTTCTAGTCCTCCCCTCCCCCTTCTTCATTCTTACTTGTTCATTTGATACCAGTAGATTAGTTTTCTTGGCAGCCACCATTAACCTGTCATGATTTTCTGAATGAACTGTCCCTGCATTAAAATAAGAATGATGAGAGCCAGAGTGGACACCTGTGACCCACTTTTCTGTCTCCCTTTCCCATCTTATCACAGATATTTGGGATGACTAAGGTGACAGATTTATCTTCAGGTGATATGGGCTATGAGTGTGTGGAGCAGGAAACTTTACCAGAGGTCAATGAACCAATGATTTTTTTTTAATAAAGCCCCATTCTTAATGGCACCAGTTGCTATGTCCATGGGCATACAGGGAAACTGTGGTGATTGACTGAATTATTTCTTTTTTTTTCTTCAGGTAGAAACAGACCACATAGTGGCAGCTGTGGGCCTGGAGCCCAATGTTGAATTAGCCAAGACTGGTGGACTAGAGATAGATTCAGATTTTGGTGGCTTCCGGGTAAATGCAGAGCTCCAAGCACGCTCTAACATCTGGGTGGTAAGTATGCTACAGCAAGACCAAGCATGGCTCCTGGTCCCCAGCTTAAGAGCAAGCCTATCCAGTGTGGTGCTAAAGTTCATTAGTAGCTTAGCGTGATATAGTCAGAATGTTTGGAAGCCATGGGTAGAGAAGAGGTACTTATGAACTGCTTGACTTACAAGATCAGGTATGGTCTCACACTGCAAGCTAGTGGAAAAGGAAATGAACAGTGTGCATGGCCTACAGAACTAGAGCTCTTCCAGTGCTGCTGTTGGCGGCAGCTGCCGGCATGAGCCTGGTGGGCGTGAACACAGCTTTCAGACACATCTGTTGTTCCTTCTGCCCTGAACGTGAGTCCAGAGATTAGAGGATGAGGCAATTTTATGACATTCTCTAGAAAAAAAAGTTATTCCATTTTCATTTTCCTTGAGAACTATTTTTAGCTGTTTTAAACAATCTGATGTGACACAAACAAGACTATATAGTATGTAGGAACCATGAGGTAATTTCCCAATTGTTAGAGCATTATAAATGTATTGTGTTTGACTGTGGACTCCATGACTAAGGACATAGAAACTTTGAAGGGTGTTTGCCCTTAAAGCTTTTTTTTAAAGATAAAATGTACTAGATTTTTTAAAAAAAAACTTGTTATAAAAGAAAAACATGCTCAATATGGTAGATAAATGAGAAGGAGAAAGGGAGAAATCACCTAGAAATCACCTGCAGCGACCACTGGCTTTTTTGGTGTATTTCCTTCCCTTCATTTTATTGTGCATAGATTTTTTTCTTTTGTTGTAGACAGTCACGGCAAGCATACTATGTATGAATATTTATATTCTTTTCTTTTTCACTTAACATTATCATGTATTTTCCACATTGCTTCAGATTGTCGAAATAGTTTAATGACTGTATACTATTCCATTAGTGGATTTCATAGTTTATTTCACTATTGCTCATGTGTTGAATTTTTAGGGAAGTCTTTGGGGGAATCTGAATAGCCACAAAGGTGGGCAAAGGGTTGGAGAGCTCATATACCACCTCCTTCACAACAGTGGCCTCATTGACCTCCAGCTATGGGTTCTCTCTTTGAAACACTGAGCTCACTTAATTTGTACCTCTCAGATAGCACATTTCTTGTTTGCACTGCACTGTAGTGAGGAGCAATGCTGCGCCTTCCTCGGCTACATTATATACTCCTTCAGGCAAGCAACCCAGACAGTATAACGCTTTGTATAGTATAAGTACTCTCTCTATATATTTGTTGAATGAATGAATACTGAATAACAAAAAAAAATCTTATCTTGGAAAAGAGTTCTAGGTAAGAGGCATTCACATCTAAAAACTGTTTCCGCACATAGGAAAGAATATTGTGCAAATAATGGTTATTAAATATCCTGTCTCTGTTAAGGGCAAAGTGAGAAGAAATAATTATGAGCTAGAGCATAGGAGATTTAGGTTAGCTTTGTGGAAGCATAGAATAGTTTTGTTTTTTGTTTTTTTAATGGAATCTCAACTATTTTTGATAGTGTATATATGATTCTGGCCTGTAGACAGAAAACATTAATTAGTTGACATCACAAGTGTTTTTGAGCCTAAAAAGTTTATGTTCCGTCTTTAACTTGCTTTTTTTTATCACGTGCTCATGTACTGTATATGTCTCCACAGGCAGGAGATGCCGCATGCTTCTATGACATAAAATTGGGTAGGAGGCGGGTAGAACACCATGATCATGCTGTTGTGAGTGGAAGGTTGGCTGGAGAAAATATGACTGGAGCTGCTAAGCCATACTGGCATCAGTCAATGTTCTGGTAATAGTTTTGTGCCTTGCGGACTGAACTGGTTTGAACACAGAATTAATGGAACCAGAGTTATGATTTGGTTTCCTCGTGGGTCCATTCATTTTATATGAGGGTGGGATTCCAACTCATGTCCACACATTCTACCCCAAAGCGGCCATCTGGTAAAAGGGCCCCAATTCGACATAACGTAGACTAGCTAAATGAATGGAGAGGGCATTGGCACTTCTGTTAACATAGCTCAGAGTTCAAACTATAGTAGGGGTACAGAAGTGTGCTCTTAGGTAGAGATAGCAGTGTGTTTTAATTTGTTCTTTGCTGCTAACCCTAATGAGCCTTACATGCTGACAAAGAAAAAAAAGGTAGCCCACTCATTTGTAACCCTTAAGATCAAGAGTTCAAAGTAAGGCATATATACAGGCAGTTCTCCGGATAGCAAAATGTTAGCAGCGGACATTCCTGAGTACTGGGGCTGGCCCCTGTTTGCCACATTCTCATCTTGGTGATTTGAAAGATGGGGTACATAAAAATCCCGAAGGTTTCAAAAACCTCTAAGGAAAAATCTCAGCTAACGAGAATACATTTTAGGATGATCACACACAGTTTTATGAGTGGGCAGCAAAAACATAGGACATGGATTTCAGGGTCAATACGTATAAGCTAATTCAGTTAGGAAAAGAGTAGTCCACAGCTATGCAATTATCAGCTAGGTCTCAGGAACAGAAAGCAAGAAGTTATTCCAGACTGTTCCTTGAAGACACCAGTCTATTGTGCTTCTGTGGCTAAGAAGATAACAAAATGCAGAGCACCAGAAACAAAACAGCTCAAGTACCCTAGATGATTACAAAACCATGGTGTATGTGTGTGCTGTAAATATTCTGTGAAGTTCCTAGCATATTAAGAACAGATGATGATGATGATGATGATGATGATGATAGGGAAATTTTCCAAGAAGAGTTAAAATAAAATGACCAAGTGGGTGAAGGTACCTCTTTATAGAAAGCATTCTGACCTTGAAAATGGAGGCTAAAGAGGAAATACTGTCAGTTAATGAAACCATAAAATGTCTCAAATTCTGAATTCCGTAAATATGGATCACCCTTTAAAGCTTCTAAAAGGCAGTTTTAGGACAAGTTAAAGGAAGGTTGTGAATAGTAAATGTGGGGAGCCCATCAATCCCCAAATGTGGTATGGGATAAAAACATGACTAAATTGAAGAGTGTAGAACATTGTATGGATATGTGATATTTATAATGGCTTTTTATGTAAAATAAAAGTTGCTTAGAAGAATCATGCTTTCTCACAATTATTCCCAAGTGCCCTAGGAGGAGACAGAACAATTTGGTGTTTGTCTTGTTATTGCTCATAAAGTTCTTTGGGTAGCATAAAAGTACAGAGTCTTTGAAAAGTATCCTACTGTGTCATTCTTTACAGTCCCATGACAGAACGCCCTCTTCTCTCTCCTTCCTTAGGAGTGATTTGGGCCCTGAAGTTGGCTATGAAGCTATTGGTCTCGTGGATAGTAGTTTGCCCACAGTTGGGGTTTTTGCAAAAGCCTCTGCAGAAGACAACCCAAGATCTGCCACAGAGCAGTCAGGTAAGGAAGGCCGACCACTTGGAAGAGTGTTGAGGAGCTGTGGTCCACATTCGTCTGATCAAGGGCTTTCTGTATTGGCCAGGGAGGACTGTTAGTGAAAGTCTCTCTTCATGTGTGCTTTAAAATAAACCAAACCTGCCCTGGCTGGTGTAGCTCAGTGGATTGAGTGGGAGCCTGTGAACCAAAGGGTCAGTGGTTCGATTCCCAGTCAGGGCACGTGTCTGGGTTGTGGACCAGGTCCCCATTTGGGGGCACATGAGAGGCAACCACACATGGATGTTTCTCTCCCTCTCTTTCTCCCTCCCTTCCCCTCTCTCGAAAAATAAGTAATCTTTAAAAAAAAATAAAATAAACCAAAACCCAAAGTCCCATTCTTTCATGGTCTGAGAGTTGGCAAAATCAGGTATCCTGGTCAAAGCAGAGGCACAGATATTGTGGGTCTCCATCCCAGACTGTGGACAGTGGCTAACTCAGCTGATCTGCTGTTTAGTTTGTCTCTAGGGAATAGGAAGACCAACATGATAAAGGAAACCTAGACTTGTTAGATGTTTCATTTTTGTTTTGCTTTTTTTTTTTTCCTTCTTCCTGCTAATCCTAAAAACTAAGCCTGAGAGCTTTAGTTTAGAACCTGCTATCCTCCAGGGGCCCTGGGCAGTGAAGAAGTGGGCTGAGTAAATCCTGAGCTACCTTTAATTCCATTTATTAGATCTTAATGCCAGATTTTCTTTAGATGGGAGGCACCTCTCTCAGAATGAATTTCTCTCCCACACACATCTTTCATTAACTCCTAGGCCTGTTCTCTCTCCCTTCTATGACCTTGGCTGAAGTTATTTAACCCCCATGTCCTCTTGTCAGAAGTATTTCAAGGACAAGTTGCTCTTTAGGAAGGAGAAAACAAGACATTACATGGATATTTAGGTCCTTTTTCTGTGTAATCCAAGTTGATCACATCACCTTCTCCTTAGTTCTGACCTCTCCTTGGAAGTGGACCCAGGAGAGGGACCTAGGGACTTGGAAACTCCAGGTCACTCCTCTGTCTACTGAACAGCATTACTTGGAACTTGGTCATTCTCAGAAGATAAGATGCCCCTTCCCCATGCGGCCTTCTGTCCCCACCCTCACCAGGAAGAAACAGCTCCACTGTGGTTTTCCACATAGAAATGCCTTCTCCTGCTTGGCCAGAGTGTCTCTATGGTAGCACTGTACAATAGAACTTTCCACTCTGGTAGCATTGTTCTATCTCTGCTCTGTCCAATACATTAGCCACTAGCCACATGTGGCTATTTAGCACTTGAATTGTGGCTAGTATAAATGAGGAACTGGATTATATGTTTCACCTAATTAAAGCATTTTAAAATTTAATTAATTTTAACTATACTAGTTATTTGTGGCTAGTGGCCACTGTAATGAACCATGTAACTCTAGAATGTTTCTGAGAGGACAGGAGCAAGTCTTTTGCCATTTGAAGAAATCTGGATACCAGGAAATATCCAGAGCATAAATTTAAAATGAGATACTAAGGGAGGGAAGTTTTGAGTCAGACTGATGCAGTGCCCACGAACAGGCAAGGAAGAGCTTTCGTTGCCTTTGACAATGAAGAGGGGTTGAAGAAGGCCAGTTTTCACTGAGAGCATAGGAAAACAAACCACCTAGAAGCAGCTTAAAGTGGGTATCAAAAAACACTTTCCTTCTAGAATTTTCTAAGCTCATAATAACTGACTTTGTTTTGTTTTGGGGGTTGGCCACAGGGACTGGTATCCGATCAGAGAGTGAGACAGAGTTGGAGGCCTCAGAAATCACCATTCCTCCCAGCAACTCCGCAGTGCCCCAGGCCCCTGAGGAAGGGGAGGACTACGGCAAAGGTGTCATCTTCTACCTCAGGGACAAAGTGGTAGTGGGAATTGTGCTGTGGAACATCTTCAACCGAATGCCAATAGCAAGGAAGGTAAGTGCCTGTCAGAGCTTTTAGAGGAAGATGGAAGGAACAGGCCAAAAATATGTTCTTGTGATTTCGTTCTTCATCAGGTACCCTGGTCAGGTATAATTTGACCAGACACCCAGGTCAAATTGCACCTGAGCAGAACAAAGATATAGCCTTGGCTCAGGAATGTTTCTCTTTCACTTGGGATCTGGCTGGGTAGCCTGGGAGTTGGCACATGCTCGTTTGGGGTTAGTAGCAAACTGTTCCCACAACTCCCTCCCATTGTGCCTCAGGCTGCCCCATTGTTCAGTGCAGCCAGAATGCAGGTGGAGTGTTAGTGACCCACTGTTCCTCTCTCCCTCAGATAATTAAGGACGGTGAGCAACATGAAGATCTCAATGAAGTAGCCAAACTATTCAACATTCATGAAGACTGAAACCCCCCAGTGGACTAGGCAAGCAATTTGCTGTCCCTGACAGCAGCGTGGATGATTAAAGGAGCATTTTTTATTCAGCAGAGTTCCTCTGTGTGTATGAGTGTGAATGGTCATGTCCTTTGTGAACATTTCAATGATGTAGGCAAATTCTTAATGTTTACATCATTAAATAAAATCTGATTCTTCTAAATTAAATTCTGCTCTCTTTGAAAGGGAGCGGGTGGATGAAGGTAGAAAAGCTGTGCATATCAGAGAGCAAGCAAATTGGAGCTACTACCAAGCGCATGATTGTTCTCAGCCTAGTATTCCCTGTTCCACACTCCGAACTCCTTTCACTTCCCCAAACTTCTGTCTCGCCCCTGTGGACCCCTCTGTGTGCACCAGCTGTGGCCTCTGCCCACAGTGCTTGACCCCTTCCCCCTCCTGTGGGGTAGGTCGTGGTCTCTATGAAGACTTTCCTGACCCTTCCAAGCCTGTTCCTTGCTTATGTCTCCCTTCTGGTCTGTGGCTTCCTGGAAGACGGAATCATGGCTTTAATATCTTGATCTTGGTTATATCTCCAGAGTTTAGCATAGAGTCCAGCTCACAGTAGGTGCTTAGTAAAGCACCTACTTATTCACTGTTGAATAAGTGAACACGTAAACATATGGAATAGACTCTGCTTTACCTGGAACACCACCGTATGTGCCACCACCCACTCCCAACCCCCATCCCAGAACTGAATAGGTTCTGGGGTGGCGGGTAGGCAGAAAGGACGTTTATGCAACCAGAGACAAGGGTTTAGAGATCTGGTACTTTGTGGTTAAACCAGCAGACTGACTTCTTGAGGAGTCATGATCTCTTGACCCCAATACCCACTGTCTCCCAAACTACAAATCTGCTTTCTCCCAACCCCTTTTTATCTAAGATAGGGCTTATGGGCATTCTTCACTTTATAGATGATTTCCTGGAAATAGAAGTGAGAGTTTCATAAGTCAACTCATGCATTTTTGCATTTCAAACTACTTGAACTTCTAAAAATCAAATCTTACTTCAATTAAGAGGAAATTTTTAGTACTTTCAGAAGTCCAGTTGTGAGTCATTTTGTAAAGAGAAAATTATGGCCAGTAGATTTTTTTAAATATTGAATTTGTTTAAAGAGAGGGCTACAATGAAATCCTTTTGAATACTAGAACGGACCAATGTCCACTTTACAAATTAATTGTACTAGAACAATTGACACTGTGTGTGTATATATATATATATATATATATACACACACACATACAGTTTTGGTGAAATATAACCTGACATGTGACATATCCAAATCTATAAGTAGAAAACTCATCTAGTCTCCTGTGAGATAGGATTCATTATGCAGTCATGATTGTTGCTTACAAAGGTGGTGGTAAGATACTGAAGTGTTTCACAAATCATTTCACAAAAGATCAAATTGTAATTTATCTTGTTTTAGCATTATGTGTAATTTAGTTTAATTCTTTGATGGTTGTGATCCTTGTATGGAATGTCATTGTAATTCAGTTAATTAAAATGAAATAATCTATTTCTCTAATCAGTATTCATTGAGTGCCTATTATGAACCAGGTGGATGTCAGAAAAAGAAGATAGAGACAACATGGCCACTTGTCTTAAGAAACTCCTAGCGTCAGTGAGGAAGGCAAATGTGTGCATGCAGAAGTATGATTTAGTGAGATGCGTCCATAGAAAGACATACAAAGTACTACATACACACCAAAAATAGAGATCAACCAGAGCACTGGTTGACCTTAGTCGACCCCACCCCCCTTGTTGAAGAACACAGTGACTCCCTGTCACCAATCACATCAAGTCCAAAGGCTTCCACAGTGCTCCTGATCTCAGCCCGCTCTGCCCTCCCTGCCCAGTCTCCTTTCCCATGACTCCGCACAGATGCAAGTGTATGCATCTGGTTTATTGCCCCTTTTAAACTTTTGTTCATGCTCTTCACATCTGAACACCATCCCTAATCCCTTTTTAAAGATTATTTATTTATTTTTAGAGTGAGGGGAAAGGAGGAAGGAAGAGGGAAAGAGACATTGATCACTTGCCTGTCACGCCCTCAACTAGGGACCTGACCATCAACCCAGGCATGTGCCCTGACTAGGAATTAAACTGGCAACCTTTTGGGCCACAGGTCAGCACTCAATTCACTGAGCCACACCAGCCAGGTTCCTATGCCCTTTTACCTATCCAAATCCTGCTCATTTTCAAGGCCCAAATGAAATCCCACCTTGGTAACATGGTACCACTTGGATTGGTGCCCGTGAATGATTTAATCTCTGAACTCCAATTGCACTTACTGCCTTTGAACTTAATTCTTCTTTAAGTCATTCTTTGCATTATTAGTGCTCATTGCCTGAATTGATCGTAAGCCCTCCCAGAGCAGAGACTTTTGTCTCAGGATGGGGACAGTGTGCCCCAACCCCCAAGACACCAGCAAAATGCTGAGCAACTGCTTGGTTGCTTGGTTGGATGATGCTAGATAACAGGGCTCACTGTCCAAGTGAGCCTCTGCCTTGCAGCCTCCATTCTCTATAATCCAGGGTATGAGACCCCCATCACTTCACCCACTGCTGTGACTTGCCACTTAAACCAAGGATCACAGGGACCGATTTCTGACTGTACAGACAAGCAGTGCCAGTTGAGGTTTGGCCCTCAATAGCCAGCCTGTCATTAGTTGGGCCACAGCACAGTGCGGAACAGGGCTAGTCACACCCTGCAAAGAAGAGTTGGGGCTCTGCCAAAATATCAAGCATTTGGAACCCACCTACTTCACTTCAACCTCACGTTTTCTTTGCTGCTTTCCAAATGCTATCCTATGGCACCACGGCACCTCTTCATGATGGTACTGGCCTTTGCCTGGCCACCTGTAAGGCACAGCAGGAGATGGTCTCGTACGTTAGCTTGAGACAGGGACCTGAGGGAAGGAAGTGTGTTTGATTGGAAAGAGGTCAGAGTAAGCCTCTTAGTGGAGGATGAGGTCAACATATGTGAGTTTGTTGTTTTAATTAGCAGGGTCTGTTTTGGAGACAAGAAACTAAAGCAGAAAAGGATGGGGGTGGAGAATCCACAGTGACCTACTGCAGGCTGCTTCCTTGAAGGAAAATCAGCCCCTCTAGAGACCCATTTATACAAAGGAACCCTCCCCTCCCTTCCACCACTACCCCTTCCCTTTCCCGCTTCTCTCGAGTTTGGCTGTGGTGATATCCCCTGTCCTTCCCTGACTCCACCTAAAGCTGGGCACCCTTGTTGCCCTAGAGATCATTAGGACTCAATCCCAGTGCCTTGCTCTCTGAGGAGAGGGGAAGTTATGCTGGGCCCAGAGGTGAAGCAGGACTGCCTCTGGCCTCTTTCCCATCTTATCAGGGAATTTCTGGCAGGCACAGGCACATGTACACAAAACCACACACAGAGACACACAGCCCAAGCCAGTTATGACGTTCCCCTGCCTGGCTGGTTCTACAGATGTGTGTGACTAGGTCAGAGTACAGGGAGGGTCTAAATATTTAGATACTGAACTGCCAGGCTGTGGTAGGAAAACAGATCATCTCCAGATGAACATTTGCAAAAGAGAAACACGGCCCCTGACATCCAGAAGCTGACCTGGGACTGTCAGCTAGGCCTTGGTGTTGCTACGAACTGGCCTGGCGCTCGCCACTAGGCCTGGGTGTTCTGCTGAGAATAAACAGATTCATGACATTACCATCGTACAAGGCTGCTCTGACCATGGTGGACCTAGACAAAAACAAGAGTACTCCATAATCATGTGTAAACACAGACAAAAGCATGAACATCACCCAAACCACAGAAATGATCAAATGCACTCTCCCCTTTCCTGGCTAATCTGAGGGACTGCATGCTTCTTTACCAGTGACAGCATTAGCTTCACTCTAGTCTGTCCTCCTAATGGATCAGATTTGTTTAATAAGATACTCAATCATTGAATTTCCGTGCTTCCTGACAGCATCCAATCCAGAACAAAGCCCAACTTCCTTAAACCCTCCTGAAATCACCCAGGCCAGCTCAAATCCTATTAAGTTCTTTCTAGCACCCTCTCCCTGAGATACCCTATGGTTCCCCATGGTGTGCATTACCCCTCACTGCAGTGAGCATAAACCCAACTTGTTCAACCATAGGAGCATCCTGGTAGTAGTCTCTGGCTAATGGGCATTGACAATCGGGACAGAGAGCCAAAATATCTTCCGGAGGCCCAGTTCCAGGCAGAGACCCCTGTGAATCATGTCTAGTTCTGTACCTTCCTGAGGAGTTTATCTAGTCTCAGCAGAGTCTGCAAGGTCTGTGTCTTAGTTGGGGAAAGCACAAGGGTCATGTCTAGGACAGAGGTGCCTGGCTTCCCTGGCAGGTTCCCACGTATGATGTCTTGTCATTTGCAGTACAACACAGATGCTTCTGGAGGAGCACCTAATATGGGTGTTGAATTTCTGAAAGCATACATACATTAATAACTGTATTTGATGGACAGCTCGCAAACATTTATTGTGCAGCTACTGCATACCATGGTACAATAGTCCCTGGAGATAAGAAGATGAGTCATATAGTTCCTGCTCTAGTAGCTTTGTAACCTAGTAATGGACAGAGGTCAGGGGAACTATCAGTGCAACATAAGTGCTGGGAGTATGGTGTGTGAGTTCAGATTGGAACTTCTTCACTCTTCAGATTACTTATGGCTCTGCATCTATCTAGTCTAGGCTTTTCATTCACCAGCCAAACTATGGTTCTTCTTCCATTCTGCAGTTGTATCTTCTCTTTTATTTCTAGGGATAGAACATGAATATGTTCACTGTGCTTAAATGAATGTTAATATGCTTAATACAGAGCTGACATTCAAAGAGATTATACCCCTTTCTCTTCAATTTTCCTAAACCCTTTCATTTTCTCCTCCTCTTCTCAGAATCTCTGAAGGTCCCCCTCTCTGTTTACCTTCTCCCTGTGTTTCTTCCTCAGGTTCCAGTAAGTGCTCCCTGCCCGCATGTTTTTGTTTTTTTTTTTTTTTTTTTCCCAGAGAGGAACACTTCTGAATTTGAGTCTCACTTCTACCATTCACTCCTGGAGGACCTAGACAGCCACTTTCCTAAGTCCCAGCAGCCTCATCTGTAAAATGAGGGAAACATTAGATCCTCTCTCCATAATCAGTTCTAACCTCCTGTGTATGGCAAAGTCTCTTGGGTGCTTGCATAGAACTTTCCTCATCTTCCCATGGACTCAGTTGCCTTTGATCTCTAAGGTTGAGCGCAGATGCTAATGGGACCCAAAGCCCTTGGGCAAGCATCTCCCTGCATTGCCTCTGCTGTCCCTTTGGCTCTACTAGATCTACAGGTTTAGTCTTGTATTTGTTTGTAGCTTAGAATTCTTCCTAGACCTAATAACTTACATCTAGACCGAGGAACCCTAGAAATAGCACCACTGCCTTATTCACTGTCCATGGAGAGTATGACAGCCTCAAAACTGGCTCCATGAAAGGTGGTATCCTTCAGCCCCTAAAATGGTTGGCTTTGAGCTCAGAATTTCCCCAGTGAGGCTTTACGGTTGGACTATTCTCAGCTATGACCCCAGCACATGCATTTCTACCCAACCATTTCATGGCTCCAATCCCTGACAAACACACCCTGCAGAGCTGGTGGTTGGACAGCCACCATAACCCAAGGCAGCTCTCCACTTCATGCTGAGAGAAGAGTTCAGAATCCCTGCCCCCTCATGCCGTAAAAGCCCCAAGACTAGCATGTTCACTCCCTTTGCTTTTAGTCCATGGCCATTTCAACATTGGCCATGGCCTTGGCAGAGCTCTGCCTGAAAGTGCAGTGACAAGGGAGCTGGGAAGTTTGCAAGCTGCTGCAGCATCTTGGCTCTTTGCTCTTACCATGGAGACAAAAGAAAACGGCATTTAATACCATGATTTGCTGGGTGGGAAAGTATGCTTAAGGATCACTGCCATCTGGAGGGAAAGGGCAGTTTTTGGTGTTTCAGAGGAGACCGGCAGAGCTCCTCCAGCTCGAAGCCTTCCCTGGACCTGGCCTGAGGCCCCTAGTGACGTTGTTGAGACTATCCCAAGCAATCATATGAGATTCTGATCTCCCACTCCAGTTAGAATCCAGTAGGGGCACAGTAGGATGGAAGGTGGTGAAAACAGAACCCTTGGCTTCAATGTCACCTCCACTTCAACTTAGACCAGGCCAGTGCCAAGTTCTAGGAGGAAGGGCCATAGTGACCTCTCAGGTACTCAGCTTAACTTAATGCAAAAGTCGAGGGCAGCTCAAGGCTCAGAGCCCTCCACACTTGATCTTATGGTGGCATAAGCCCTCTGTGCTGGCCTGTTCACTGGAACAGTAGGTTCCAAAGAAGAAACCTCCGCTTTCAAGTGATCTTCCCAGCCAGTTCTGAAGCACTTGGGAGGGAAGGAAATCCCCAGACGCCCTTCTCTCAGTAGGTGCTCCCAGTGGGAGGTGGTTAATTGCAAAAGGGATACCTTAGTGGGAGTTTTGCTCAGAGTGAGGGATATGCAGGTCCTTCCCTGACATTTCCTGTTCAGCCCAGAACAGCGCAGAGTGGCCGGGCTGCGAGAGAAGCCCGCCACTTCCATCCCAGCTGCCCCACTTAAGTCTTTTCCCGGGAGTTCAGAGCCGCCCTTGCACGCCTGACAGGACGGGTGGAAGGGGGAGGGGCTGGCAGGGGCAAGAAAGTAAGGGATCGAGGGGAAGTTTCAAGGGGTGTGCCGGGAGTGGGGGAAATTCTCATGAGTCAGCGGATTGGGTTCAGTGTGACTTCACTGCTTCCCAAGAAGAGGCGCCCGAGGCTTGAAACTGCTGGAAGTGCAGCAGCAGGAGCGCTGGCTGCCTGTGCCGTGCTGGTTCCAGACGGGCTCGAGGCTAGCCAGGCCTTCTGGGGCAGGGGTAGCGTGGGGAAGGCACGCACGAACAGGGAAGGCTGCGGGCGAGGGAGCTGACCTCTTCCCCACCCCTCCTGGACACCTCCCGGACGCCAGTTCCCTCCTGGGCCCCAGACGCAGCAAGGCGCGTCCTGCCTGCAGATGGCGCTTCGGAGGCGCCCTGGGCGCTGGTCTGGAGGTCGGGGGTGGAGCTCAGCCCGCAAGACCTGAGCTTTGAAAGACAAGCTAGGGGAGAAAGGGGGTGGCCAGGCAAAGGCGAGAGGGGCCGCCCAAACCCCCTCTGCCCCAGGGTCCGGTGCTACCCCCACGAAGTGGGAGATCCGGAGACCCTACCTGCTGTGCTAGCGCTCAGGTTTGGGGCTAGCTCTGGCGTGCTTCTAAAGTCCTTCCGGCTACCTTCCTGGCCCGGTGGAGCTTGAGACAGCTCACCTTCAGCAAAAGGATTGCAGTTTCGAAATGTCTTTCCTCTCCGTGGACTGCGTTCTTGACCCGCGGGCAGTAGAATGGGAATTTTGAATCGAGTCATGGGCGTTGGGGGGTGGGTTTTCCTAAACGGCCACTCTAGCCTGGCAGCCTTGAGACCCAGAATGCATCTCCTGCTCTGGGATAGACTGGCTGGTGCTGCGACGCAGTCTGGGACCAGGGCTTAGCCTAGATGAGGGGTTGAGACTCAGCCTTGGGCTGAATGTAAGGCGATGGTTAAGGATTCCATACTTGTGAATCCAGTAGTCAGCAGTCATAAAGAAAGGGAAAAAAAAAAGCTGAGAGGCCCATCTGGGTCTCAAACTTACAGCCTTGACCCGGGTAAACAGAACTTTGTGTCCTACCTCCTTGCAGGTAGGGCCTGAGCTCTAGAAGTCATGATACTGTTGACCTCGTATTGGTTCATTATTATGTGGTGGTTGTTTACTTAATATATTGAGAGTATCAGGGCACAAAAATAACCTGTGGCCAGACACCTTTAAGCTGAAAAAAAAAAATTGTTGGAGCTCCTCTCTCACCCTTTTCAGAGGCTCCAGTGGCTATTCCCATGATAAAACTTTACATATGTACAAAGTGTGTCTCTTTTTTTCTGTGCCAAGATATAAAAGCTTTACCCTGTACTAGTGTTCTGGGTGCCTCTTCTCCTTGTTTTCAGGGTGTCCAAAGCCATCTGAGAAAGTTATCTAAGGATTTTCCATAAAGAAGAGGAAAGGGGTAAAAAAAAAAAAACCCAAAGGATCCTAAACGTTCCCAGGTTTCAGTGTGTGCCAGGAGAAATACCGTCTGTCTCCCGCCCAGACCTCAGAGCCCGGGCCTCCTTCCTACAGGGCGGTGCCCAGTTATTCCTGGAAACCCCCTCCTTTCTACTAACCCCTTCCCCAAGGTGTCTCCTCCCAGAGCATGTCCTAGGAAAAGGATCATATTGTCGGTGCTTGATATCCCCAGTCCCCTGTCTGTCCCCAACCTAATTTGTTGCAGTCCTCAGCCTGCCCCCTCCTTTGATGCCCCCGGGGGGGGGGGGGGCTGGCTTCTCCTCCCAGAGTAGAGCCTGAGCTTCGGCCTCTCCCTTCAGCCTGGCCAAGAGCCCCACTAGGTGACTAGGAGAGGATCTGATACACTAATTTGTGTTAATGTGATAATGGGCGCTAACGGGGTCACGTGCTAACCACGGGCCAATTTCTAGCCCAGCCTCCCGGCCTCAGCCCCAAGTCTAGGCTGCAGGGCTGGGAATTTCAGGCTGACTAATCTCCACAGCGGGCTGCAGGGGGCGGGGGAATGGGAGGAACTGAAGGCCCGGACGATCCCAGGGTGCTGGTGCCTTAGAGTTGCTGCCTCGGTTTCAGTTTCATCCTTGGCTGACACTTTCCTCCGACGAGTGGAATTGCTTTGGTTTCCCTCCAGCCCCTCTCCCCTCCCCAGCTGCCCCCCTTTGGACTGCTAGCTTCCCTCAGCCAGCCCTTCACTTTGTGAGGGGGGAGATGGGAAGATAATTTGGCAGCAATGAGGAAAAAATGTACACGTAGACACCCTCAGACACACAGGCTCACATACCATACTGCCTTGCAGACACACACATGAGGGGACGCAACACTCACATCCAAGAGTTGGCCCTTGCCTGAGTGTGGGCACACACACACACACTCCAGGCCAGGGTTACGCCCTCACTCACATCTGAGGGACCCACAGGGACACACACAAAGGCAGGCAAGGCCCTACAGAGACCCATCCCACACACAGACCCACACACACCCGCTCACACACAAACTAGCAGCAGCAGCCGAGTTGGATGGTTTCCTCAAAAGAGGGCTGGAAAGTTTGTTTGCTGCCAGTGAAGGGGCCTAGACATTCCGTGAAATGACTCATACTGCACCTTTATAGACATTAAATATTGTATTCTTCTGGGTTCAACAACAACAACAGCCCTCAACCCCTGTCATGCGGGCAGGGTGGAGAAACTGAGGAGTGGCTGCATTCCCATTGGACCTCTGTCTAGCGCATGTCTCAGGCCTGTCCTTGCTCCCTATGGGATGGGGCGATCCTGAAAGAGCAGGATCATCCTACCTCCTGGTACAAACCTCAGCCTGGAGCTGCCCCTTGACAGGATGTGAAGTGGGTAAAATTAGGAGCTAATGAGCCCCTCCCACAGCCTCTCCCCACTCCCCCACCTCATCTTCAGTCCCAAAGATCTGGAGTCAAGCAGTGTCCCCACTGCGGAATCCCAGCCTGAGTCCTCTCTGATCTCTCCCTTCATTCAAACACCTCTTCCCAACTCTCTTGTCCGTTCTTACTGCCACTGCCCTGCACAACTCCAGGGGGTGCTATTTGCTGTATATAATATATAATGCCCCAATGCAATGTCACCGGAGCCCTGTCCACTCCCCTGAGCCTCCTTTCCATCTGAGGACGAAACATCCAGCTTGATGGCTGCTTGTCCATCCCTGTCCCCTAGCCCACCCAAGGGCCCACAGACCCCTCCACATATTGCCACCCTTCTGCTCCCAATCCCAACCCCTTGGCCCAGCAGCAGCTTCTTGGGCCAAGGCTTCCTTAGGCCCACTCGTTTTTTCCCATGTTCCATGAGGGGAAGCACCTATGGAGAGTCTTTGGCATCTCTGCAGGGCCTCAGGGCACAGTGAAGCTGCCGGCCACATAAGATGGGTGTTGGACCAGCCGATGTCAGGGATTGGTGGGTTAACTCTGGCTCCACTGGAGAGTGCTCCAAAAGCTCCGGATGCTTTGATACCTCCAATGGGTTACCAAAGCAGGCTGGTAACTTCTGTCCTGGTCCCAGGGACTTTTCCAGGCTGAGTCCTGACTTCCAGACAGGGACTAGGGACCGATGGGATTAGAGACACCAGGAGATTGCCCTTCCTTGCTGACTCTGCCCAGAGCCACTTCTGCCTTATGTTTTTTTCCAAATGAACCACAGGATCAGGACCCTCCTCCTCCTCCCCACCCTCCCGAATCTTCTACCAACCCCGAGCAGATCTGAAGGACACTGATTCTGCAGCTTTACATCTCCCTCCAGGCATGCCCCTTATCTGCTGTCCAGCCCTCCAAGAAGTGAAGCCCATCAGTCCTCTGAAGTTTTATAGGGGCTCTCACGGTGCCAGGTCCAGTTCCTGAAAGGCCCTGGAGACCAAAGGTATAACTCTACATTTATGAGAACAGGGTTCAGTTGGGAAACAAAGTGGCTTTCTAAGAGCCTCAGCCAAGGAAGGTGGCCTGCCAGAGGAAAGTTATGGTCTGGTAAGTTGTTCCCAACCTCATCCTTCTATCTGTATGCCTGTACTTTGGCCTAGGCATATGCCCACCCCCGTTACCCCCTCATATGGGCCAGGGCAACAGACCATCATCCCAGGAGGGAACACTTTGGTATAAGTTATCCCAAGGAACTCTCTTTTTAAAAATATTTTATTTATTTATTTTTAGAGAGCGGGGAAAGGAGGGAGAAAGGGAGGGAAACATCGATATGTGAGATACATCAATCAGTTGCCTCTCGAGTACCCCCAGGCGGGGACCTGGCCTGCAACCCAGGCCTGTGCCCTGACTGGGAATTGAACAGGTGACCTTTTGGTTCACAGACCAGCACTCAAACCACTGAGCCACACCAGCCAGGGCCCAAGGAATTCTTTTATTTTGCAGCTACTCAACAATCTCTTTCAAACAAACCTCTGTATGATGCCCAGCCACAACCTGGGACTTAGAGCTTTCTGCCTATCACTGGATCTAGCTAGGGCCTTGTCATATAAACCCCACAGAGGCAAACCTGAGGTTATTGAACATATGAACAGAGGACTAATTGGTGGCTGGATAGACATGATTATAGGGGGCTTCTCAACTTTACAGGTGGGAAGGTTCCTTTTAAACTTTTCTCCTGGTTTTTGAATATGCTTCCCATTCTGAAAGTCTGATTGATAGGTGACTTTTCTAGCGTGTGTCTATGACAGAGGTAAGGGCCATGACCACAGAAGCTGTGGCAGTGTGGCATTTTGTTCTGGCCATGGGTTTGAATAGACTTTGTTGAGGCCAAGGGGTTCAAGAAGGAGGAAGCAACCTTGTCTCCAAAGAATCTGGGGTGATCTGCAGAACACAAGGCATCAGGCACTACTTAAAGAGGGGACAAAGAGGGGCTGAGAAAGTTGCCAAGGTGGAATGGCAAATTGAGCAGAGAAGTGGGGAGGTTTCCCTACACAGCCTATGGGCAGCCAGGAGGCTTCTCCACTCCTGGAATGATCCAGGTTCTGAGGTCTGAGAAGACCCAGTAGGGGGTGGAGAATGAGGGAAAAATAGGGCTGGAACGAGACCGGCTGAGAGTGCACACTGGATGGCGTAGCCTGGGCATCCATGGGCAACTCGAGAAGGGGAATTCCTGCCAAGTCAGGGAATGAGCCATTGGCAGAGACAGCATGGCTGTCATCAGGGATGGTGATCTCAGCCGGCTGGCCCCACCTGGCTGGGGCTCACCTGATGGGTAAGTGGAAGAGCAGGGAGCCGGGTGGGGAAGGGCTGGCAGGCTACAGAGCAGCAAGGTCATCAGGGAGGGCAGCCTGGCTGACCTGGAGCCACGGAGTCAGGAAGGTCATTCAGGTGGCCCATGGCTCCCCAAGGTGAGGTTGGCACAAGATTTTCATCAAAGGGGTAGGTTTTGCTTTGGCTGCAACTCCCAGGTCATGGGGCTGTGGTTACTTCTGAGTGTCCAAGGGCTCCAGGTCACTGGCAGGCATTAGGGCCAGTCACTGTAAGTTGGCCAGGGCAGTGTTGTCCTCCCTCCCCACCCTTCTCAGGAAGAAGATCTCTCTGCTCTGGCTCTTCTGTGTCTTGCAACTTCAGCCTTGGTTTAACTGCACTCACAGGAGGGATCCACCATTGATCCTTCAAAGCTTCTGGCCTGGCTCTGTCAGACCTCCCACCCCTTTGGTCTGGGAGCTGCATAGAGAAAATCAAAATGATGGTGAAGATGACACTGAAGGTAGCTACCATTTATTGAGGGCTTACTAGGCACTGGACACTGCCATAGACAAAAGTTACCTCATTCAGTCCTCACTACAGCCTTGTGAAGTAGGTTTTTATTATTGCCAATTTAAAAATAAGGCAAGTGCCTTGGTTGGTGTGGCTTGGTGGATCGAGCTAAGACTGAGAACCAAAGAGTCACCAGTTTGATTCCCAGTCAGGGCACATGCCTGGGTTGCCAGCCAGGTCCCTAGTAGATGTTGCTCAAGAGGCAACCACACATTGATGTTTCTCCCCCTCTCTTTCTCCCTCCCTTCCCCTCTTTAAAAATAAATAAATAAAATCTTTACAAAATAAAGAAAGTGAGGCCTAGAGAATTGAAATGACTTGCCTGAGGACACAGCCCAAAGACACATAGCTGGAAGAGGAACCCAGGTCTGTCCGTTGTTAGAGACCACTGAATTCTTAGCAAAATGGGAAAAGTGTGTGTGTGTGTGTGTGTGTGTGTCCATTAGCGAGTTTCAAGGTCAAGATAAAGGGGACTTAGGAGACAGCTGGTACCTATCACAATTTTGATAACAGAACCTCATGGACAAGAGACTAGCAGAAAACTGTGTGTTTCCAGGATTCAAAATTCCCTGGGGAAAGTGTGCCCACTTAAAAAATAAAAAAAGTGGAAATTTGCTCTTCGTGATTATTTCAGGCAGGGACTTGGCCATAGGTAGCCAAAAGATCTGTCTTAAGGGCCAGTGCCTCATTGCAGCACCTAGGGCTTTCCCTGGAAACCTGTAATCTGCAGCTGCCTTCTCAGGCTTCACCCACCACCACTCCTGTCCCTCAGTCCTGTGCCAAAGACCATCTTTTCCCAAGCCTGGTGGAAAAGGCAGATGCTGGTGGCTGAGCAGGTCCTTGAATCTCAGGCCCTTTGACCACCCCTGCCCCTCAGAGGGCTCTCCTACCTCTGGGGCCCTTTCAGCCTTGCTGCTTTCTGCCAAGAAGATGCCAGGGATGAGGCTGTGTTGGCACCCTCTTCCAGATCATGTAGAGCCATAAGAAGGGACAGTTCCCAGAACCTCCCTCTCTGAGCATCCTAGCTGTAAGACTAGGTGGGAAGGCTTGTGTGGAGACTGAGGCAGATCAAAAAAGAGGATAAAGGGGAAAGAGAAGAAAATGGAACTCAAGTGGATGCTTCAAGCAGAGCAGCCTGGCTTTGGATAGAAAGGGGCATGAGCTTTCTCCCAGCCCCCCAACTCTGGCAGTCTTTGTACCTGCTATGGCAGCCCAGCCTCTCTCCTCTGCCTTTCCCCAATTCATATCCTCGGACCTCTTCCACCAAGAGCCCTAGGCTCGACTTCCCTCAGGAATCCCCCAAACTCTCCAGTCACCCCAAGCACACCATACGTTTGGCTGGGGACCCTGCAGTGTTTGGGATTTGTTCCTCGGTGGTATTCTCTGGGCATCTTCTGGCCCCACACACCCGTGCAGCCCACGCTCCCGCCAGGTTCGCACACAGCAGGCGTTCAATTATCTAGAGTTCAGGTCTCGGACCAAAGGCGTCGAGCAAATGGACTATATAGGCCAAGAGGCTGCATAGAACCATCCAGATTCCCCTGAGAATGGAGTTCTCTTCAGTGGGGGCTTCCCGCTGGGGCCAGGGCGGAGCTCGAGCTATGCCCCCTGTGGGAGCTATGCCCACGTCGTATCCTGGGGGCAAGTGAACGGGGAGGGTAAGGAGAGGCCACACGGGCCCCTGGCGCGGCTCCCTTTGCTTTGCTGGCGACAGCGGCGGGCTGGGGGTGGAGGGGCGCTGTTTCCACCATGACGCCTCCTCCCTCCCTTACCCCGCCCGCCGCGGTCCCTCCCGTCGGTCCCTCCCTCCGGCTCTTCCCTCCCTCCCACCCAGCCTCCTTCGCGCCCGCCCCAGCCGCCGCCTGAGGGGACGTGTGTGGCTCTGGTGCAATTTCCCCTTTCGCTCGGTCGTCTCAGCGCAGGTCTCCGCTGGCTTGCGCCCCCACCCCGGGCGCCCCCACCGCCCCGGCCGCCCCCACTGCTCTGGCCGCCCGCTTGGGCTCTTCTGCTTCCACCCCGCCCCGCGGAGTCGTTTTTTCAGGGGCGCCGCGGGTTCACCTGGTATTTGCATCTCGCCCTCTAACTTGCCATTGGCGGCGCGACGTGTGGGAGAGCCTTACGCCTCGCCCGCCCGGACCGGCCTGCCCCCGCGTTGAGGTGAGTCACGGGCGCAGGGCCGCGGGGGCAGGCGGGCAGGGAGGAGAGGACGAGAGGAAGGAGGGAGGCGGACGCTGGCCCCAGCGGCCGCGGGGACCGACCGGGCGCTGCGCTCAACTTCCACTTCTCCTTTCGCCGGCGCCGAAATCCCGGCGCCACTTGCCGGGTCCGGCTTCTCAAGGGAGAAGGCGGGCTGGCAGGGCTGGGGACCCGCGCGGCTCGGCCCCCAGAGCGGGGAGGGGATTGCAAGGCGATCGATCGATCACAGCTTGGCGACCGAGCCCATTTCTCCACAGGTACGTCGATGGCGCCGGTTCTTCGAGCCTTCGGAGACCTCGAAAAGTTTGTCCGAGGGCGGGATTGGGAGCCTCGGGGCCCCAGAGTGTAGGGGTTGGGGGCCCAGGGAAGGGGAGTAGACTGTGGCGTGTTGAGTCCCGCCCTTGCCTCGCCCCACCGCGTGTGTGCTGTGGATCCCGGACTCGTTGATCCCGGGTTAGAAGCGGAGTCGATTTTCTGAGTCGGGGTGGGGGGGTCATTTTTCGCGCGCCCCGGGAAGCCCGCATTCCAAGACTAGACCGGTCGCAACAACAGTCCCCCAAAAGCTGGGTTCCTGAGGGCAGGAGGTTGGATTGGTCCGTGGCGGGGTTGTTAGATTCATCCAGCGGCCCGCAGGGCTTCTCGGGCCAGGCGCCTCAGGGTAAAACCCACACACACACTTGAATAATTGGATCGCCAAAATAGAGACCTCTTGGCGGGGCGGAGGTGGGGGGGGGTGGCGCCGGAGTTTGCGTGTGAGCCAGCCGGCAGCCTTCCCTCTCCCGCGTTCCCGCTCTCCCGAGTTCTCCCGCCTCTCGGTTCCTTCTTCTGCTGCCGGCAAGGGGAGTCCGTAGCCACACAGCGCGGGATCCCTTGCCCACAATGCCGTCCTTTTGGACACTGCTCAGGCGGTAGTGGCCTTATGAATTCCTGGTCTCTCTACCGCACCCTAACTCAGCCGCGCTTACCTCACGACTGTGTGCAGGGACAGTGCCGTTCTGACCAGAATCACCTCCTGAACCCTTGGCACCTGGCTCAGCCAAGTTTTCTCTGGCTGCTTCCACCACCACCACACCCCAACTGTGGGGTTTGATGGCATTTTGATTCTTAGCCCCCATCCCTCTGCCCAAGATTGAGCCCTGTCTGGTCCTGCAGCTTCTTCTGGTTAATGTTTGACAGTTCATTGTGGCTAATCATTTTAATTAGCTCTTAAAATGGGGAGGAACAGTTAACCTTGGACTTCTCGATTTTTTGCCTGGTGGGGCCTCAAATGGGAGGAGTGCTGGGGAGGTGGGGAGGCAGGAGCGGAAGTGAGGTCACCACCCCAGGGCCTGAGCCACCACTGCTGGGCCCCAACAGCTGGCGGGAACGCCCATCGGGGACTCACCCCCTTAGAGATGACCCCAGGCCAGAGTGCCAGGTGGGAGGGGGATGAAGGGAACAGATCTAGCTCTCCCAGTGAAAATGCCCCCGGAACACCATGCCGGGCAAAAATGCAAATCCCTCCTCACAGCTACTTACACAGAGTTTGGTCGGTTATAAGGTTCTTTCTACCATTAATTCAGTGGACCCAGAGCATAAATAGCCTTCCGGGGAGTTACGCTGAGTTAAGTGAAGGGCTGAGCTATCCTGAAGACTTCGTACAGGGTGGTTTGGGGAAGAAGCTGCCTTGCTTGTGGTCGTCTCTGAGCCTGAGTTCAAAGGCTGGGATTTCTGGTGGGGGGTGCGTTGAGCAGGCTCCACGTTGCCACCCTCACCCAGCCTCCACTGTGAGCCTAAGGAGTGGCTTGTTTGCAATTTGCAACTATGTCTGGCATTCCTCCCACTGCTACACTGTTTGCTCGGTGGTTGCTCAGGAACTGGCGCCCACCCCTGGACAAGCTGGAGGCCCAAAACCCACCCTCCTCCTGCCTAGGACTAAGAGGTGGACAGTGGCTTCTATCTCCTCTGGTATCTAAAAGTGAGGGTGCTGTGTGGTCTGTCAGTCATGGGCCTAATTAAAATGATGTGAAAAATGCCCCAACCTGCAAAATTTAGTGCTTTTGTCCCCCAAAGCTCCAGCTAGATGCAGGCTGAGGGGGGCTGCCCCCCCCAAAGAGAAATCCTCTCTCCTAAGCTTGGCCTTGGTCCTCACCCCTCCCCCGAAACTTTTTCATTTTCCCTCCAATTCCTAAAACTAGGCCGTCCGGGTCTAAATCTAGCTTTCTTATTTACTAGCCATGTGATCGCAGTCAGTCATATGCCTCAGTTTCCTCATCTGTTTAATGGGATCCACCTCATAAGGTTGTGCTGATTATCAGAGCAGTCTGTGACACACAGTAAGCACAGACTAGCATAGTGATACTGCCTGACACAGTGCCAAAAGCTCAGATTCAACTCAGCAAGCATTTGTTGAGATCCAGTCCCAGGACCAGGCACCAATGGCAGTGAGGAAAAGGTGGTGAAGAGGACACCATCCACCATTGGGGTAGGGGATGTGGGAGGGGTGGGAAGAGTGGCTGGGTCATCTATATAAATAACCATAAGTCAAAACCAGACTGGAATCCTTGAGCCATTGCACGAAGCTAGGTATCCCCTTGCCTGGGAATGCGGGCTGAGTTCTGGTCTGGATGCCTCCCTTCCCCCGCCTACACAGAGAGGCCTGTCCTGGGATTTGGGTGAATTACAGGGAAAGAGAGACCTGGTTCTTGAGGGGGCTGGCTGCAGGTGGCAAGCATTCAGTGGCACCATTTGTTGGGTTCCAAGGCAGGCTGCCATTACTTAGGGTTACTCCCAGACACCCCTCTAGCCCTAGGAGTGGCAGGGCCGATTCTTGCCATGTCCCTTGCACCTTTGGGAGGTTCCGCGATAAACTGGGAAGGGTTTTAGGCAGCCTCCTCACCTTAGACTTGGGCCTGACCCCAAACTGGTCTTGGTTATCTCTCTGGGATTTCTAAACTGCAAAGAGGTTTCTGGCTTCACTGCCAATTTATTCCCTTTGTGGTTCACAGACTGAAAACTAGTTCTGCAGGGGAGAAAGGAAACTCATCTGTGGTACCCAGAATCCCATGGGCGCTTTCCTAGGGGTCAAGGGCTTTCTCATCAACACCAACCCGCTTGTAGATCTCTAGCCGCTGAGCCTCAAGTGTCTTATAATCTCGGTCCTGCCGCTAATGCCCTATAGCCGGGGCCCCAGCGCTGGTTGCCAAGGAACTGCTTGTCGGGGAGCTTATGAGGGCTCTGACCTCATAGGGGCTGCTGAGTTTCGATTCAACAGACATTTATTAACACCTACTGTGTGCCCAACCTGTGCTAGGTGCTATGGGGGAGGTGTGCGAAGGAGGCAGTGGGGGAGAGATGACTAGGACACTGAAACAATCAGAGGCTAGGACAAATAGCCAGGCCTGTGGCTGGTCAGGTGCTAATTGTGCTCCTTGGAGGGGGGGGGGGGCGGTGCCAGAGGCAGCCAGAGCTCTGAGGTCAGCAGCAAGCTGGAGGAGGGAGGGAAGGCTTTGTGAGGCATGGGCCTACAGTTTGAAGGGGGGGTGGGGCAGCACAGGGGAGATTTGACTAGGCAGAAAGGGGGGAAAAGACACCTTCTTGTTTCTTCCCTGGCCAAAGACTGACCTTGGAAGCCTCGATCATTGGCAAATGTGTGTCACATAAAAGACCAGGTCAGCCAGAGTGGGTGGCTCAGTGCAGTCCCCAGTCTCCATTCTATGAGGTATAAAGTGGCCGGCCCAAGTCAGGAGCCCAGCCTGTATTGATGAGACACAAAAGATGGCCAGGCTTCCCTGCCACCCAAGCTGAGAGGATTTCATTTTGACACCCCCAACCCCCAACACACACAGAGGCTCTGGTTGAGAAGAGAGAGGAAAAGAGAGATGGGGGCACCAAAGGAACAGGAAAAGTGACATGCCACAAGTGTTTATGGCAGGAACAGGCTGGTTGGGTCCGACCTTCTCTAGGCTTCAGGGAGTTCTCTGGAAGCCCAGGAGTTCAGGTGGAGGGCAAAGATTTTCATTTTATTATTCATCTGGGAACCAAAGGGTCCAGCGATTCCCACATGTCTCTACCCAGACCACCTGGCAAGGGCAAGTACTAGCCATGTATTTGTTCTGCTGCTTTTGTGTCTCCCTTGGCTGAAGGGAACTTTGCCCTTGTTAAGTTTAACTGGATATAAACACCGGGACACATGCACCCCCCCCACACATCACTTTTCCTCTCTCACTGCCCTCTTGTTCTGCCCCCTCCCCAGCACATTGCAACACCATAGGGGATACCAGAATGTCCTGACTTCTTGGATAGAAAATTGTGTCCTAAGGTAAGTTTCTTTGCAAAGAAACCGCAGCCTGATCCTAGGGTAAGGAAGAGGGTCGGGCAGGAAGGAAAGGTATTTCGTGCCGGGGGGGATCTGCAAGGGAAAGTGCCACATTTCTCAGACAGGTGAAAAAGAAGCAAGAGGCTAAGCAGCTTTCTCAGGTTGAGCAAACTTTTTCTTAGGTTCCCACCTTGATAGATCATCTTTTTCCAGTGCTGGCACTTCCTCTTCTAGTCTAACCTGAATTCCTCTCAAGAGCATATTGTCTCAAGGCTGGGAAGAGCACAGGCTCTGTGCCTTCATAAGCCAGAGTTACCACTTACCTACCAGTGACGGGGCTCCTCGCTTAACCATTCTGGATTTCAGTGCCCACTTCACAGGGTCGGAGTCAAGATTAAAGGAGATAATGCTTGTAACACACTCAGCATAGTGTCTGGCACATAGTAACTACCCAATAAATGCTAGCTCTCATTTCTGTAGCTGGTTGTTGTTGTTATTTCCCCTTCACATACCCTTGACTTTGCCAGCTACCAGAGATCAGCTGCTTCTCCGGCATTGCTGGCAGGGTATGCCATATCCTTTCCTAAAACCAAGAGGAAGGTTTTCCAGATCTTTCCAAGAAGTTTGTATTGACACTTCCACCTCACAGAACAAGGAAGGGATGTGGAAGAAAGTTGTCTGTGTGCATGTGTGTGCATGCGTGTAGAGTGAAACTTGTTTTTAATATTTTTATTAACATTGCCATCTGTCTCTTCACCACTTTTATCTTATCATTTGCAGTAGGAATCAGAGTAAGTTCCTTTGAGAACAGACCTCACATTCCACCCCTAGCTAGTATTTAGCAATCATCAGTTTGTTGTTCTTACGCTACAGAATTCTGGGAGCCGACTGGTCAACACTGCTCACTTTCTCCTTCCTTTTGCTAGAGTGGATGATAGGATAATTCTGGACCAATGCCTGGAGGCCTGGGGTTAGAATCGGGGCACTGCCTTTGCCCAGAAGAGTTCTGAGGGGGCTGGGCCATTCCCATTCCAAAGTCCTCCCAGAAACTAACTTGAAGGTTCCATCTGCTATCAAATTGATTGTGTTTGCTTGAGGAGCCTGTCACCAGCAGAGCTAGGAAGCCAAGGATAAACGGGATTGCCCTTGGACCACCCCAGAACTACTCCACTCAGTCTCTTGGTTCCAGCCTCCCAGGTTAGAACTGCTAGGCCTCAGGGGGGTGGGAAAATGGGCGGGCAATCAGTCTTAACCTCCCCAAATTCCTGATGACCTGATAAAAAGGAGGTACTTATGCATACATTTAAGAGATAATGTGCCTTTTTCCCATAATTCTCTCAGAGGATAATGGGCTAGTTCAGCTCTGCTGATTTTCTTAGAATCCATGCACAGAAAACACCTGTCTCATTAGGTGACCACTTTCTTGGCGCCACTGTAACCTTAAACACACACACACACACACCAGGCCCAACCCCCTGCTCTGAAGGATCTAAACCTAAATCTAGAGCTGTAGCAATATGTATGCACTTAGCCCCACAACAGGCAGGAGCTGAAGTGCCAATGAGCCTATGGCACTTAAGATTTGTAGATCAGTTGATGATGGGGGTCCTTGGATAAGAATGACCTTATCTATAAGAAGGTCATTCTCCATCCTGAGCTTCACTGGGAAGGTTTCCTGGTGGTGAATGGGCAGATGGCTTTTGAAAATAGGAGAGAGCTTTGGCTGTGCTATAGGGACATTCCAGGCTAGGTGGGATAATAACATTGGCATGAGGATGAACAAAAGATAAAACAACACAAACCCACTAGAATCAGGACACTCAGTAAATGCCAAGGTTCAGAATTTGCCTCTACTGGTGACACCAAGGAATGTGGTTCCTAGGAGAACATAGGTGTTCTTGCTTCTTTTGTCTTTATTGCTGTTAAAGAATAAAATTCCACATAGTTTAATTTACATAGTAATTTAATCATGCCACACAGTAATGTGACATAGTAAAATTATAGAGTATTGCTGTTTTTGTATCCATCTGGGGAAATTTCTCTTTATTTAATAGCTTTAGTGAGGTAACATTGACATACAAGAAACTGCACATATTTAAAGAGTACAATTTGGTAATATTTGACATATGTAGATAGATACTCATGAAACCATCACCCCTGAAAGTTTCTGTGTGCACCTTTGCAATCCCTTGTTCTCAGCCTGAGCAACCACTTATCTTCTTTCTGTCACTATTGATTAGTATGCATTTTCTTCTTTCTTTTAAACATATTTTATGTATTTATTTTTAAAGAGGGGGGAAGGGAGGGAGAAAGAGAGGGATAGAAACATCAGTGTGTGGTTGCCTCTCGTGTGTCCCCTGCTGGGGACCTGGCCTGCAACCTAGGCATGTGCCCTGACTGGGAATCTAACTGGTGACCCTTTGGTTCACAGGCCAGCACTCAATCCACTGAGCCACACCAGCCAAGGTGCATTTTCTTCTTTTAATTGAACTATACTTTGGATATAATATTGTATGAATTTAAGGTGTACAACATGCTAATTTGATTCATTTATATATTGTAATATGACTCCAGTTGTGATAATTAGCACTTCTATTACTACATAACTGTCCTTCCTTTTTAATGATTGAAATAATTAAGATCTAGTCTCTTAGCAAGTCTGTTGATTATAACACATTATCGTTGCCTATATTCACTGTCCTATGCACTACAACCTTAGGGCTTATTTAGTACTCATTGTAATAGTTTGTATTCCCTAGAGTTTTATATAAATGGAATCATATAGCACATACTCTCATTTTGTATGGCTTCTTTCATCCAGCATATTTATTTTAAGATTCATCCATGTTGTTATATTCATCAGTATTTCATTCCTTTTCATTGCTAAGTAGTATTCCATTGTATGGATATAGTATACACTGTTATTTATTCATCAGTTGATGAACATTTGGTATCTGTTCCCCCTGATTTTGACTATTACTAACAAAGTTACTATGGACATCTGTGTACATATCTTTGTATGGGTATATGTCCTTTTCTCTTGGTTACATGTCTAGGAGTTTAATGGCTGGATCATACAGTAGTTGTAAGTTCAACTTTTTAAGAAACTGTGAACCTGCTTTACAAAGTAGATGTACCATTTTACATTCCCACCAGAAGTATATGAGAGTTCCAATTGCTCCACATCCTCTCGAAAACTTAGTGTGGGCAGTGTTGTTAATGATAGCCATTCTAACAGGTGTGCAGTGGCATCTCATTGTGGCTTTCATTTGTATTTCCCTACTGACTGATGATGCTGAGCATCTCTTCATGTACTTATCTGTCATTCTTATATCTTCTTTGGTGAGGTGTCTGTTCAAATCTCTTGTCCGTTTTGAAATTGGCTTGTATTTTTTTCCTGTAGTTGAATTTTGAGAGTTATTTATAGATTCTAGATACAAGACCTTTATCAGATACATACTTTGCAAAGATTTGCTCCAAGACAAAAGCTTGGCTTTTCATTCTCTGCATGGTGTCTTCTTAAGAGTGGAAGGTTTTAAATTTGATAAAATCCAATTAATCAATTTTTACTTTTATGGATCATGCTTTTGGTGTTATATCTAAGAATTCTTCACCTAGCCCTAGGTCACATTTTTTTTTTACTTTAAAATAATTAATTAGCCCTGATGGGTGTGGCTTGGTTGGGCATCGTGCCTTGGAGTGAAAGGTCACCAGTTCATTTCTGGGTCAGGGCATATGCCTAGGTTTTGGGTTTGGTCCTTGGTCAGGACATGTACATGAGGCAACCAATTGATGTTTCTTTCTCACATTGATGTTTTCCCTCCCTCGCTTTCTCTCTCTCTCTGAAAATAAATAAAATATTTAAGTTTTCTTTTAAATTGCATTTGACATTCAATATTATTTTATATTAGTTTTAGTTGCAGAGCATGGTGGAGATTATGTATATATTTTTACAAAGTCATCACCCCCATAAGTCTAGTACCCACCTGGCACCATGCATAGTTATTACAATATTAGTGACTATTTCCCTATGCTGTACTTTATATCCCTGTGACTATTTTGTAACTACTAATTTGTACTTTTAATCCTTTTACCTTTTTCACCCAGCCCCTCAACCCACCTCTCCTCTGGCAACCATCAGTTTGTTCTCTGTATCTATGAGTCTGTTTCTGTTTTGTTTGTTCATTTATTTGTTTTTTTTTAGATTCCACATATAAGTAAAATGATATGGTATTTGTCTTTCTCTGTCTGACTTATTTCACTTAGTGTAATATGCTTTGGGTCCATCCATGTTGTCCCAAATGGTAAGATTTCATTATTTTTTATGGCCAAGTAATATTCCGTTGTATATATGTATCATCACTTTTTATCCATTTCTCTATTAATGGGCACTGGGGTTGCTTGGCTATTGTAAATAATACTGCAGTGAACATAGAAATGCATATATCATTTTGAATTACTGTTTTGGATTTCTGTGGATAAATACCCAGGAGTGGAATTGCTGGGTCATAAGGTAGTACTATTTTTATTTTTTTGAGGAAACTTCATACTGTTTTCCATAGTGGATTACCAGCCTTCAGTCCCACCAACAGTGCACTAGGGTTCCTTTTTCCCCACATCCTTGTCAACATTTGTTTGTTGATTTATTTATTTTTTTTTTAAATTATCATAGTAACATCTATCCTTTCTTTTTTTTTAAGATTTTATTTATTTATTTTTAGGGAGGGAAGGGAGGGATGGAGATAGAGAGAGAGAGAGAGAGAAACATCAATGTGTGGTTGCTGGGGGTTATGGCCTGCAACCCAGGAATGTACCCTGGCTGGGAATCGAACCTGGGACACTTTGGTTCCCAGCCCGCACTCAATCCACTGAGCTATGCCAGCCAGGGCCTGTTTGTTGATTTATTGATGGTAGCCAGTCTGAGAGGTGTGAGGTGATATCTTATGGTGGTTTTAATTTGCATCTCTATGATGATTAGTGACATTGAGCATCTTTTCTTATGTCTATTGGCCATCTGTAAGTCCTCCTTGGAGAAGTGTCTATTCAGGTATCTTGCCCATTTCTTTTTAAAGATTTTATTTATTTATTTTTAGAGAGGGGAGGGAGAGAGAGAGAGAGAGAGAGAGAGAAACATCAATGTACGGTTGCTGGGGGCCATGGCCTGCAACCCAGGCATGTGCCCTGACTGGGAATTGAACCTGCGATATTTTGATTTGCAGCCCACACTCAATCCACTGAGCTATGCCAGCCAGGGTCTCTTGCCCATTTTTTAAATTGGATTATTTGTTTGCTTGTGTGTGTGTGTGTGTGTGTGTGTGTTTTGGTGCTGAGTTTTATAAGTTCTTTATAAATTCTGGATATTAACCCTTTTAGCAGATGCTCTCCCATTCATCTTTTCATTTTGTTGATGGTTCTTTCACTGTGTAAAACTTTAAAAAAAAAACAAAACTCTTTTTTTAAAGATTTATTTATTTATTTTTAGAGAGGGAAGGGAGGGAGAAAGAGACAGAGAGAAACATGAATGTGCAGTTGCTGGGGGCTGTGGCCTGCAACCCTGGCATGTGCCCTGGCTGGGAATCGAACCTGCGACACTCTGGTTCGCAGCCCGTGCTCAATCCACTGAGCTACACCAGCCAGGTGTAAAACTTATTTTTAAAAAAAGATTTTATATATTTATTTTTTTAGAGAGAGGGGAAGGGAGGGAGAAAGAAAAGGGAGAGAATCATCAATGTGTGACAGAAACATCAATCTGTTGCCTCTCATACACACCCCAACTGGAGATTGGGACTGCAACCCAGGCAAATGCCCTGACCTGGAATCGAACTGGCGACCTTTCGCTTTGTGAGAGGTTGCTCAACCAACTGAGTCATGATGTTCAGGGCACTGTGCAAAGCTTTTTACAGTAATTTGATGTAGTCCTGCTTGTTTTTTTTTTTTTCTTTTGTTTCCATTGCCTGAAGAGATATATCAGAAAAATATTACTGAGAACAATGTCAGAGAGTTTACTGCCTATGTTTTCTTCTAGTTTTATGGTTTCAAATCTTACATTTAAGCCTGTAATCCATTTTGAGTTTATTCTTGTATGTAGTATAAGAAGGTGGTCTAGTTTCATTTTTTTGCATGTGTCTGTTCAGTTTTCCCAACAACATTTATTGACTAGACAATCTTTTTTTTTTTTAAGATTTCATTTATTTATTTTTTTTCGAGAGGGAAGGGAGGGAGATAGAGAGAGAGAGAGAAACATCAGTGTGCGGTTGCTGGGGGTTATGGCCTGCAACCCAAGCATGTACCCTGGCTGGGAATCGAACCTGGGACACTTTGGTTCCCAGCCCACGCTCAATCCACTGAGCTACGCCAGCCAGGGCTTGACTAGACAATCTTTACCTCATTGTATATTTACCTCATTGTAAGAATACTCATTGTATTCTTGCTTTTTTGTCATATATTAATTGATCATATAGGTATGCATTTATTTCTGGGCTTTCTGTTCTGTTTTATTGATCTATGTGTCTGTTTTAATGCCAGTACCATGTTCTTTTGGTTACTATAGCCTTGTAGTGTAGTTTGATATCAGGTAGCATGATACTCCAATTTTGTTCTTCTTTCTCAACATTGTTGTAGCTATTCAGGATCTTTTATGGTTCCATAAAAATTTTAGGATTATTTGCTCTAGTTCTGTGAAAAATGCTATTGGTATTTTGATATGAATTGCACTGAATCTATGGATTGCTTTGGGTAGTATGGACATTTTAGCAATGTTAAATCTTCCTACCCATGAGCATGGTATATGGTTCCATTTATTTGTATCTTCTTTGGCTCTTTTCTTCAGTGTCTTATAATTTTCCAAGTACAGGTCTTTCACTTCCTTGGTTAAATTTTTTCCTAGGTAGTTTATTTTTTTTAATAAAATTTTAAGTGACACTGTTCTCTTAATTTATCTTTTTGATAGTTTTTTATTGGTATATAAAACTGCAACTAATTTCTGGATGTTAATTTTGTATCCTGCTACTTTACTGAATTCATTTATCAGTTTCAGTAGTTTTGGGTGGGAAAGTATTTTGCCTTGTGTTTTCTTTCAGAAGTTCTATAGTTTTAAGCTTTACATTTTGGTTTTTGATCTATTTCAAGTCAAATTTTTCTTGGTAAGAAGAAATTTTTCTTGGTACGGTAAGAAGTATGGCCCCAAATTCATTTTTTAACAATACATATACTATTCTTCCAGCACCATTTGTTGAAAAAGCTATCATTATTCTATTGCAGTTGTCCTTATACATGTGGACTTATTTCTGGACTCTATATTCTTTTTCATTGATTGACCTATTTGTTTATCTTTATTCCAATATCAATTATGTTGATTACTGTAGATTTATAATGATTCTTCTTTTTAATAATGTATTTTTAGAGAGGGGGAAGGGAGGGAGAAAGAGAGTGAGAGAAACTTTGATGTGCAAGAGATGCATCTGTCATTTTAGAAGATGCTTAATCTTTTCACTAGTATTCTTCAGCTAAAAAGCTCCTTAACTTTACTATGCATTTGCAATATAAGACTATTTATTTGCCTTTTATTTATAACCCATTTTTGTAATGCACACAACTAATATATGGCCTTTTGTAAATATCTAAATACTATATCTGTAAAGAACTGATTGGATCTGTTCTAAATTATAGTTATATATCTTGCTCCTCACATCCTTTTATTTTCATTTTTTAATTTTTTTGTTTTATTTCCATTCCTCTACTCCCTTCCCCTTTGATAACCATCAGCTTGTTATCTATATCTTTGGGTCTGTTTCTGTTTTGCGTTATTTATTCATTTGTTTTGTTTTAGATTCCACATATAAGTGAAATTACACATTATTTCTCTTTTTCTGTCTTATTTCACTTAGCATAATATCTTCTGGGTGCATGTGTTTTATTGCAAATGGCAAGATTTTATTCCTTTTTTACTGCTGAAATTATATGTACATATACATTACATATATCCCTTCACCTATTGATGGACATCTAGGTTGCTTCCATATCTTGGCTATTACCAGTAATGCTGCAATGAACATAGGGGTGCATATATATTGAATTAGCGATTTTTTTTGTTTTCTTTTTACAAATACCCAGCAGTGGAATTGCTGGATCATATGGCAGCCCTATTTTAATTTTTTGAGGAATCTTCATGCTCTTTTCCATAATGGATGTAGTACTTTACAATCCCACTAACAGCATATAAGAACAACCCATTTTTGGTGAATGGGTCCATGATCATCTGCTCCATACATCATTTTATAGATGCCAGTCATATCTCTTTTCAACTTTATCTGTCTGTATACCCTGGTTTCTCTTCAGAGCACATAAATCAACCTTATCTGTCTAGACAACAAAGGGTTCTTTAAAAAAAAGTTTGTCCTCATATAGTTGTCCTCACACTCCATTCTTTTGAATCATTTTAACTCTTAAAACTGATCCAGTATGGTGAAGTCTATCCCGAGGGTTCAGTGATCAGACTCCGGCATCCCTGGGGTCAAAACACTGATTTTGTACATAGAGATAACGTTTTAATGATGACCTGATTGATCATCAACTCCTTTCTTGATGTTGCTTGGAATAAATGACTCTAGCTGGTATGTGTTTCCCCTAACAGAGGCTTGGAGCAAAAAGGGACAAGTAATGTGTGAGCCCAGAGACCTTTGCCCCCTAATTCTATCCCTATCCCTTGACTATATCTATCAAGACCTGGAGTCTCTTTTCTAGAGATCTTACTCAAGCTGAGAATTTACATGGACTTAATTCGTGAATGCCCAGACTTGTGCTACAAGGAGAAGATGAGATAGGCTTTAATCCCACAGATTTTACTGCCTGTTGGGGAAAGAAAACATACTCATGAAGTAATTAAAGAGCAGTTCAAGAACTGTGGGATTAAGAGATGTTGTGGTGGAATTTAAGAACTATGGGAGTTCAAAGAAGGGGGCTCAATGGGTATGGACTCTAGTTATCAGGGTGTAACCAGCTCCATGGGTTTAGGGAACTTGGTTGGTACCTTGCTGGATGGGGCACTATTTGATTAACCGAGACAGAAGCAAGGGCATGGCAGGCCTGAGAAACTCTGTGAATGAGCCTGGAATGTTCCCTCAGGGGACCGTGAGGAGACCACTGGGCTTGAAGCCCAGGCTTGAGTTGGGAAATCATGGGAAACAAGGCTGAGTAGGTAGGGTGGAGTCAGACTGTAAAGGACCTTTGGAAACCAAGCAGATGAGTTTGGACTCTGAAGCTCTGCTTAGTATGGCTGGTGTGGCTATAGCCATAGATCTAAATGTGTGCCCTGGAGTAGGAGTTGGCGCTAGCTCAAAGGCTGAGGGAGGATCTAGGGAGAGGCAGGGCCACGACTGGAACTTCATCTTCCTCACACCGAGTCAGGTGGGCTTTCTGATACCCCAAGCCTAGTTGTTCGCTTTTTCAAAGTCTTTCACATCCACTCTGTACAGCTGCCTAACACAGACCACAGGTCTGCGGAATAGATGGTGAAGGGCAGCTTGTTCCTTGACTAATGGTGTAATGGGAGGCAGAGCCACTGAGAAACACCCTTGACCTACACACAGTTCTGCTGCACTATTGCCCCAGGGCCACTCCTTAGGCTAAAGCAAGGCAACTCTAGATGACCTTTTAAGAGGGAACTCTATTAAGGACAGAGGTGATGCATTAACCCAGTATCACCCATTAACACATGAACATTAAATGGTTTATGTTATCTGAATGGTGGGAAAGTCATTCATGGGGAGATGGGATGGTGGTCTGTGCTGGGGAAGCCCTGACTGCTACTAGGGTCAATAAGCTTGAGAGGAGCTCTGGGTAGCATGAGATCTATAGTGGAAAGTGGGGAGGGGAGGCAAAAGCCTGTGAGAGCCATGTGACATGGCATGCCTGTGGTTACATAGCCCATTAATGGCAAAATTGTCTGAGCAGATTTTCCAAACTTTCCCATCCAAACTCCCCAAACTGTTGAATTGTATGCTCTCTACCCAGAAAGACACAGTCTCATAAAAGTTTTCTGAAGTATGGCATTTTATCTTAAGTGTGAGTGTTGCAATCTACTGCTTAAATATATTTAATTGATTTATCAGTGAACAAAACGAAAGCCCCTGGAAGATGAGGTTTGGACAGTGGCTTTGATTTCTGCTCTGGTGCTTTGTTAGCTTCAGCAAGCAGGTCCAGTCCTTGTGGGACCTGCCTATGTACAGGTCAGAACTTGAAATGTCAGGATCTAAGCCCAAATGCTGGAAGGGAAATCCACTACCCACAGCATGTTCATTTGTCTACTGTCCGCATCCCCCACCCCTCCTTGGTTCCAATCTAAGCCTTGCACTGTATTCTGGCAGAAAGTTGTTGGACTTGCTCAGTGGTTAGCTTTGGCCTCAGTCTTTGGGTGGGTGAGCAGATCCCAGGCTGGGATGCAAGCATCATGGGGCCCATGAGGTTCTGAAGCCTGGGCTTGAATTGGTTGAGGCCATGCTCATGGATAACCCAGCTTTTCTTCCTTCCAGCACACTCAGCCTGCAGCCCCTTATTCTGCCCCACCTTTAGCCTAGAGTAGCTACAGTACTTTGCTGTTAAAAAAAAAAGTCTTCCTGTCCTCTCAGAGCTTTCCAGCCTAGTGCTGCCCCAATCATCTCTTAGTGGCTGAGAATAGAAGAGCCCAGGGGGCATTCCAGGCTAGAGAGCCACCTCAGCAGCCTAACCACTGCCCCAATAGCCTGCAGACAGAGACAAGACTATGTGGTAATAGCAAAGAATGTTGCCCCCTACCTCAGGCAAAGTGGATAAAGCACTAAGGTAGGTTTCAGCCTGAGCCTTCATCCCTACCGCCCCCACCCCTCACCTGCACAGGAGGGGGCCTCTCCAGAGTATGAGTGCCTGTAGTGACGAAACCACAGCAGGTAGGGCCCTGGGCAAGCTGGTGGGGCGGGGCAGCTGACTGGGTGAGGCCCAGATTCCCCAGGCTGATAAGGCAGCCTGTAAACACCCAGCAAGGGGAGGGGGCAGAGGGCAAGCGACCAGATGGCAGGAGAAGGGGGGAACCGGAGGCCAGGCATAGCTGCAGGAAGTGGGCCTTGATGTGGAAACATCCTGTCCAGCGGGGTCTAGACCAGTGGCCATCAGCAATCACTCCCTCCACCGCAGAGACCAGCTCAGCACAAGGTGGGGCTGTCTGGGCGCCAGGCCAAGAACCTGGTTCCTAAGGTCTCCAAAGGACGTGATCAATGGGTCTCTATTATAGGTTATTCTCCCACTTAGCACTGCTGGCGGGGAAGTCAGCACCAAGTTACCCCCCATGGAGAAAAACAGCAGTAGAATTGTCTGAGGAAATTTGACTCTCACGGGAAAGTCCTAGTAATCACTAGCACTGAAAAGCATCCATGAGAACACCTAATTGTGTCCAAGGTGTCCTGCAGCACTCCGAGAACCATACAGCTGACAAGCCATTCTGTTCCACCTTGCAGTGCTTTATAACTAGAATCTCAGAACTGGTGGGGCCTTTTTCAAGCTATCACCAAACTCATCAGCCTTACTTTACATGTGGGGACACTGCAATTCAGAAAGGGGCTTGGCCATACTCGTGGCACCTTAGTTAAAGCCTCTGCCCTAGAGCACTTTCCACTGCCTAACCTGTTGCTTTAGGTCCAGCTGCCAACCTTCACGCATAGGGCTGGCCCTATCTTGCACAATCACTGAACCTTGGTAGTTATCCTTGCTTAGGGTTATGGGGAGGCTGATAGGGGAGAGAGCCCTAGAGTTACAATGCAGAAGACCTGAGTCTGGCTGGAGAGTCTCCATGAACTTGTGTGTGGTCTCAAGTGAGCTGCTACCCCTTTCTGAGTCTTGGGTGTTTTTTTTTTTTAATTACAGCTTTATTGGATATAGTTCAATAGCATATAGTTCACCCAATTAAAGTACACAATTCAGTGGCTTTTAGTGTACTCACAGTTGTATATCCATCACCACAATCCATTTTAGAATATTTTCATCACCCCATAAAGAAACTATATGCCCACTAGCACTCACTTCCCGTTCCCCTGCCACCTCTGGGCCTCGGTTTTGAAGAGGCATTTGCTATAGAAGTGTTTTTTTTGTGTGTGTGTTGGGGGGGGATGCAGCAATAGTAGTCAGGCAGGTGGGCTAACCCAGGTTACTGAGACCTTAGATATGAAGAGACCCTACCACAGAGAAGAATAGGGTGGACCCAGCAGAAAGCCCTTGAGGTGCTCAGGGCTGACTTTCCATAAATATTTGAATAAACATGTGAACCAACACCCCAAGATAAGAACTCAGACTTACATATGTGTAAACTGAGAGCAAGTGTATATTTATGGGGCAGGGACCATGCCATGGCCACTCCAGGTCTGGAGCCAGGAACTCTCTGGAACAGTAGGCCCTTGGGCACAGGAATAGCCTCAGCCTCCTTCATACCAGAACTGGAAGCCTCCTGCTCCACAATCCCCCTCCTCCACAACTGGCCACAGGGTCTCAACTTGTTACAATTTTGATACAGACTTGGCCCAGGAAGTAAGGGTTCACTTATCATATGGAGTTTTGGTTGAGGTGGAGGCCCCAAGGGGGATGGGACTTGGGCTTGGGAAGCTTTTGTTGAAGGGGCGTCATAGAGGTTCTGAGCCTTCAAAGCTGGGTGTTATGAGCAAAGCCTTGAACTGGGGATCTGAGCAGATGCTTACCAGCAAGGGGCCATGGGAAACGCATAAAGTTTGAGATCAAGCTCACACAGCCCTGGGCTTGAGTTCTGCCACCATTCTTGACAAGCAGTGCGACCTTGATCATGTTACCTAATCTTTTCTGAGCCTCACTTCTGTTTCTGAAGTGGAACTATTAAGGCAGGATTATTACCAAAGGAGATTTCATTGGAAACGAAGTTCAAAGAGCAAAATATTTGGAAATAAACCGGGATTCAAACCCCAGCTCTGCCACTGACCAACTATTTTGTTGTAAGAACTGAAGGAGAAAGCCCACATAGTAAAGTGCCTAGCGTTACACCAACCAGCCTCACAGCCCCGGTAAATGTAAGTGCCACTGCCTTCCCTGTGCTTCCACCCTGTCACCCTGTAATTTCTACTGTTTGGCCCCCTTCCCCAGAAGCAGAGGGAACAACTTGAAGTGATATCACAGGGCGCAGAAGAAACTCCTGCTCACGTTTAGTAAAGTACCCACACCTCTCTGTCCCTCCCCTAACAGGCCCATGACTGAGGCCACAGTGACCACACCTGCCATCCCTGGCCCAGCTCTAGCTCAGATGTGTGCCAATTCCAAAAGCACTTGCCCTGAGCTGGCACTGATCTCATGCGCTTCCACCCACTCCTCCTCATCTAGATATGCTTTCCAAACGCGTGCCACCAACTTTGAGTTGGGCTTGTAACCAAACCGTGGCCTTTGGTTTGCATTGAAGATGTTGAGATGGGCTGGCAGGAGCAAAGGCGCACATCCAGATGTTGTCTCCGAGGCTTCCTTGGCACCCTGCCTACCAGCTGGAAAGCAGTATTTACTATAACTTGCAGGGGTGGAGAAACAGGCTTGTGTGGAGCAGGCACTTCCCTTAGGGCTGATAAGGCCCTATCACTGAGGCACTGGATTTTATTTGCCCTGGGGGTATGTGGAGGGATTAGGGAGAGGGAAAGTGGGATTCTGTTCTTTTGACAGGAGGCCTGGCTTGGCAGGGGTCTTGGCTAAAGGTACAAGAGGAAAAGATCAATTTTTTTTTTGTTGACCCACCCAGAACCATCCATTCTAGGAAGCTTCTCTCACTATTACTTGAACTTCATGGAACAGTATTACCACAGGGAGACCAAGGCGATGGTGTCTGCCTGCTAACTAGGCCTCCTGCCAGGCATCGGGTCTTCTAGAGCCATCATCATGGATCTCTAACCTGTCCTCAGGAGGACTGGCAACTCGGCAGAGATCCAGGGTCTGGAGCTCCTGCTGTGCTCCTTTACCTTAGGAAGGCCTGGCAGACCTGCTCAGCGCACAGGCACACAGCCCCGCCGCTGGGAGCACCACCTCGCAAGGGCATCTAGGAGGGATTTACAAATGGAAGTGGCCACACCAAATCAACCTTGGCTTTGAAACGTGATAACATCCTGTTCCATCACCCAGAAAATGCCACTGGTCTTGACCCACATGTAATATTCCGTTCTCCATTGGTGCCTCTGCCCATTGGTGCTAGGGACAAAATTATGCAAATTTATGAAGTCACATTGATTTCAGTATCACTTGCTCCTCCAAATTAACCCACATTTTTGGCCACTTCCCCCCACCCCCTCTCTTGCTTCAACCTGCCCTTCCACTCGGAGTCACCCAGGGCTGGTCCTCAGCCCAGATGGACATTGACCTCAGCAGTTATTGTCCAGTTTCTCAACCAATCTTCTAAGGCCAGGCTTACTCCGTCCTTAATGTGATAGGTATATAAGGTGATAAACTGACCTCTACTCACCTGCTAACAGAAGAGGTCCCTGCTTCTCCAGCCCAAGCAGGCTGGCAGAGGAGCTGCTGGGGCGTCCTCTAGTGTAGACAGCTGTCTGCTCAGCCTTGCTGTGAAGGATCCTCCCCACTGTCCCTAAGGCCCCTCCCCTCCCTGTACTTTCTGACCTGTGTAGGGCAGGGGCGGGGCTGGGAGAGCCAGCAGGCCCTGAAGGCCCTGAAGGGGAAACTGCTGAAACCCCTGGGACAGGAAGTGGCAGAGAGGGGCTGTTTCCTCCGGCAGAGCAGGGGTGCGGTGAAAGCTGGCCTTACCTCCTGCCTGTAGACTGTAGGCCCTGGGAGGCTGGGGAGAGCTGAAAGCCCTTCTTTTCCTGCCTCCACCCCTACAAAAAAATGGAGGCTCTTGGCCCACCAGATTGGAAGGGTACTTCCTCAGAGGAGGCCATATTCATTTTGCAGGGAAAGGAATTCTGAGAGAAGGGCAGACAGGTCAGCAGAAAGGAAGGGTGGGGCAGGGCAGGTGAGTATGGAGCCAGGGGGCCCACAGTGGCAGCGGAAAACCACAGCTGGGCAGGGGAACCTTCTGTAAGCTCTTGTGAGAGAAAATGATCAGGACCGTGCCTGCTCGAAACTGTGTGCGTTGGAAATGCAACGGATTGCTGACTCCCTAAATGATAGGGCTCTCTAAATCATAGGGCTAGCAAGGACTGTAGACCATACAGTCCAATCCCCTAATTGTGCAGCTGAGGAAACAAGAGACCCAAAAACAGAAGTGACTTGCTCAAGGTCACACCATGGGAAGAGCTAGGGCTAGTGCTTTCTTTCTGATGAGAAGCTGCCAAGTTTGTATTTGGTGTTCCACACCTCCCTCTAGGCACTTCTGAGTGCTCTGTGACATTCTTCTCAGAAATGAACTTGGAAGATTAATCTGTTCACACTGAAGGGGAGTGAAACCTTTAGTCCAGGAGTCAGCAAACTTTTCCTGCGAAGGACAAGATAGTAAACAGTTTAGGGTTTGCAGCCCATATGAGCTGTCACAACAATTCAACTTATAATGCAAAAGCAGCCACAGACGATGGGTAAATAAATGAGCATAGCTGTGTTCCAATAAAACTTTATTTGTGGACACTAGAATTTGAACTTTGTATAATTCCCATGTGGCATGAAGTATTCTTCTTCTTCTGCTTTTCTCCTCAATCTTAAAAAAATGTGAAAACCATTCTTAGCTAATGTGCCATACAAACACAGACAGCACCCTGGGCTTGGCATGTGGACCATAGTTTTTGACCCCTGCTTTTGTCTAAGAAATCAAGTTAAGGTGCTAGGAGGAGGGGGAGCAGGAGAGAATATACCAGGAGGGGAGGAAGCAGGTGAGGCATTTGCTTCAGATGTTGAACACCACGTGGGGTTTGGAGCCACAGAGATTGGGGAAGGACATATCAGGCCTAGGGGACAATGTGAACAAAGGCACAGAGGCGGGGAAGTCGCTGTGAAAGTTCAGGGTGTTCAGCACATGTTGTGGCCTCATTGTTATTTGCCAGCCCTGGGTCACTGGCTGCTGTTCGTTCTCACCAGAGGAAATGGTTGGTTTGGTTGAGGATGCCGAGAGACAATGAGGAGGAGAGGAAGGAAGTCACAGGAACTAGCTGTGTGACCTTGAGCAAGTCACTTCTCCCTCAAGAACTTGGTGTCTGTAGCTGGGTGATAGGAGGGATGGACCAGGTCCCTTTTAACTTTGATAACCTGGGCCTCTGAGTCAAGGAGAGGCTTTCAGCAGTGTGGGTGAGGGAGGAGATCCCCTGGGAGCTCATGGTGACATCAGATCTGAGTCTGCCCTGCCTGTCTGTCCATGTCACCTTCCCCCCCGAAATAGGCCGTCTTTCCATCTCATCCTTTTGCACCCTCCCCTGGATGTGGCCAGGGGTGGAGGGGAAATTTGGATGGGCCCCAGGGCCCAGCAGTGAACCCAGAAGGGCCCCTCCTCCCTGGGGGAGTCCCTGGTCTGAGCAAGGAGCCTCAGTCTCAGTTTCTAGGACATGAGCGGGCAAAGGCCTTGACAAAGAACACCGTCCCTTCAATAAAAGTTATCTGACAATGTTCTGTTGGTGCAGAGTCACAGATTACCCCAGTTTCTAAAAGACCCGCTAATGGATTTAATTAGTCCCTGGTCAGTGTTTCTGTTCCCTCCCTCCTTCCCCACCCAGGCTCCCAAGGAAGCAAGCCAGCCTCCCTGGGGGCGGGGCTGATGTGCGTGCCATTCAAAGTCACCTTTCATTCAGCACATGCAACTTTCTCCTGCAGTATTGTGTGCAGATTGCCCGCCTCACCAGGCTAGGCCTGTTCCTTTGGCCACTGAAGGCCTGTTGAGGCCCCTCTTGCTGGTGTGTGTGGGTGTGTGTTTATAAAACAACTCTCTGGGTCTGTTTTTTCCACCATTAATCCTGGGCTTTTTGAGATAATCTCAACTTCAAAACGTCCTAGCTGAACTCATCTTCTTGCCCTGTTTTCCGGCTCAATCACTTCATATCTCTTAACATTCTTACAGCAAAAACAGCTTACACAGCTGGTGTGTCTTCAACTACTGTATTACCCCATACTCTGTCATCTTTCTCCTTCTGAGGGGCTCTGGAATTCACCTCCTGGATTCCAGATGCCTCACCTGATCACCTTTTGTCTCCTCCACTCATACCTCGGACTAAACCACTCTTCCTGAAGAACTGCTTGCCTTGTGCCCCTCCCTTGCTCAAGTATCCACAGTAACTCCCAGTTGCTTTCCATATTTTCAAATTCGGCTGCCCAGTGGATCTCAGGCCTACGCATTTACTCAACTCATTTCCCTGACTCCCATGGTCAACCCTCCCTCCCCATAGTCAAGCTGGTTTCCTCTCTCTACCATAATTTTTATGGTCGTTAGTTATGTCTTCCCTCTGTTTGCATTTCATCCCACTGTCTCCACTTCCCTTTCTCCCTGTTCATCTAGGTAAAGATATGCTGACTACCTAATGAGTGGTCATGGTCAAAAAGACACAAACCAGACCAGGGAAATGGAAAAACATGTTTGGGACATAACAGAGTTTTTACCTACATTAACTCACTGGCCTTTCATGACCATCCCTTGAGCTACAGCAGGTGTCCCCACTTCACAGAGGAGGAAGGGGACCTGCCTAAACTGCAAGGCAAAGCTTGATCTTTCTGTCAGAATCCCTGAGCCTTTACTTTCTGCTGGGACTTGCGGGTTCTCCCTTACGATCTAGCTGGCAGCCTACCATACTGGGGTCCAGTAGCTGTCCCAGACTTGGCTTTGCCTCCTTTCCTACAGTGTTTTCTCCCCGTCATTAGCTTGTCCTTCACCTCAGAGAAAAGTCTGGTGCCCCTCTGCCCCCTGTCTATCTCTGGAGCCCTGGAGAGGAGGATGCCGTGGCCACAGGCACCTCCAGGGGGTGCTCTTTGGGTTTGCTCAGACAAGGCCCTTGAGAGGGCAGCTGGGGAAAGAGGTTCTTCTTGTCAGTCACTCTCCGCCACCCCTCCTCTCCTGCTGGGCTTCTGTAGTACTCTTCTTGCCACATAACCACAACCCAAAGGGCTGGGGTGGGGTGAAGGTGGTAGAGACAGGGGACAGGGAGCATTCTTCCAACCACAGCAGCCTGCCCCTCCCTGTGAGGCCCCCAACCCAGGTCAGGAGCCAGCCCCTTTCAAGCCAATAAGTAGAAATCTCCAGCCCCATCCTGTCTATGTTCTGGAGCCAATGTGGGTACTTCTAGGGGGCTTCATTGCTCCCTGAACCCTCTTGCTCCCTGGACATCACCTGAAACTTATCATCTGGATGAGTGCTTTTTAATGTTCAAAGTGCTTTTCCACCCTCATCTTCATTCACCCGAGACTTCCTAATGAGCATCTGCTAAGCCTGAGTTACCCTTAGTCCTCACCCACTTTAAAGATGACGGATACCACAGCCCAGGAGATGGCTGACTTTTCCAAGGTTACACATTTTGTTGGAATGCAGCCAGGGAAGGGCTTCCCTCTCTTCGGCTCAACCTGGGCAGACTATATCACACACTGTGGGTGGGCTGGTGAGTCTCCTGGAGAAAGATGAGAGGACATCTCTCTGTCGCCTGCTAGCTCCACTGGGACAGCTTAGGGCCAGGGAAGTTAGGGACAAAACTGGAGCTGAGAAAGGGCTGGGAGCAGCTGGAAAAGAGCTGCGGGCCCGCGTCACCACCAGAGCTGTGACGAGCTCTACACGGGAATCAGGCAGCGGCTGAGGGTCATGGAAGGAAACTTGGTTTCTTGTAAATAAGCACAGAAAAACCCTGACCAACAGAGCTTGCAAAACATTTGTTTTTTTCCCTCCCTTTTCCCTATTTCATGTCAAATGGAGGGGATGGTGGAAAGAAAGGAATAGAGGAAAAGGAGCTGACGAAATAGCTGGGAGTGAGACCCCTTTGCTGGGCATTTGCTCAAGGAGGAGAGTGCAAGGTTGTGTGGAAATCCTACGGATGGGTTACCTCTGCTCCATCCATGGCTGGAGATTGGATCCCCGACTCTGGCCCTCCGTCTCTTAAATACATGTTAACGGTCACGTGGCACAGCATGCAGATTTGTTGCTGGATGACTATTAGCTGGAGGAGGGGCTGTTTTTCACTGGAGGGTACAGCTGTTCCTGGGGTAGTTTCCATTTTGTTTGTGGTTATGGGGGAGGAGTGTTGAGGGAGTGGGAAATGGCATGAAGGAAATTGTCACTTCCTTTCCAGAGAATTCCAGAAAGGTTTCATGGGGGACTGGGTATTTTAGGAGTAAGAGCTGGCTCAGAGGGGACAAGGAACTGGAGAACTCTGCTTTGTGGCCCAGCTGACCATCTGGCCCCCATGTTTCCTGGCATGTGTAAAAATGCCACGGGTGTTACTAGCAATTCGGTGAGAGCCATTGGCTCGGCTGAACGGGTGTAGATTTAAACTCACACCACAGAGCTGTGGACGTGGCTTTCGCATAGGGGCTGTTTCCTGTAGAGGAGGCCCAGATGGGTGGGTGCTGAACGCTGCTTGACGTGTTCCAGTGACAGCCCCAGATAGGGTCTTTACGTCTGCACCGCCACCCAGCTGTGGTGACGCAGGAGCAGCCCAAACCACTTCTATTTTGCTATTTTGGTTTTGAAATGCAGTCAGAACCACAGAGAGCCGGAGGTGTGCTTTTGCAGGCCTGAGACTTAGGCGCCCTCACTTGTTCGCTCCCTCCTGTGGCACATGCATGTGCGCATACCGTGTCCAGGGGCCGTATGCTCTCACAGAGGCTTTGCTTTTAGCCCAAGTAGGATAGGCCCTGGGAGCCAGGGATCCTTCAGTGGCCTCCAAGGTAGTGAAGGGGGCGGGCTTTGACTGGTGCAGTGATGAGGCAAGGGAAGGGAGGTGGGAATTGACCACCAGTTACTAAGGGTTCCTAGGCACCTTGGTTTCTTGGGCCCAGTGTCTGTGTATATCCCCTAGACCTCTACTCGCTAGCAAGACAGCGTCCAGGGCTCTAGGCCATTGAATCTGTGTCCCAGTGCATCTCTGAGGACACTGTGGAGGGTAGCCCCTGGTGTGGGCCTCTCTGGCCTCCAGTAGGGCGGGCCATCTGTGGTAGTGGCTTCTTTGGTTTCAGGTTCCTGGGAGAGGGAGGTTATTTTGAGGGACTTGGGGAGGTTGTTCACTCCTCTGCTGGGGAGAGTGGGTTAGCATGCAAATGAGCCTCTTCTCCACCTCTCACTTTCAAATCCTCAAACATCTGACGGGGGAGGGACACAACTTTCTGGGCTGGAAGTTTCCATGGTATGGTTGGGGGAGAGTTATCTTAGCCTCAGCCAACAGGATAGGACAAATGGACATCTGCTTGCCCCCGTGTACCCCTTCACCTGAGCTTCAGGCTCAAACTTGGGCAGAATGAGACACCAGGATCAGTTGTGGCTGCTGGGTACAGCCTTGCAATGCTCAGTCCTGGGCCAGCGAGACCTGTACCAACTGCATCCTTAATTTAGAGACTTAGATGTGTAGACACTTAAGAATGCAATTAGATTAGTCTCTTTTTTTTTTCAAACCTCTTCTCCTTGTGCTGATAGTCAACTGTTCCATTCAAGACAGTGCCTGCTTCCTCTCCTCTCCCACCACCTCCCTAGCACAGTGGACCTTGAGGGGTTCGCCTCAAAGACCTATGGGCCACATACATATTCTGCAGGCATTCTCTCCCTGGGGAGCATAGATCTTTGAATTTGTGAGGGGGGCAGTGATGGTGGCAGCCCCACCCCCATCTTCACCGCAGCTTCTTTGAGCTGGTAGGAGTTGGGGGGAAACTTATGATTGAGCTTGCTGGCCTGATGGTCAGACCAGGACAGCGCTTGACCCACAGAGGCTCTCACACACACGTCCCCACCCTTGGGGCACATTGGCATGCCCTGTACACACACATACACACACATACACACACGATGTGTTTGTACACACCCAGCAAATTCCCTTTGTGACAATGCACAAACATACAGATGTTACACACATAGAGTGCAAACATTCCTCTCATTCTCGCCAGAGTACACGACACCCACCCTACATCCACTGTACATATGAATATACTTAGTGCCTTGAAGGCACCTCACTTGTACTGAATGACTAGTACCATGCATTCATTCATTCATCCGTTCATTCCACAAACACAAACTGAGTGGCTGCTACATGCCAAGCATAGTGCAAAGTGCTGAAGTTTCATCGATGACCAACACAGCCATCCCTGTCCTCAAGGAAGCCACTGTCTAATGGGGAAGGTAAGGAAGGTGAAAAGAAGTTTCACGGGCTGAGATCATGGGCAGTGAACTCACAATCATGAAATACTGATCTGTGAAGAGAAGCCAAAGAGATGAGCAAACCTGAAGGGAGGACACATGGCAGGAAGGCCCGAGGGCCTTGGGTGGGGGAAGTAGCAGACACAGGAGTTTCAGAAGTTTCATGTTTAGACAAAGTGGGATTTAGGTGAAAGTGATAGCCTTTTGTTTGATTAGTTCGAGAATGCTTCCTGGGGGCAGACAGCCTGCCTGTGGGCCTGTGGGAGGGCTGGAGCTGTGGAATGTGGGTCTTGGGCGCTTTGGCTGGGGGGAGACAGACCTTCCGAGAATAAATGGCCTTAGAAGGAATCTCAGGCCACAGGAGACCAGGTCACTTGCGGGGTAAGGTGGGGGTGGGCTGCAGTGGAGCTCAGGCGAGGACCACAGTTTTGCAAGTGCTTCCTCTCTGCCCCAGCAGGTATCAGTCTCCCAGTCACCCAAAGGGAAACTCAAACCTGCGAGGATGAGTTGAGTGACTTCTCAAAGTTTTTTTGGGGAGGTGGGTGGAAAAGTGTGGGGATGAGAATGGGGGTGGGGAGAGGGTGGAGCCAGCCCTGTGGGCTAACGGAAAGGAAGTGGGAGAGGCCTGGGTGTCTCCTGTGGGGGAGAGCGGTCATCAGAGAGGTCACCCATGGTCCCCCTCCCTTTCCTCCCCTTTGCCCCTCTCTGAAGTTCCTCATTTTTTTCCGGCCAGGAGAAGGTTTTGCCACCCTTGGCACTGCCAAAGGAGTGTCAAGGAGGTGTAGGGGTCAATTGTGTTGCTCCCGCTATGGTGCTTGGCCCCAGTTCTTCAGATGCTGATGGCTGAAGCAGGCTGTCTGTAGACCCAGCACACACACACACCATATATATATATCTATATAGATAGATATATCTATATATCTATATCTATATATCTATATAGATAGATATATATATATATGAAAACAGAACACCAAGGGCCAAAGATGTGGCATGTGGAAGTACAGAAGCCCAACTGTTCAGGACTGGAGGAGCAGAGTAGATTGACCATAGGGACTTGGGAGCAGGAGTTAGGGTTTTGGGAGGTAGGCAAGGGTGGGACCGCAGACATCATGTAGAAGCAGAGCAAGCACAGGAAACTATTGGGGGCCCAGGTGCCATGTGAATGCCTGAGGTACAGACTGAGCATGAGAGGCATTCAGGGAGAGGAGAAACATGTGGGTTAGAGCAGACAGATTTCCTGGAAAAGGAGGGCCCCTGAGCTGGCCCTGGAGGATGGGCAAGGTTCCTTGGGCCCTCCCCCAGTTGGGGCTCTCCTCATGAGTTCCCAGGGTGACAGTTCAGTCTTGAAACTGAAAGCAAAGCTGAACCAACAACACAAACCCACAACCGGCAGGGAGGCCATCCTCTCCAGCCAGCGGCAGTGGTGGCAGGGTGGTGATGAGTACACAGAGCTTGTGACCCACCTGGCCCTGTCTCCAGGCTCTTTTGAAGGCGTGGCCATATCTGAGAGTCCCATCCCCACAAGCAGGGTCAGGCTAACAACATAAGCTGCACAGCAAGACATTTCTTCCTCTGTAGCTCTGCCCGCCCTTCAGAGCTAAGTGGCTCCCACTCCCAAGGTAGACGGAGCCAAGCAGAGTCTAAGAGAGCACCCTCCACACACCCCTCACACAAGAGTCTTCCCCAAGCCAAGGGAATTTTAGGGCTTTTTCATGCTATTACCCCATCCATGAGGCCCTGATTTTCCCTGTGGCCACACCCTGAAGACTAATGTTCTGGGTGGAGAGAGACCAAAGTCTCTATCCGTCACCTTCTCCAGAGGAGTGGGGGAGGGAAGGGTGGGAGGTCACATATCTTCAGGGCCAGCTGGTGACTTAGACTGGCGCTGAGGCTTGGCCCCTTCCCACTGGAGATGACTCAGTTAACATCCTCTCCCCCTCTCTTTACCTGGCTCCTTTCTTCTCCTTCCCTGTTCTCTCACTGCTCTCCTCTTTTAGCCATCCGTCTTCCGGCAGTCTGCCCTGCCATGGCAGGGTCCCTTTGGTTCACCAGCTGTCCTGGGAACAGAGCTCAAGGAAGGCAATTTACTCACTGTCCCCACCTCTCCCTTCTCTCTAGGTCATTCCTGCAGTTGGCCCAGCCCAGCATGCAGCCTTGAACCTGGCTTAGACCACCACCTACTCCAGCTCTCAACATCTACTGTTCTCCTGTGGCTTGGGGTGTAGGCTCTATCTCTGAGGTCCCTGAGCAGCATCTCTTCATCAAGAAAATCCCACAGCTCCAGAGGGCCCTGTGAATCCTGCTGTCAGCTCTGAGAATACGGCATGGCTATTACCCTCCAGCCCAGTGACCTGATCTTTGAGTTTGCAAGCAACGGGATGGATGATATACACCAGGTACAGCCCCACAGAACGGAGACCAGTCAGCCAGCGCAGATGATCAGATACACACAGACAGGCAGGCAGGCAGACAGCCAGTAAGCCAGCCGGCTGGCCGGCTAGCCAGTCAGCAAATATTGATCAAGCACCTACTAGGTTCAGGGCACTGGGCTTGCTTGCCAGTGAGACTGTGTGCCAACTAGTCACTCATGCAAGCCAGTCAGTAATCATTGGGCACTCATTTAGTGAGCCAGTTGCCCACGTGCAATTACAGGGCACGTGCAGTCACTAAGTCAGCCAGGCAGCTGCTAAATAGACCAGCTGAGCTGTTGGCCAGGCAGCTACGTGGGCTGAATACACAGTCGTGCGCTGACCTTCCTATGCATTTTCAGTCCCTTCCTTTCATCCCCTAGTGAGAAAGTTGCTGGGACAAGCGTGTAGCAAGAATGAGCACTGCCAATTGGAACCACAGGGTAGAGTCCAACCCCTGATATCTTTAGACTTATGTCCCTAGCCTGGTTGATGAACCCCTCCAAAGCCACCTTGATCTGAAATGCAGGGTAAACTGGAAACACAGTCTTCTAGTAGGAGGAAGTTGGAAAATAGGACAGACTTCTGGCCCTCAGGTCCCCACCAATCCATACCTTGCCCTGCACTGGGGCTAAGAGAGAACGTTTTTCATGCACTATCTTAGGATAGTGCCCTGGCACAGGCATCACCACCCTCCACTCCCCTCTTTCCACAAAATGAAGAAGAGGCAGCCAGGTACAGTAGAAGGAATGGAAGATTAAGAGTCAACAGTCCTGAGGTCTGATCCCAGTTTGGCCACAGTGTCACCTAGGCAAGTTTTGTCCCCTACCCCATCTGGCTGCCGTCTCCCCATCTTCACCAAGAGGAGATCCAGCTAGATTATCTGTAAGGGTACCTCAGTCTAATTTTGATGCTCTGTATCCTAAATCTTTGTGAAGATGGAAAACTGTACAATCTGTAGCGCACTACGAAAGGCTGCCCCCTAGTGGGCTTTGAGCACATGTGCTTTCTGTGCAGTTGGGTCTTAATTAAAGTTACTCAGTTTTATTGAACACCTCTGGGGTGCCTAACCTTATGGAAACAATTACGGGAAGAGACAGCAAGAAAAATCTAAACTTACCTGGGTTCTAAATGCTCCTAGTCATTTTTTACTTGTTTCTAGTCTGCTCAGCAATTGTTTCTGTTCTTCATAGAGACTGTTCATAGAAGCTCCCAACCCCATGCCTTCCAAACCCACATGTGCCCCTTCACCCTCAGCAGACAGCCTCTCCTCCAATCCACAGAGAAGCTCAAAGCCAAGGACACCTTCAGTTACCCTCCCTCCTCCCTTTTATTGATAACATCACCGTTCTTATTTTCTTCCCGCTGGCCTGGGAGAACGAAGTATCCCTGTTCCTTCCAAGGGTAACTCCTGCCCCTGTACCTAATCCCTTCTCTTATGCCTCCTTGAAGACCTCAAACCAGGAATCACCTCTTCTCTTTCCCTTGTATCTTTCAGACCTCCCAGACAGCCATAAAAGAAAACCTTCCCTCTCTCCCGCCCACTTCCTTCAAACTACCACCTTCTTAGTGCCTTTCTTCTCTCCAGCCTAGGCTCCACCCTCTGTGTTTACTTTCTCACCTCCTTTCTCTCATTCTTTTTAGGAAACAGTTTTTATTGCAAAAAAACTGTATCATGAATACAAAAGAGTGCATAAATCACACATATATGTATATAGGTATCTATTTAAAGAATAACAGTAAAACGAACACCCATGGTCCTGGCCAGTTGTGGGTTTGGTCCTCTGTCCAGGCGCTTATGATCCCCAGTCCCAGTGCGTATGAGTGGCAACCAATCAATGCTTCTCTCTTGCACTGATGTTTCTCTCTCTCCGTTCCTCTCTCTCTAAAAGCAATGAAGAAAATGTCCTTGGGTGAGGATTAAGGAAAAAAGAAAGAAAGAACACCTATGAGCTCAGCACCCAGCTTAAGAAATAAAATGTTACCAGTCTCCTAGAGGGCCCTGAAACCTAAAACAATGAGAACCTACTCTGTGCCAGGCCCCGTTCGAATTGCTTTATACATATTGATCCAATTAAACAACCCTATGGGATCAATAATATGATCACCCCAATTTTACAAATGAAGAAACCAATGTATAAAAAGGTTAGGTAACTTGCCCAGGGTCACACTGCCAATAAGTACTAGAGCTTGGCTGCAAACCCAGGCACTCTGGTTCTATATCAGCACAGTCCAGCAGAGCATCCTGAGATGCCAGAAGTTTTTTTTATTTGTCTTATCCAGTACGGGGCTACTAGTCTCATGTGGCTATGGAGCACTTGAACTATGGCTAGCACAAATGAAGAACTGATTTTTAATCTTAAAACAAAATATATTTATATGTAAATAGTCACCTGTGGCTAGGGGCTACCATATTGGACAGACAGCTCTTAACTTGATTGCCTTAGTCACTACACCCAACAGCCTGCCTCAGTCCATCCTGTCTGCAATCCATTTTAATGTGCCTTGGGACTCCGGCATGCTCCTGAAACTGCTCTAGCCAGGGTGACGGCCCACTGGCCAAACCCAAAGGTATTTTATTAGTATTTACTCTTCTGGATCCTTCGGGCATATTAGGCAGAACTGGGCATTCCCATTCTTTTTCCATGAAGAAAGAACTAACAGTCCCACGAAAGAAAATTTGAAAAACACAGAAAACTAGAAAGAGAGGGGAAAAGTCACCCAACTTAAATAAAATCATTATGAACATTCTGGTATATTACCTTCTAGAGAGGGTGGAGGGAGGGAGAAACAGTGGGAGAGAAACATTGATGTGGGAATGTGCCCTGACAGGGGATCGAACCTGTAACCTAGGCAATTGCTCTGACCAGGAATCAAACTGGTGACCTTTTGGCTTATGGGATGACACCCAGCTAACTGATTGACACTGGTCAGGGTTATACATAAGTTAAAAACAAAAACAGTTGTGATCACACCCATTTTTATGTAGCTTTGCTTGGTTTTAGAGCAACCATGGCCTCCGGGGGTCAGTTCTCATCCTGATCATTTTTTCCATTCCAAGGGATTTAGTGACCACCTTGTTGAGCTGTTGGACACATATTTTTGACTCCCTGAGAGGCATATTCATCTTAAGTATCTTTAGGGTACCTCAAACTCACCATATCCAGGCACTGTTCCTCTTACTTTTCTTCAGAAACTTGTTTCTCCTCCTCCTCTTGGGTTCCCCCTTAACATGAACAGTGTCCCCATGTACCCATTGAATCAAACTGGAAATTGGAGCACTCTTCCCCATCCAGGCAAGTGACTGGGTGCTTATATTTCTACCTCTGTAATGCCTCTGTTCTTTCATCTTCATTGCCAAAGGCTGTGCCCTAAGATGTCTATAATTTGAGCCCCTAACCCTGGGTACCCATCCCTTACTGGAGCCTGAGTCCCTCACCTGACTATAGATCGAGCGCTTCACCTTTATTATTGGCTAGTCCTTTCCCACTGGCCTCAGGATGATCTTAGCCCTTTTCATAGACTGAGCACCAACCCTGGCCATGGATTGACCCATAAGTACCACCAATTAAAACTGTCTTCCCTCGGTTGAATGCAGGTGGTACAGAGATAACCCATCTCTATAAATTAAAAATTCAAAGAATCACCTAATGAGGCTGGACCCAGAGCAATGTCATCTTATACAAAGGACAGCTTCTGAGGGTTCTAACAGTAAGAAATTGCAAGAAGGGCCAGATTCTGGTAGGGAGGGCTTTCTGGAAGATGAAGGTGGGTCTTTAATCAAATCCCTTTCTTCACAGCTGGAAGACCCCTCAGTATTCCCAGCTGTGATTGTGGAGCAGGTACCCTACCCTGAATTACTGCATCTGTATTCAGGCCTGGAGCTGGACGACGCTCACAATGGCATCATAACGGACAGGACCTTGTGCATGACAGAGGATCAGGTCCTGGAGGGTAGTTTTATGCTGGCAGGTCTGTGCCATTCCTGGGCAGGGAAGGTGTGGAGGAGAAAGGGGTCTATCTTCTGGGAACAGCAGCCCACACACAATGGCTTATTGTGACACATGCAGCAAAGGCAGGGTCCCCAACAGTTGGAACTTAGATGTGGTGGGTGGGACAAGCAAGAGGTAGTATTGCTTCATACTACCCATCTAAGTGGGTAGTATGGGAAGCCATCTAAATGGATTCATGATCTTTTGAGATGGAGAGGGACAATGAGGAGTGATGATAACTCGGGTGGGTATATGGAGAAGGTGGGAGGTCCACTGGCCCCTTCCCAGCTGTCCTTTGGCTCCTTAGCACTATTTTCTGGGCTGGCCCTGGTCATGGCTGTACCCAATACCCAGTGCCTACCCTAAGAGAACTTTTCTCCTTCCCTCTACCATGGAACTGGAACCAGATGAAAATGAAGCAACCTCACAAACCATGCCAACCACCGAAGTCTTGCTCAACGTTGAGTCTCCCAACAACATCCTGGATGAGAAGCAGATCTGTAAGTGTGGACCCCAGTGCCTTAACTCGAGGTACCGCAAAATACCAGTTACAGAGATCACGTCCATGCATTGCATTCTCAGGCACTTGCGCACACAGGCATCTCTGCCCACACTCACTGACATACACGTAAACATGCTTTGGAGCTGTGACTGGAATGGGAAGGGGCTAGAAGGCACCACAGACAAGGAAAAGGTGGTCAGGGTGACTTTTTATTCCAAATTAAAAGAATCGATTTTAGAGAGGGGGAGGAAGGGAGAAGAAGAGAGAGAGATACATCGACTTGTTGTCCCACTTACTGATGCATTCATCGCTCGGTTCTTGTAAAGTGCGCTGACTGGGATTGAACGCAAAACCTTGGAGTATTGGGACAGTGCTCTAACCAACCGAGCTCCCTGGCCAGGGCCTCAATTTTTAAACTGTGGTAAAGTACACATGAAATTGACTACCTTAACAATTTTCAGTGAACAGCTCAGTGGTATTGAGTTCATTTGTACTGTTGTGAAGCCATCACCACCATTCTCCAGAACGCTGTTCACCTTGCAGAACTGAAACTTTCTACCCATTAAACAAGTTCCTATTTCCCCCTCCCTTCAGCTCCTGGCAATCCCATTCTACTTTGTGTTTATGGATTTGACTACTGCATGTAAGTGGAATAAGACAGTACTTGGCTTTTGGAGACTACTTTATTTCACTGAGCATAATGTCCTCAAGGTTTATCCACGTTATAGCATGTGTCAGAATCTACTTCCTGTTTAAGGTTGAATACTGTTGGCCAGGGTGACTTTTTAGGCCCCTCTCCCAGGGCCTAGAAAGTCCTTCTGGACTCCCAACAGGACTATGCAGGGTGTGGCTTATTTTAAAATATACCAGGCTTGGCACCTCCTCATCACTTTCTTGTTCTTGGAGGCTGACCCTCCCTTCCCAGAAGGCCCTCAAGGCAGGCTTCTTATCTAGAGCCCCCTCAGACATTTGTTCCGACTCCACAGGAGAATTCCTGGCCCTAACTGTCCCTCCCAAAGGGGTGCTGGGATACAGTGCAGGGATGAAAGTCCTGAAGCTGCAAGTTAAGAGTCCTAGCATTTCTAATCCCAACTCCATCACTAATATTTTATTCAGGATTCAACAGATATTTACTGGTATCTCCAGGTGCCAAGTACCAACTTGCTGTGCCATGGGCACATTACTTGCCATCCCTGGGTCTCCATTTCCTCATCAGGATAGCAGAGGAATTGGGCTAAAAAAAAATTTCTAAGGTCCCTTCTAGTTGCAACAAAGTGAATGACTAAATCAAAGTGGCCCTTTACCTTGGGTGTCACCTGGAACTTCCCCATTACCAGCAGTGGGCTCCAAATGTGGTAGCAGTGATTGGGGCCAGCTCATGTCCGCAGCTCTGCAGCTGTTTCCTCTTCTTGTGGTGTGAGACACATGAGGCATTGTCAGGTGTATGCTGTGCTTGGGGCTGTGGGGGAACAGCACTTCTGCCCTCCCTGGGGCCCTGCCATTCTCTGGAGCACTGGGATACCACACTCCTACCCTGCACTGGGCCACAGCCAACTCAGGTCTTTCTTTTGTAGTCAGCACCTCCGAGATCCTTCCGGACCCAGACACTGCTCCAGCTACCAATCTACCCAACTACCTGTTTCCTGTCTCTGAGCCCAATGCCCTGAACAGGGCTGATGACACTGGTGACCAGGAGGGGCATTCTCTGGAGGACACAGTCCCCAGAGAGGAAAGTGCCAAGAAGACTGGAAAATCAAAGAAGAGAAGTAAGAGAGAGAGAAAGTGTGTGTGTGTGTGTGTGTGTGTGTGTGTGTGTGTGTGTTCAAGGGGGTGGGTAATAGGAGAGAGGCAGTCAGGGAGGCCATAGAGGTGAGTGGGTGGAGGCTCACAGACACTTTAAGAGGACAGCTCTCTGGTATGGCAAAGATGGAGGAAAAGGTCTCCTGGACTCATCGGTTGGCCTGCCCAAAGCCTGACATTTCCCAGGTCACTGCTATCTGCCCAGCATAGATGGAAACTCTTCCAGAACTGTCGACCCCAATGGGTTGAATCCTAGGCTGAGTATTCAGATGCCAGGCTTGGCCCCGTGGCCAGTCTCTGGCCCCCTGGGGGCCTCTGCCCTGTGCTTTGTGTACGTATCTTCCTTCTGGGAACCCATGGAGCCAAGGCTATATATGGGAGAGGACTTTGGGCTTCCCCAAGCCCCACTGTTACTAATTTACTCAGGTGATGTCTGGTTGATACTGCCTTGTCAGCATGGCAGGCAGAACCCCAGTGACCCACACAACAGTACACCTCTAGGCCGCCTTTTCATTTCGAAAATGAGGTTAGGCAGATTCGGACCTACAGGTGACTCACGTGCAAGCACCACATTGCCCCACATAGTAGTGGTGTTTGGGGGTATCTCTGGGGCCTGAACATGAGGGCAGACCACTGGGCAGGTGCATGTACCTGAGGGCTGTGGCCAAAGAGAACGATCCTAGGCTCTTGCTTGTCTGCTTTGTTGCACCCAACTTGATAAGCTTCAGGCCCTCCCTCTTGGGAGCCTGGCCTGCAGCGTCTGCCATGGTCTCAGCCTCATCCTTCTCTCACCTTTTCCTCACAGTCCGGAAGACAAAGGGCAACCGCAGTACCTCACCTGTCACTGACCCCAGTGTCCCCATACGGAAAAAATCTAAGGATGGCAAAGGTATGGCTGGGAGTCAGGTGAGGCAGGAAGGGAGCCAGGGTACCTGCACTGCCCCTCACCACCTGCCCCTCTTCAGGCAACACCATCTATCTGTGGGAGTTCCTCCTGGCACTTCTGCAAGACAGGAACACCTGCCCCAAGTACATCAAGTGGACCCAGCGAGAGAAAGGCATCTTCAAGCTGGTGGACTCCAAAGCTGTGTCCAAGCTGTGGGGGAAGCAGAAAAACAAGCCTGACATGAACTATGAGACTATGGGAAGGGCGCTAAGGTAGGAGCTTCTGGGGGTCCCTGCCAAGCTCTTTGTTATGTGCAAGGAGGCCCTCCTGCTGTAGGGCCCCCTAATGTTCCCATTTCCTTGGCCCTGAGCCCACTCCCCAGGCTCTCTCTGGAAGGAAAAATTCTCTCCCTCCTGCAGCTCTGTCCTAGGTTTTTCTCTTTTGACACAAGACGAGCATTTTACGGCCTTCATCCCCAAGAAGGTCTTTGTTCACAAGCCTCAAGCCAGAGACCTAGGGAGGTGGGCCAGAGTGACCCACAGATGGAGTCTCAGGCTGCAGGACTGCTGAAGCTCCCACCCTCCATACATCTTCTCTCATCCATTACTTACCCTCCACCCCAAAGCAAGGTGGGCGTTGGCATTTCAAACACCTTTTCATGGACCCTTTGAGTCCTCTGGGGGAGGATGTTTCATAAAAGCCTTGTAAGTCTAACAGTTGGTCTTAACCAGTGTCCTTGCCCTTGAGCTCCCATCGGGTGCCTGGCCAGCCTGCACCTCATACTTGCTCTGCCCTGGAGGGCAGTATGTCCCCGACTAACTCCTCACCCCTTTCCCTACAGATATTACTACCAGAGGGGCATCCTTGCCAAAGTGGAAGGGCAGAGGCTGGTGTACCAGTTTAAAGAGATGCCCAAGGACCTAGTGGTGATCGACGATGAGGATGAGAAAAGTGAAGTCGCAGAGGCATCCCCTAAGGCCTCTGCCTCCTCCACCAGCACTGCCCGGCGAGCCAGCTCCAGGGTCTCATCCAGAGCCACTCCCCAGAGCAAGGGCAGCCCTCCCTGGGAAAAGCCAAAGGTTCAGCAGGTCGGTCTCCAGCCATCAGCAAGTCTGGAATTGGGACTGTCTCTAGATGAGGAGATCCCCACTACCTCCACTGTGCTTGTCTCTCCACCAGAGGGCCAGGCCAAACTCACCAAAGCTGCAAGGTAAGGGCAACCAGGTCATTATGAGTCTTCCCATTGTACTTAAGTTGGGGGATAGTTTTCAGCTCCTTGCAAAGGTCTGCTGTGTGTCCAATCTCATAAGACCGTCATGAATCCCTGGGAAGCCAGTAGCACACTTGTTGGTCAAGAGGGGAAAAGAAGCTTGCCCGTGGTCACACACCAAAGTCATGGCAATGCCAGCACTTGAGCTGGGAGACTTCCATTGTTAGCTGGGGCTGTTCCTTTTACCTTACAGGGCTCCCCAAGCAGCCGCCAAGGCCCCCCACATCTAGGCCTCCTTCTCTAACCCTCCCCAATTCTAAAAAAGAGGCAACAGCCACCGGCCAGGTGCTGAGTAAGTTGGAGTGTTGTCCCTGTACGCCAAAAGGTTGCAGGTTCAACCCTCAATCAGGGCACATACCTAGGTTGTGGGATCAATCCCTAGTGGGGCACTTATGGGAGGCAACCAATATATGTTTTTCTCTTACATTGATGCTTCTCTCTCTGTCCATTCCTCTCTCTCTCAAATCAGTAGAAAAACATATCCTCAGGTGAGGATTAAAAAAAAGAAAAGAGGTAACAGACTATGTTACAGGGACACCCACCTGCTTTCCTCAGGCCCTCTGGGTCCACCCAGAAAGCTCTTGATATTTCTTTTTCATTTTAATATTTTATTTGTTTATTTTTGGAGAGAGGGGAAGGGAGGGAGAAAGAGAGGGAGAGAAACATTAATGTGTGGTTGCCTCGCACGCCCCCTACTGGGGATAGGGGACCTGGCCTGCAACCCAGGCATGTGCCCTGACTGGGAATCCAACTGGTAACTGTTTGGTTCATAGGCCGGCGCTCAATCCACTGAGCCACACCAGCCAGGGCTCTTGATACTTCTTGTCCATGCTAAATACTTCCAATTTTCCCGGGAAAGGTTGTGTTTTGTCTGGGTTGTGTGTTCACCATACTGGCATGGGTCACCGAGATGCTCTCCTAAGGAGAGAAGGCAGTAGACTGGAACAGTGAGGAACACAAGCTATGGAGTCAGAAAGCCTAGATGTGAGTCTGTGCTACTAGCTGTGTGATCCAGGGCCGGTGACATAACTTTTCTATGCCTCAGTTTCCGCAAGCTGTACAATCAGATTATGAATCTTATTCAACTTCTGAGCTACTTGGAAGATTGAGGAAAATACTGCATGTCAATTATTTCGAGTGTCTCTGACCTATAACTCAATAAATGTCAGCCAAAACAAAAACAAAGAAACAAAACACCTTCTGCTCCTCTCCTCCTGTGCCCTCCTTTCTAGCCAGTTGGGAGATGCCTCCTGCCTTAACCGAATTTGTTTTCTGTTTCTTCTCAGTGCGTCTTCAGTGCCCAGCAACATCCATCTAGGAGTGGCCCCTGTGGGGTCAGCCTCTGCCTTGACCCTGCAGACGATCCCCCTGACCACAGTGCTAACCAATGGCCCTCCTGCTAGTACTACTGCTTCAACTCAGCTCGTTCTCCAGAGTGTCCCGCCGGCTTCGACCTTCAAGGACACCTTCACTTTGCAGGCCTCCTTCCCCGTGAACACCAGTTTCCAAGAGAGCCAGGTGGCAGCACCAGGAACTCCACTGATTCTCAGTGGCCTCCCACAGCTTCTCACTGGGGCCAACCGTTCGACCAATCCAACCACACCCTCCGTCACAGGTGCTGGAGCGGCGGGGCCCAGCTCTCAGCCCCCTGGGACTGTCATTGCTGCCTTCATCAGGACTTCCGGTTCCACAGCAGCACCTGGGGTCAAGGATGGGCCACTGAGATCCTCCTCTTATGTGCAGGGTGTGGTGACTGGGGCCCCCGTGGAGGGGCTACTGGTTCCCGAAGAGACCCTGAGGGAGCTTCTGAGAGATCAAGCTCACCTTCAGCCACTTCCAACCCACGTGGTTTCCAGGGGCTCCCACAACCCGAGTCTTCTGGGAAACCAGACTTTGTCTCCTCCCAGCTGCCCCACTGTTGGGCTGACCCCGGTGGCTGAACTTGAGCTCTCCTCAGGCTCAGGGTCCCTGGTTATGGCTGAGCCTAGTGTGACCACATCTGGGAGCCTACTGACTAGGTCCTCAACCCCAGCCTCCTTCTCTCCATTCAACCCCACTTCCCTCATTAAGATGGAGCCCCATAACATATAGATAGAGGGGTCAGGGAAGTGTGACCTACCAGGCAAAGCTGAGCATCATTTTCATGTGGATTGACTCTAGCAGAGTCTGACTTAAGTAGCTCACCAGCCCTTACATTTTAGTGGAATGTCAATACACCCCATTCCCCCAACCCCCATCCCTGCCTGATGTCACCATGGTCAAGCCTTGCCCAGTTTGAGCATCCCTGGCATCGGGCCATGGCCTTCAAGAGCACTAGGGGGTATGCTCTTGTCAGGGCAATGGGCTGATGTGGCGATGAAGGGATAAGCTCCTGAGAAGTTGGTGGCCAGGGCAGGTGCAGGGGCTTTGTGGGAAGAGCCATTTTTGCCTGGGTGTATTTCACTATATGTTCCCTCAGCAGGGAAGTTACTATTTCACATGTGAATATTTCGTTATGTATTTGTGTGTACTCATGGGTCTGTATCTTCCTTTCTTTGCAGACGACAAAGGGGCACTGTGAGGTTTCTAAGAACATGTGTCTCTGTGGGTCAGCCACAGAGATGAGGATTTGTTTTAAGGAAAAGTGTTCTCTAGTTCCCTTTGTACAAACCAAGGTTCAGTTGTTCTGAGACTCTGGAGTGCAGGTTGGATCCCCAGATCTGGAGAGATGTCACAGAGCTGGAGCAGGTCCTGGGTAGAAAGGCTTCAATTGTTGTGTGTGTGTGTTGAAGTAACTACAGTTCTAAGGGACAGGAGAAAGCCGAGTGCGATAAAAGCATGAAGAGAGGAGAGGGAACTGAGCCCTGGGGAGCAGCCCTCCAGCCTAGACTGAGCTTTCTTTCTGGCATTGGCTTCATTGCCCGCCAGTCACTTGACAGCATGTTTGGAACCTTGACCGCTGCAGAAGGCTGTGCTTGAAGAGTTAGACAGGGGCTGAGTGTCCCTCTAGGGGCAGACCTAGCCACCAACTCCCCAGGCAGGGCTGAGTTCATTGAATGTTTGCACTGAGGGCTTGGGGCTGTGAGACCAGTGTTTGCGTCTGGCCCACACCCTGAATCCTGAGTTCTCTGTTGATTAATGTTGCTCCTCATAGTTCCCTGCAGTCAGGAATTGCTGGGGATGGTTGATTAGCAATGCAGATCGCATCTGCCTCCATTACTGCTCATGCGTGCCTGCCGCTCAGCCAGCCTTTTACTTACCTCATAAGTTTGCCAACCCACTCACCCTTCCATGGCTACAGCAGACATTCACGTAGACTGTTACCCCTCTTGAACTTTCGCACCTGACCCTGATTCCTTCTTCACTAAGGAGACAGGAGCCAGCAGATGTGAGCTCCCACGGCACTTCTGTCTCCACATGGCTTCTTGCTTCCCTCTTCCCTCTTTCTAAGGAAGGGCCAACTGATTCTCTCTTAAAGTCAACTCCTCCACCTAGGGCCTGGATCTCCTCCCCTCTACCTTCTTTGAAATAAGCTTGCTCCTCTCCTGCCAAGTGTGGGGGGCAAAGCTAAGAGCTAAAACATGTCAGCCTTGGAAACAGTTATGGTATCTGGTGAATTTGGTTAATGTGAATCAGTGCCTCAGGACCTTTGCGATGTCCGTGGTGAAAAACCATCCACTTGATCTACCTCCCCAGGTTGCTTTTCCCTTCTTTCAGTCACTGCCAAGCCTGTTATCATCCTCTCCCACTCTCTTGTTTTTCCCTTGGCGGGGGGACCATATACAGTTGTGCAGGTGTATTTATTACATGTCTCCAGCACTTGGCATTAAAGTGTCTTTTTCTAATAAATCAGTTTATTAAGACAGTTATCCTGATGGTAGAAAGTAAAGCATCTTGAGAAAGTTACCTTTGATTTTTCTTTCTTTCTTTTTTTTTCTTTTGGTATAAAGATGCTGCATGGGTCAGGGGTGGCCCTGTCCCCCTCACCCCAACTCCACATAACTCATCACCTGAAGGTCACTGATATCTTCGTGGTAACATCAAATGGCTTCAAAGTTCTTGGCCCCTATGAACCCTCACAGCATGTGATACTACTTCCCGACACCTCCTGCACTAGCTGGGCTTAACTGCACCTTCTGTCACCTGCTCTCTGTGTCGTGCTGGCTCCGGATCTACCACATTCAGTGCGGGTATCACCCAAGGGTCTCATCCATTCTCTTGGGTCTGGCTCAGCTCTTTGGGGATGAGTCTGAAATCTAGGGCTCCAGCCCCCCAGTTTTCTCCTCAGCTTCAGGTTCACATGTCCAGGGGTCTGCTGGACATTTCCATCTAGATGCCTGCCAGGCCCTCAGTGATGGCCCCTCTCCCAAAAGTTGATATTGAGAGTTTACACACACACACACACACACACACACACACACCCTTTCCAAGGAAAAAAAAAGCTGTCATGACTTGTCTATTTTTATTAACAGTGCCACCATTTTCCTGACCTTCTAAGCTTGACATTTCAGAACCATCTGATGGTTGCCTTCACTTGACCCATCTCCTGAAGCTCAGTGCCATTTGCCATGTCTCTCAAATCTAGCTTCCCTTCCAAATTCCCAGAGCCTCAAACTACGCAGAGCTTATCCTGCTCCCAGACACATCCAGAGCCCCCCTGTGACCTGTCTTATTCCCTCTGCCAGGGCACCAGTTCTGGTCTGGTAAAAAGCCTTCAGAGGCTCCTCATTGCTTAGGTAGAGATGATACTCAATATAATCTCCAGGCAGCTGGGCACTAACCATTTATTTGCCGAATCATGAGGCAGTCTGGGAGTCCTGCTGGAGGGGTGAGGGGGCCACTTTGAAGTTCAGGGCAGTAGTTTCAAAAGTATGTTGGGTTTAGCCTCAGCACTGTCTTCAGACAAGTTCCCAAGTCCTTGACCTTTCAGCAAGGTCCTTTGCCGTCGGGTCCCATTGGACTTCCCCAGTCATCTCTTACATTGCTTCCCCACCCCCAATGTATTGCTCCAGCCAAACCGATGCACTCACTGGCCTTTGAACAAGCCTCTGTTTAAGTCTCCCACTTCTGTGTTCTTGCTTTATCTGGTTCTGCTCAACTTGAATGTTCCTCCCACCCCACTAGTACCAACTGCATACTATCCATCCTTCAAGACTCCATTGGTGGAAGCTGCCTTTCCCAGAGTTCTTTATTTGAAACTTGGAGCTACTGCCACTCTTTTGGCAAATCAGCACAAACAGCCTGTGACATCTCCTCTGTTATAATCACAAATTATTACTTAAATCTTCAATGACCTGGACTTACTTAGTCTCTCCCACTTAGTGTGTTACTTTCCAAGGGGCAGGGGATTGTGTCACCCACAGAGCAGGGCACACTACGTATGAAGCATCTAGTGAACATCAGCAAATGGTTATTGATTGAGCTGGTGAGTGATGGGGACCAAACTTTGAGGTAGGTGATGCCGACCTTCCCTTTGCACAGGCACTCACCCCAGGTGCTCCACTGCCCAGGGTCTGAACTCCCTGGCTCAGTGCCCTCATGTCTCTCCCTCCACCCCCACCACGCCCAGCCCCTACGCCCAAGAGTTGTTACTACTTTGAACATACTCTACCCCTAAAGAAACTTCCCTGTCCAGTTTCTTTCCTAACTCAAAGTGTTAAATTAGCTGATACGATAAACTAACCAGTGCTGATATACTTACGGGAGAAAGCTAGAGGAGAACCTCAGGAGACAAGTTTCTTTTAACCAGGATTGTGTGGCAACATCCCTGCCTTTGTGATGGCTTAATGGAGTCAAGAGACTTGCTCCTCAGCCTCAGCAGCTGATGTCTTACTGCCTCTTCTGGGCTCCCACAGCACTTGGTGTATACCTCTTACTGTAGCACTTACCACATGGTAGGTCCTTAGTTACATGTTTATGTGTTTCCCCTGCAATAGACTGTGAGCTCCTCAAGGACAGGGACTGTGTGTTAGTCACTGATGTATCCCCAGCGCCTAGCACAGTGCCTGCCACACAGTAGGTGCTCAATAAATGTTTGCCGAAAGAGTGAATGAGTCCTGTACCTAATTGTGTGGATCTCAGCCTTATGCTGTGGCAGGCAAGAGGACAGAGAGAAGGACAACTGATAGTTGGGGGGCTACCACAGCCTTTTTGACCTCATAGAACACTGAAGGCAGCTGCTTCTTATGTCAGTGCCTATGGTCACCAGGTGTTGCAGGCAACTCCTAAACTCCTGCCCTTTTCTGCTGCCCCTCCTGCCTCATGACTATTCATTCCTGAGTGGGACTGGGTGATAGAAAGGTCAGGCCCGGTGGGAGGGGCAGGACAAGAAGGTACTCTCACGAGCATAGGTCTTTCTGATCCCATCATGTATTTTTAAACATGCCATTGCCTGCGGCTCCAAAGCTGCGGGATCTGAGGCTAGTGAGCTCATTCTCCTCCGTTCTGGAAGCTCCCAGGGCTGGGCAGACCAGGCTGTTGCGGTTCCCCAGAGCGTCAACCCTGGTACGCAGGACACGAGAGCCGATTTCCAGCAGGGGGCGCTGTCCAGCCAACAACCGTGGGCGGGTGGGCCAGGGATCCCTGGAAAGGAGAGGCAGCAGGGGTGGGGCTCCTGACACTCCTGGCAGAGGTAGCCAGGGCCTGCATTTTCTAGTCCCCATGTCCTGACCCTGTGCCCCAAGCGACCTGGGTCATTTTGGCCCCCCACCAAGGCCTTCCATTGCTCTGAAGCTTGAAACTTTCCGCCGCTCCTGCCCCCTCCACTTTCCAGGGCAAATGTAGCAGTCGATTGAATGCCCCTTCCCCATTGGTTGGTTGTGCTTTGGCCCCACCCCTCGTTGCCTCCCGCCCCACGCCCCACCCCCACCCCAGCCTCTGACCCACAGGTGAGCAAACGGTAGACCAGCAGTTCAGTTGTCACACTCTCCCCTACGGAGGCGCAAGTATTCCCCGAGCTGAGCCGTAGGGCTAAGGCAGGCACCTGGCCTGGCCCCCCTCCCCTCGGCAGCCTGCCTTTAACTACACTTTCAGGCAGCTGCGCTTTCTACCTTGAAATCGAAGAGCGACCAGGGCACACTGGCTGCATTCGCTACATCCACTTGCCAGCCAGGAGCGCCCCACCACCACCCCGCCCAGCCCCTCCACTGCAGGCAACGAAAGCCCGGGACCCCCGGGGGGCCGGTGCGAGGCTGGGGATGCATCTGCGCCCAGCAGCCGGACACTGCAGGCTTGCCAGCACCTCTCTGGGGAAAATCCGTGGTCTAGGGGAACATGTGGAGCCCTGGCTGGCTCTGCTGCGGGGTCTAGGAGACCGAAGCACTGCCCCGGCCCCGCTCCTGGTAGTTAAGCCAGTGGACCTTGTCCTCACACACACACACAAACACACGTATTATCGAGGCAGGGCACAATAAAAGCACCTAACAAGCTTCCCCCGTTATAGGTTAGAATATAGAAGGGGCAGGAATTTACTGCCCAATCCACCTCTACTCACCCACACATAGGGATGGGGAAATAGCGGATGGTCCTTATTCTCGGGATGCACACACTTAAACAGGGCCTCCGTTTCAACCCTTCACCCCAAGGTTCTGCTAAGACCATCATAACTGCAGCGAAACAGCCATGTTTACTCAGTATGATTCTCTTCCGCGGTCCGTAAATTAAGCCCCATTTGGCAGATGGAGCAACTAAGGCTTGGAAACATTAGGTTCTCGCCTAAGGTCAAGCAACCTAGGTGGTAAGAGGTGGAGCTGGCCTTTTCCCCTAGGCCACACTGAAAGGATTAGGTGGTAATTTTATAGAGGCCCGGGTCCTTAACCGTCCTCACTAGAGATGCAAATTTCTTTTCACAGTCTGTACCTCCCGCTTTGATCTTCCCACCTAGCCTGAAGGGCAGTGAGAGGACTCCAGGGAAAGTGTGAGGAAAGGAACCCAAAAGCAAGAAAAGAAACTACTGTTTGGTTTCACTTTTAACTCTGCCTCCTTTCTGTAGCAGATTAAGGGGGTTTGTGCACCCATACACCCAAACCCAAATGCCAGTCCCTTTGGGTCATTCTGACGTTGCCCACATCATCTCCTTCTTGCCTTAAAAGGATGTCTCTGTTGAACCCCCACCACTCTCTTGTCACCCTTTTTTGGAATATCAAGCAATTACCTTTTCCTCTGTCTGCCTGTCCCAACTCCAACACATTTTTACCAATTTATTAAAACAAAAACAAAGTAGTCCCTACGCAGTTCAAGTTTCCCATGGCTCCCTATCAGCAAAGGTAGAAGCCCAAGCTGTGCTCCTCGGATTGGCCAGCAGGGCTCCTGCATCCTCCCTCCCCATCTATCTCTTCCAGCTGCACTGACACTGAAGTGGGTTGTGCTTTCCCTGCACATACTACCTTCTTTGTTCCCAAGCCTTTGCTCAGATTGTCTTCTCAGTTCAACGATTTCCACCCCCAACCCTAATTCCTACTTTTCTACTAAAGTGTATGGGCATCACCTCTCCCAGAAAGTCTTTCCAACCACCCCAATACCCTTGCCCATCTTTTCGAGCTCCCAGACCATCCTAGGCCTAGCCGAGTCCTCCCACTGACCACATAGCTTTCATGACCTATTGATATATCTGAGTCCTTTCATTTTTCCTCACCTGAGGACACACTCTTCCATTGCTTTTAGAGAGAGAGCAAGGGGGAAAGGGAGAGAGAAACATTGCTTTGAGAGAGAGAAGCATCAACTGGTTGCCTCCCATACACACCTACACGAGGGATCAGCCCTGCAACCTATGTATGTGCCCTGACCTAGAATGAGGTGATGGGCCTACCAACTGAACCACACTGGCCAGGTCATACCTGAGTTCATAACTGCAAGTGTCAAACAGAGGACTGACCTAGAATCAGTACTGTTATAAGGTTGTTTGGGAACCTGAGAAAGCAACTATTCTAGAGGAGCTCAGGATCAGAAAGTGGGGAAGCAAAGGGCACTAAAGACAGTTCATGCTGGGGCTCAAAGGGGATGATATTCCCCCATCTGGTCAGAAAGACTGGTTGAGGCTGCTCCTGGGGCTTGAGCAGAGAGCGGTTCAAGGTTCTTTCCTGGGGATGGCTGGACCCCAGCTGACCAGACATATAGATCTTCTGCCCTATACACTGCCAGGGTTCTCCAGAGACCTGAACCACAGTGAGAAGCTTAAAATGACCTCATCCCAGACCTGTCAAACATTCCCTTCCTATCAAACAGTCATAGGTGCAGTCTGGAGCCAGTGGTCAGAAGGAATTGTAGCTCCTACCACTCTTTTTCAGAAGGAGGACGGAAAGCTCTAAAATCCAGGGCATGCAGGCAAGTTATCTTGACCTCCATACTAGCTGATTCTTAGGAAACCAGAACCTCAGCAGGTCTGCACTATGTGGGTGGGCAGCCAGGACACTGGCACACAGTGAGGGTTCTGATAAGACCCTGCAGTCAGATGCTGACGTGGGTGGTCCAGGGCTGGAAAGACAGCCGGCAGGCAGGTAATTTCTTTGACTTAGAGAGGGCCATTCCTCACAGCCACCTAAAAGAGTTCCTCCTCCCGCCAATGTGCGTGCACACGCACAAGTACACACACATGCGCACACACGCACACACACATGCCCTAAACCAATGCAGGTAAGTAATTCGCCCCACCAGCCCACTCCCCAGGACTTGTCTCTCCTTTTCCTCTTCTTTCCAGGTCTTGCCCAGTGACTCCAGTGTCCATTAGCCACTGTACCTTGTCCTCCATCATTGCACCCTAAGGACCCCCAAACCGCAAAGCAGGGTCAGGTGTTCCTTCTGACTTCATCAAGATGCCCATCTTCTTTTAATGTGGAAACGCCAATATGGGAGAGGAGTAAAGAGAGACAGGAGACAGAAGCCCTGACACAGGTTTTTCGGTATGCAAGAGTTTTTGACTCCACAGCCAGTTGCTTAAAATGAAACAGAAAGGGCAGCCAGAATATACACCCAAATGCACAAAAGTAAAGGCAAACATAAAATAAACCACAAAATACCATGAACCCCAACAAAACCAAAGAATTAAAACCCAAAACCCCTGAACTTTATATATATATATATTTTTGTTTTGTTTTAAAAGGGAGAACAACTGTTCAAAACCAATTGGGCAGTATGGTGGGGGTGGGGAGCAGTCCTACAGAAGGGGGCTGAGAACCTCCCCCTGGGAACAAAGAACAAACACAATACAAAGAAAATAACCACCAATGCTCCTGAATGGGTCAGGAGTCTCCAGAGAACAGATTGTCCCCATCCTCAAACTGGCTTTTTTTTTTTGTCTTTTTTTTTCCCGTTTTCTTCTTTTGTTGTTGTTGTTTTAGCACCTGTACAATAAAACTGTACCATCTCCAACCAGAGCCGGCCACGCTGGGCCCCCCTGCCTTTGGATGGCACATACTCTCTACAAGGATTGTTCGGAAAAATAGCAATTGGTAGAAAAATAAGAACAAGAGTGGGAAAGACAATTCCACACAGGGGGGTGGGGACAGGGGTGCAGCCCAAGCTCCTCCCTCTCTCTCCCTGAAGTCAGACCCGGGTCCTGCCCGAGACCAGTCTGCTGCCCTCACCTAGAAAACAACTGAGGCCTGGCTTTCACATCTACCAGTCAACCCCAGAGCCCTCTGCAGATTCCAAAGAAGAATAGGGGGCAGAGGGAAAAGGAGGGAAATGAGAGAGAAGAGAGACACAAGGGATCCTGCGAGTCTGGTGATGGTGAGTGAAAGGGGGCAAGGGCTGGGAGCTGAGAGGCTCAGTGACCAGAGAGGATAAGGGCAGACCCGGGTGGGGTGGCTAGGGATGCAGGCAGGAGAGCTGCAGGAACACACCCATATCGTACACTCTGGGGGGAGCAATGAAGAAAGCGTGAGGTGGGCTGATCTTATCCTTCAGGCCCATTCTCAACTCTCCTCCATTAGAGTCACTCATTAACCCCTCACTCCCACAATCCTGTCCCTTCATCAGTAAACACTAATCTTGAGATAGCAGGGCTGCTGTAAAGGGTAGGGGGTGGTGAAACAGAAAAAAAACTGGGGGTAGGGGAGCACCAAAGCCTCAGGATTTACCCCCAACCCCCCAGCCCTGGGCCAGCACCAGCTACCTTCTTTAGTTATGAGTGTGGATGGCCCCCACCTCTCTCCACCCCCTCCCCAGTGGGGTAGGGGGGAACCCTGGGAGTAACTTTGTCAGAGGGAGGGAGCAGCTCCAGAGCTTATCAAGAAAAAAACAAAGAAAGGAGGTGAGGAAAGTCCCTCAATACAAGTTGTCTCAAATTATCACAGTGATACAGACTTATCAGAAACCAATGAAATACAAATTAAATACTAATAAAATAAATACTATGGAAGACAGAAGAACGCAGGGGAATGGAAGGGGCGCTCAGAGATTTAGGCTTTTCTCCTTTCTCCTCCAGACAGGCCACGGCCACCCAGGGCCCAGATTTGGTCTTGGTCATATACAAGGAGGCCAGTCCAAGGGACCCTGGTGCCATCTCCCACCACCCCTGGGACCTCTTGTCCTCAGACGTGGCATTTAACTTTCCACCCCCCCATTACCAACCACACAACAATAACGATGACAGGGAGATGAGAACTAATTGTAACCCCTCCCCCAAAGATCCAGTCACTAATGCTGGCATTGATAAGGCGGCTTCTTGTTGGTCCGTATTATTGCCTCATTCTGGTGCTCGGTGGGGAAAAACATGGGAGGTGGGGAAGGGTAAACTTGGGAGGAGAAAGAAGAAAAAGGAGGAGCTGTTTTCCCCCGTCAACTGTTCCAAGGGTGGAACTCCACCTCGGACCCCAGGAGCCGAATGATCTCTGGCTCATACCGCACCAGCTCCACAGTCTCAGAGGAGCCTGGGGGGCATTCGTCCATGCCTCCAGGCCTCTCAGAAGGGGTCAGCAGCTGACTGGAGGCCACCTGCCTGTAGAACTCAGCCTTGGGCAAGGTGACAATTTCAAAGTGCGGGAACCGAGCCTGAAAGATCCTTGAGGAAAGCTTCAGCCTCTTCAGGACGTCAGTAAAGAGAAACCAGTTGCAGGGCCTGGAAAAGGCAAGAATAGGAGTTAGGGAAGGGGGCTGAGGGGAAGCCTACGTGCCAGGAGCACTATGGATGGCCCAGGAAGGCTGTCAGTCTGGCTACCCCCCACGATACCAGAGGCTCCTTGGATATAACTGAGGCAGAATTTTTCTCCTGCCCACTCGACTGGATGGCCCAACTTTCAACCAAATGGCGAGCACTCAACACATAACTGACCTCTTCCACAAAGTGAGAGCAGAAGGAAAAGAGGCCTTCCAGAACCTAAAACTCTTAGCAGGCTTCCCTGGGCCTTTACCGGCAACCATAACCTGGAACATACCATACGCTGGGACCAGTTCTCCTCCCCACCAACACTTGCCACCCCGAGCTGGTTTCCCTTTCCTGTTCTCACTCCTGCTTCCCCTGCCTCCTTGTTCTCCAAGATCTTCCCCAGCAGAGGGGAGAGGGGGGCCATGGAGAAAGGCCGAAACTGAGGGTAATCCAAAAGGCATTTCTCTTTGGCTCTGGAATGCATTAGACAAGTTTTTTCTCCAGCGGCAGCACGGCAGCAGTACCGTCGTTTCTGCAAGGCCGGAGCTCACATTACAGCCAGCCTGCCTTTGCTGAGCATACCCGGCTGGGTGGCAGCCTGGGGACAGCTGGGAGGGGTGCTGGAGAGGCCAGTCATAGGCCAATTGCTTGCGTTGACTAAACCAAGAAGAAATGCTGCATCCCCATGTCAGTGGTCCCTGTTTCCAGAGCTGTCCCTTCTTGCCATTCACTGTCCCACGTCCAACCTTCCCCACTTTTGGCCTGGACTATATCACATCAGCCTCATAACCAGTTTCCCGCAGCCAAGAATCATTCTTCTGCCCCCGACCCTCACTGGATCCTCTGTTACTATTAGTTTTTTTAAAAAGAAAATCTGACCTGCTCACTCATTCTTTAAACAGCTTTCAATGGATCCCCAGTACCTTCAGCAAAACAAAAACAAAACAAAAAAACCTCCAAATTCTTTTACATATTATGCAAAACCTCTCAAACATCATGACCCCGTTCAACCTCTTCAGCCAAATATCTACCCCACAATACACACTGGATCCCCCACCCCACTAGGTGCCAGCCACTTGGAGACAGCTGAGCCCTGCTTTCTGAACTTTCTAAACTGATGTCTCAGTGCCTTTGCTTGTGCCATGCCCTCCCTCCTTCTCTCCTCTCTGGACCAGCTCACACGTCGTATCACCTGTGAAGCCTCTCCCCAGTGTAACTGGTTGCTTGTCTCTGGCACTTGGTTCATATCCCTAGTACACTACTTATAATGGAGCCCACTTCAGAAAACATGCAAAAGAAACGTAAATGGTGGTTCTCTCTGTGGTATAGGAATGGGGGCTTGGGGTAGAGTGGACTGTTATTTTTCACTTGATACTCTTCTGAACTGTTTCAGTTGTTTGCAGTAATAAATCTGCTTAAGACATTTGGTTTCATGTTACAGTTAATTGTATATCTGTCTATCCCCTCCACTAGGCTGCAGACCCTTTGAAAGTCAGAGCTGTGTTCTGGTCCTCAGCATGTGACCTGCTGTGACTGCATAAGATATGTTTATATAATTGAAGGTTTTTTTTTTAAGATTTTATTTATTTATTTTTAGAGAGGGAAGGGAGGGAGAAAGAGAGAGAGAGAAACATCAATGTGCAGTTGCTGGGGGCTGTGGCCTGCAACCCAGGCATGTGCCCTGGCTGGGAATCGAACCTGCAACATTTTGTTTCACAGCCCGTGCTCAATCCACTGAGCTACGCCAGCCAGGGCTATAGAATTGAAGGTTCTATACAGCACCTAGACCCACAATTCTTATCCCTAAAATGCAACATTTCATCCAAATAAGTGCAAACTGTGTCATCTTACACAATCAGGGACGGGAGTGTCCTGGGTTAAGGGAAAGAGACCACAGATATCATACACTTGGACCATCAAAGAATGGAAACCCTGCACAACACTGACACTAGTGATCAGCATTCAGTTTTGCTTTGATGCTGCAGAAGGCACTTCTGAACCCCATAGGGCCTCAAAGAAATCATTGTTCTGCACCCCCTACTTCTTGAAAAACATCAAATTTTCATATTGTGCTGTGGTTGTTGGGAAGGGCAGATTCGGCATAGGTGTTAGTAGAGTTGACACCAGGAAAAACAGCATGTCCCGCACCAAACTCTTGACCGAAAACCTGTCTGCCAGCCTGCTTGCCAAGTGGCGAGCAGCCCTGGTTGCCTGTGTTCCGTCCACACCTAAAGCACACTACCCTGGTCCTTTTACTGCCTGGGGCCCAAGATCCTGTTTCAGAGAAGGAGGTGCTGAATACTTTGGAGGAATTAATTAACTGTGCAATACTATATCCCAGAGGCCCAGCCCCGCCCTCAGGGATCAGCTTATGCCCAGAAGAATAAGGACCAAAAGCCCCTGAAACTTGATCCCTACTACTGTCATCATATAGGCTATTTTTATTCTTATCAGGCTACAGGGGGAAGGGATGCAAAGAAACTGCGGTTGAATGGTTAGAGTCCTCAATGAAGGGCCCAGCTTGAAGGGTTCCTAACCCATCGTCCACCCCTCTCTCTATCATGTGCACTTCATGGGTTTTCCCTTTTCTAAATAAAAGGATCTGCTATGTTAAGAACCGATATCAAAGGAAAACTCTCCTTAAAGGTGTTTCAAAGGCATTTGAAACATGTGAAGAAGATACCAAGAAGACGAAACCACTTGGTGAAGGCTAAGAAAACAGGGAGAACTCATTCTGCATCGCCCTAACTGGCACTGCCACTCTGCCATACAGCAAACCCGATGAGATCCGTGGCCCTGCAGGCCTTCCGACTCCCTTCTGAATCACCAGATAAAGATTAAATTGGGTTCAGTCTAATGTTAAGTGTCAGACAAATGCTAATCTCCAAAAATGGGTGATCCCTGTCATAATATACATGGTAATCGGAGATGACAGCGTCGATGCCATCCTCTCACCAGCATTAAGACAGGGAGAAGCCAGCCTGTGGATTACTTAAGGACCCCAGTGGCCCCATAGCTATGGCAACCATATGTCCTGGCTTTTCCAAGAATCTCAATTTCAAATATTCTGTCTGGCTGTCCCCAGAAACCACAAAAATGTTCCAGAGATTCTAATAGTTTGTCAACCCAAATATCTCCCAGATCACCTCTTACACCCAGGAACAGAAAAAAAAAAATCCTTTCAAGAGTGAATCTAGATTTGGGGTTTGGGAAATAAGCACAGTCAATGTATCTAGAGCTTTCAGGCTCTATTGTGAACATAACCAATCTGGGCTGGAAAGTCAGGCTGGCCTTGGTCATATATCATCGTTCTCAGGCTCCGGCATTTGTTCTCCAGGTCTCAGCTTCCTTCTGGAAAACTCCACCCTTCCCAGGGAGGCAGGCCGGGGGTCGCCAGGATCCTGGCCCTTGGCCCCCATAAATCTCTTAGACACTTACCCATGGGACACTGACACTTGCAGGTTGTAGCAAGGGAGAAGAGGCTTGTCTGAGAGCTCAAACATAAAGTCATCCTTTTCCCCATCATCTTCGTGATCAGAGTTCCCAGGGGGATTATGTAGGAGGTCACAGGCAAACCCCTCTTTTTCCTCTGTAAGGAGAGCACACAGGGGATGAGGACTTAGCTACATGCACAAAAGCAAAGAACAGAAAGGCTCCAACAACACAAGGGGGTATGCAGCTGGGTGATTAGAAGATAAACAACAAGCCTACAGACCCCCATCTGGGGCCAAGTTTCAATGATGCCATGGCTCCCATCCTTGCAAGGGCACGTGACAGTTCCAGCCCTGGGAGATGGTCATGTTTGGTGGCCAGAGATTCATTATACTACTCTGCCTTTCAGTTGGAAAAAAAAAAAAAGCAAGGTGATGTGAAGGATGAGCTGTTCAGCTGTTGGAGATGAAAGCCTGAAGATACCATCACAGTGAAAGGCAAGGTAAAAACACTTGTCCTTCACTTCCCCCCCCGGTTTTCCCAAACCATTCCAACTGCTTGCTGGGGTCTCCAAAAGCCCAGAGGGGGCCCAGCTGGCTCCCTTCCCCAGACATGAGTTTGGGTTTGGTTTGTTTCACTGCATCCAACCTTCTACTGCTGCAGCTTCCCATAAGCTTAGGGGTGGGCACCTCCCTCAATCTCCGTCCCCTGGCCTGATGGTGCATGACAGATGACTGACATAGATAAAGACTCACTGCTCCTTTAAGTGAGGAAAGCTTGAGCCATAAGGCTAAGGGCTCAGGAGACAGAAACTATCTCAGAAACTCTGCGCATCTGGGGCCAGGGGAGGGAGGGCATGACAGCTGCTAGATGAGGGGCTGGACCCCTCCTGAGTGTGAGCAATACCAGAAAAGGTGACAATGTGCATAGGGGCAGGGCTTCGGGCAGGGTTAGTACAAAACAAGGGAGGAGAAAGGGACCTTGGAAGGGAGAGAATTCAAAATAAACACCAGGGGTGGGGGGTGGTAGAGGGCTAATGATAGCTTGTCCAGATAAGTGGCATCTCCTAGTTTAGGTCAATGTGTTCTGAGTCTGGGGGAGGCATGTACCAGAGTTTGGGCTAAAAGAGTCTGTAAGCTACTTGACAGGGGAAGAAAAGGTACTTCCACAGGGTCACTCCTGCCTTTGAGAAGAATTAGTAAAACCCAAAGCAAATCCCACATCTCTGAGCCATAGACAGGATGGGGGTGGGGTGGGAGTGGGGGAAGAATCCTTCTGCAAGCTTACCTAATACGGAACTGCTGTAAAAGTCCCAGGATACACCAGGATCACCCTCTGCCCGACCCTGAAGATCTGAGAGGTGATCTGATAAAAGAAGAGAAGGCAGTGAGACAAAAAGGGTATGCTGGATAAGGAATCTAAAAGCAAAGTATGTCCACATGGGGCTAGGAGAATGGGAGAAGGGAAGGACCACATGAGGGTCTGGGAGTGATGAGAGTGATACACTTCTGGCTGTCAATCAGAGGTAGCAAACCAGCATCCAGGAGCCAAATCTAGCCATGACCACCTGGGGTATGGCTCACTGGTTTATATATACATATAAAAAATTAACATCTGTCATTTTAAAATTGAGAGGTTTCACTTAAAATCCAGATTTCCAAGTTTTTTTTTGAAAAAAAAATATCAGAAGATCTGGCAACACTGCATCCACATTCCTGCATGTCAACAGTTGGCTGGAGGATAGGCGACATGTGCTGTTCCCCAATTCAACAGTCCCCACCCAGCCTGCTCAGCTCTCTTACATGATCAGCCTGAAGGCATTTAGGTCTGGAATCCCTGCTTTAAATGGTGTCGGTAATTACTCTGCAAGCAGAATCATAGCCCTAGCCCTACACTTTAGTTCCTTGTTGGTCACAATATTCACGTATCCAATCGTGATCTCCCCAGTTCAAATTAAGATAAGGAAGCATGATTCCTGTTTCATCTTTAAACAAGTGTCTGGCAGACAGCCAAGTTTATCCTCACAAAAATCTTCTGCTTCCACTCCTAGTTGTAGACCCAAAATAATTGAAAACAGGTGTTCAAACCAAAAGTTATACCTGAATGTTCAGAGGAGCTCTGTTTACAATAGCTCCAAAACTGACACAACCCAAATGGCACTCACAGCTGATAAAGGGACAAACAAAATGTGGTATATCTATACAATGGAATATTATTCAGCCATAGGGAGGAATGAGGTGCTGATACACGCTCCAATTTGGATGAAATTTGATAACACTGTACTAACTGAAAGAAGTCAGACACAAAAGGCCACATATTGTATGATTACATGTATGTAACATACCCAGAACAGGCACATTTACAGAGACAGAAAGCACATCAGTGGCTGGGAGGGAACAGGAAGTGACCGCCTAATGGGTATAGGGTTTCCTTTGGGGGTGATGAGAAAATTCTGAAACTCGATAACAGTTGCACAACACCGTGACTGTACTTAATATCACTTGATTGTACACTATAAAATGATTAGAATAGTAAACTGTGTTACAAGTACATTACCACAATAAACAATATTTAAATCACCTTTTGTTTACTTGATCTGAGGACAGACATCCATCAGGTTACCACTTAGCCTCCTTCTTTCCTAGCTAAGCGACATCTAAGTTTTACTAAACTACTTCACTATTCAGCCCCACATGGACAAGCAGGTTTTCATGACAAATTCAATTGTGTCGTCTGTGGGCACATGGCCCAGCGGTTACCAATATGCCACCTAGTACAGTTGGCAAGATGATTTAGCTGTGTATGGTTGCCACCAGCCCTTAAGTGACACCTGGGCAACAGGACAGGAGAGTCCAAAGGGCACAGGTGAGGTGAGGGTGCCCCCTGAAAACGAAATCCCAGGAGGAAGTGAGCAGGCAGCCACTCTTAAAGGAACAGAGCTCTTTCCCCCTGATGGAAGGTACTACCGCACTCCAACATCCCTTCACACATGTTATCAGCAAAAATACCTATTAGCTGTTGTGACCTGCTGAAAGAAGTCCTTTTTTAGCAACCTTCTAGGAGATGAAGGGCTTCTTCCAGTAGGAAAAGGCAGCCAGAGAGAATCTTTCAACGTAATAGCTGAGCAGCTGGAATGGAAAACCTTTATTCAAGTACAGTAGGTCTTTTGTGCATTCCATGAAAAAAACTCTGAGGTCATGACTGCCAGCTTAAGTGCTCTTTGGTACCCTGTGCCACTTGCGAGTTGACAGTAGTTTCTCCCTAAAGCATTTGTCAGTTAGGTATGTGTCTATTCTTTGCCTAGCCCTGTACTAGGTGTCCTAGGACATGAAGGAATGAGATTGTAAATTGCCAAAAGGCAGGGACCATGTTTGTCTTGTTCACCATTGTCTCCTCGGTACCTAAGCCCAGGTACCTGGCACACATGAAGAACATAATAAATATGTGGGAAAGAAAGAAAAGAAGGGAGGAGTTACCACAAGGCAAGACTGTAGACCACAGGTGGCAAACACAAGGTCCACGGACCGAATCCAGCAGCAGCGCTGAGCTCCTTGCCCCTAGTTAATGAGTAGGTACATTTATACAGTCCTAAAATGGCATTCGGCCCTTTAAAGGCAACCATGAAGCTGACGTGACCCCCAGTGAAAATGAGTCTGAAACCCCTGCTATAGACTATAAAGTAATGTGCTTGCTTAACCAGCGTGCCTGAACCTATGCATTCAAATGACTACTGTCCCTCCCCAAAAAGGTCCACATGAGGGCTCCATCAGAGCAGCCTTAGGTCACCACACCCCTATAGCTGGCTTCTTTCTAGGAACTGCCTTCAGGGCCCCCTGGCACTCCTCTAATTCTCCTCACTAACAACAAATCTTTGTCACTTGTAGGTGAATTTATCTTTTTGAGACTGCCAGAAATTAATTGGCATGAGCAAAGATGCAAAAGTCCAAACAGGCCCATGAGTGGTGGCACAGAAGAAGAAACTACGAGGTTTGCTTGATGGTGCAGCTTCAAGTCACCTTTCCTCACAGGTCTTCACAGACAATCAGGATGAAGAGTGACTTCCCTTTTCCTTGCTTCTCCCTTGCTCCTTCCCACAACTTTCAGTTTTTTTCCTCTTATCCTTTCCTTCAAAAATACCCTCAGCCCAGCAATCCTGTCCCTAGGAATTTATCAAAAGAGCTGAAGACTGGTACCTGAACAAATCTTATACATGCACATTCACAGCAGCACTAGTTACAGCCACCAAAAGGTGGACACAACCCAAATGTCTTTCAACTAATGAATGTGTAAAGCAAATGTGGTATATCCATACAATGGGATATTATTCAGCCTTAAAAGGAATGAAGTACTGAAACATGCTACCACATAGATGGACCTCCAAAACATGCTACTACATGAAAGAAGTCAGATACAAAAGGCCCTATATTGTTTGATTCCATTTCTATGGAAACTCCAGAATGGCAAATCCACTGAGACAGAAGATAGATGAGTGGTTGCCAGGGGCTGGGGAGAGAGGGGAATGCAAAGCAACTGGTTAATGGGGTATGAGGCATCATTTTTGGGTGATGAGAATGTCTTGGAAGGATAAAGAGGTAGTGGTTGTACAACACTGTGAATGCACTAAAGGTCACTGAATTGCTTACATATAAATGGTTAATTTTATGTGAATTTCACCTCAATTAAAAAAATATTTAAGTACTCAATGCAAGTGGTCACCCTGGCAATCAAAGTTTCTTTATTTCCCAGGATGCCAACCCTCCCCATTGCCTCCAATCAAGTCACCAGCTGAGAGACATGAAAGGAGGGAAAAACAAAAAACAAGTGGTCTTCAACATGGGGTCATATGGCAGAGGTCTCTGGCAGGAAAAACAAAAGCGTGTGATTTGGTGACCTCAAGTGGTATACTGCTAACCCCTTCATCAGTGGAAGGGAAGGCTGTCCCAGTACTTCCTCCAATGCCCCAAACCAAAGGGCAACAACCCCCCCTACCCCCCACACACAGCCACCACATTCTTTCAGAAAAAGGAGGAAAAATGAATCTGTTTTCCCTTGGCTAGCTTGGATATTCTTCCCTTCAAAAGGTCAAAGGCAAATCGGTCACATGCCTGCCTGTCATCTGGCCCAGAGGAGGAGGTCTTCCAAAGGTGTTTGGGAGGGTTTGGATGGCTTGGTGCTCCAGGGCATAAGACAAAGGGCTCACTATCTGGCCCCCAGTATCCAGCATTGTATCCAAAACTTAACAGGTCCTCGATAACTGCATGGTTCAATAAATCAATGAAGGAGTGGTGGTACACCCTTCATGATCTCAGGAGAAATGGGCTTCACTTGAAGTCAACCCAATATAGAAAATGCACATTTATAACCCAGATGAATATCAACATCTGCTTTACAAAAGGATTCACTACAGGATACCTGTAAACAGTGATATTCCTTTGGGTATTTAAACAAGGATTTGCTTTCCAGACTCTTCCAGAACAGGGGTCTTGCACAAAATAAGGGAAGCTGTACACAAGGCACAATCCTGGGGCTCTTGCTCACCTTTTCTGCCTGCAGAAAATGAAACCCTTTGCAGCCTATGGGGATTTGCCTTCATTTTCTGCCCAGTGGGATCTCTACTAGGGGAGGAAGAAGACAGTCTACAGAGAGTCTGGTCAGGCAAATACTTGGGGATGAAAAGCCAAAAGCTGTAATGGTACCTCAGCCAGGCAGGGACAGTTAAAAAAAAAAGTCCACCCAAATGCATCCAGGTGTAGGGGTTGGGAAAGTGGGGTAGTGGAGGGAACTTCCTCTCCAACCTCCAACCTCATGATGCTTCCTGCAGCCACTATGCCACTCTATCCAGTGCCTTCTTGAGATCTGGGGAAGAGGGGGACCAGGACAAAAAAAGAGAGAACTACTCAGTCCAGGAACCACAAAAAGGGCCTGATGATGACTGCACAATACTGTGAATATACTCAGTGCCACTGAATTGTTTACTTTCAAATAGTTGTTAAGGTGAATTATACCTAATTTTTTAAAGGCCCTGAGTACTGTCCTCTGACGCCCCCAAAACAGCCTTTGGACCCAGGGTCCCCCTCCTGGAAGTCCATCCACTTCTGCCAGTGCCTGCCTTCCTGAGGTGTGGGGCCCAGGTCCCGGCCCTGCTTACTAGCACTTTCTCCAACAGCCACACAGAGCTCTGCCTTTAATGCCAATTAACATTTGCATGGAAAAGACATGGCCCAGTTTTAACACTCCCTTCAGCTGCCGGCCCCCATTGTAAAGCAACAGCTCCATCCCATAAAGTTGAGAAACAATGTCAGGATTTGAATGAAGGTGTTTAGCTCGGAGAAGCTGGAACGTGTGGGCATTAAGAAAAGTCTTTTCTTGCTTCTGCAACAGGGACTAGTATTCGAGTTAGTTTAAGGACACATCAAAAAACTGGCTAGTAGTTGGGATGAGTTAATAGAGATGAGAAGAGAAAAAAGTGTTTATTTCTAATTTCTTACCTACTTAAAAATGGCTTCAACATTCAAACTCCTTTTGAATTTTGGAGAAGGGGTCAGGGAAGTAAAGAGTTCATCTGCTTACTCAGGTGGCCTGAGAGAGCTTTATGTGGACCTAGAGGGTCCCGAGAACCTCAGGAGGGCAATCTCTAGTTCACAGAGGCCTGGACTAGAGCTGTTGATCAGAGAAGGAGCTTCATGTGGTGTTTTTATCAAGTTGAGATGCTCTTGATGGTCATGTGTGCCAGCTTTCCCTGGGAATCAAGTGCCGTGAAGACAAACTACACGTGCATGTCTAAGAGGGAGTACATGTAGGGCATGGTGTGTGGGAGGAGGCCCCAAGCCCTGCATCCTGGTGATGGTTCAGCTAAAGGAATAGGCGTCATCATTTAACCAGATAAATGAGTGAATGAGCATCACAAAGTGTCTCTTCACCTCAATTACAGGGGCCTGGGACCCCCGAAATGGGAGAAGGAAAAGCCAGTCCTCCCTCCCTGAGCCAGGGGGAGGCTGGGTCTGGCTGTAAGGCGTGAGGCCTGTACACCATGACTGGTGACTTCAGGGTTTAGCTGGCTTGCCTGGGGACAGAATGGAGGCTGGCTCAGCAGAGGCCAAGGCCTCCCTCAGTGGCATTCCATCACACCCCCTTGGGCTCCTATTAGTATGCAGGTGGCACTTCCCATCTAGTCCTCTCTTCATGAAAACCTTCCAGTTCAGGTTCCTTTGTGTTTTTTTTTTCATTATCAGCTGCCTATTTAACCTTTGTTTGATAAACAAATGAGCCCCTGGTTGGGAGTCCAGGACTTTCTGTCTGGAGTAGGGGAGGGGGAAACTAACCAGGGAGCAGCCTTGGGCAAATCCTTGGTCCTCTGGGCTCCCAGTTCCAAGGGGTTCTAACCACAAACATCAACACCTCCAAGGAGAAAGGAAAGAGAGTCAGTGATAGAACTCCTCGATGCCTCAGGCAGTCTGAAGAAGTGACTGCTAGAGGCCAAGCTGTGATGTCACTGAGGAGGCGGGATTTCTTCCTTCAGAGGTCAAGCCTTAGGAGATTGGCACTGAGCGTGCCCAAGCTAGACTTCCCTTCTTATCTTCCTCCTGCTGCCCAACTCAGTGGAGCTATCTAACTACAGACAGACAGCTGCCATCTGTTAATGAGAAAATAAATGCATATTGGCTTGTGGCCGTTGCCATAGGCCTGAACACCAGACACTTTTCCAGAGGGGTTAGGTGAGGGAGGAAGAGAAAGGAATGGGGGGAGGCTCACAAGGGAACATCACAGTTACCACAAACAAGGACCATGAGAAATAGTGTCAGGAGGGGTCCCAAGGGTTCTACTCTGATCACCAACAGGAGGAAATGCAAAAACAAAGGCAAAACACTTAAGTGTCACTTCTTAAGAACTGATACCCCATTCAAAGCACAGGTCAATACATTTTGTCCTGAACAAAATCTATTAGTGGGATTGCTGTCCTACAAGGCGGCCGTCCCACATGCCTTTGCTGGGAAATGGGTCCCGGAGGGCAACCAGGGTCCTGAAGAGGATGCATGCAATGTGAACACTCACAGCATGGGGACAAGAGAAAGTGGGCCCTTGGGTTTTTTAAAGCTTATAGAGACTTCTGAGAGACTTAAAGCTTGTAAAAAGGGCTTATGCCCCTCACAGGAGCTGTTTGAGATGGAAGGAGATAAGGAATATCTCCTCAGGAGTTCAGGAATCAGAGGCCAGCCCCAAGGACGACGGCTTTGAGTCTGGGCTGTGCTTACCGCTGAGAAAGCGCTTCATGGTGTCACTGCTGGCCAACTTCATGGCTGTTTGTCCCGAGTAGGTAGCCAAGGTGGGGTCGGCCCCATAGGACAGCAAGAGCCACATGGTCTCCAGGTTGTCATTGACCACTGCATCATGAACTGGCCTGTGTAGGTGATACAGGGTGAGGACAATAGGGCCCAAGTGGGAACCTGGGTGTGTAGACCTCAGGCTACCTCATCAGGGAAAAGTAAAATGAGATGACTGCAGCGTCATGTGGGATAAGACTTAGAGCAGAGGAACCACCTCTGGCCTATATCTCTTACTACATCTCCCTGTGTCTCTTTCCCCTCCCTCTCCTTTTTCTCTCTTATATTTCCCCTACATCTTGAGATAGTGTCTATGGCACAGTGGAGCTCCACTGGTAGCTCTGAGGTTCAGGAGAGAGTGGGCCCCTGACTGCAGATAAACTTAAAGCAGGTGGTTAGGGTTGAGTAGAAGGACCCATGTGCAGGGATGAACTGAACAGCTCCATACACCAGGTGGTGGCCAAGCAGAGCCAGAGTTCTTTGACCCAAGTCCCCTCACTTAGTACGTGGCTCATGTCTCAATTTTGCCCGGGAAGTAAGCCCTCTGACAGAGCAGAGGAGAATGGGTACAATTTCTTTAAGACAAAGAAAGGCGTCTTTTAAACAGTGTATAGAGATCAAATCTGGATCGTACCATAAGGTCAGCCTCCTGGTTTCTGAAGCCCGAGATTCTGCCTGAGACAGGTGCACCACCAGGACGGTTTACGGAAAGCTCGAGTGGCCTTCCTGGTGAAGCTGCATGTGATGGGGTGATCCCTAGGCAACCCCAGTTTCCCCTTGGTAAATGACGTAGACTTGCCAGTGAGGAACACATCCACCCCTGCCCTAACCCAGCTCTCCCTGCGGTCTGCAGATGTCTTCCTGAAACGTCTCCTGACAGGGCCCCTGTGCAACTCGCAGCCTAGCAGTGTGGCTTGCCGCAAAGGTCTGGACTGGGACTGAGCTGGGGGAGGGCGGGAGAGGCAGGGGAGCGTGCCTTGTGCCATCCTGCGCACTGCAGTTCACATTGGCCCCATGTTCCAGCAGGATGTTCAGAATGTCGGTCCAGCCCCGGGAACAGGCCTCATGCAGGGCCGTGTAGCCAGCATTGTCACGGTGATTCACGTCCTCACTGTCTTTCTGGAGGCAGTAGAGAACAACATCCTGTGGGGACAAGGACAGCAATATGAGCAAAAAGTGGCCTGATTCTTGAAACCACCCCAGTTAGGTTCTAGGAGAATCTCCGCGCCTGACCTTTATTCCACGTACCAACAGACAAGCCTCAAAATCTTTTGTCAACAAAGTTATAGTCCTGAGCTGCCGTTCCCAGGACCTCGGCTCTGGACTGTTTTCTCAAGCAGCGGGGAGGCATTTCTTATAGCCAACAACACTCATCTGGGTGTGGGTTGCTGGGATGAGGTGTTCAGAGAGGCTTACCTACCCACCCAGAACCCAAACCCTGAGGCCTCAACTCCCTGAGCACCGGTTCCCCAGTCTGGGGCTCTGCAAGGGCAGTGAGACATGCAGTAGCAAGCACAGACTCTGGTGGTAATTTGAGAACAAGGAACAAAGAATTGGTTTAAGTTCTATATCTAGATGCTGGTTTTCATCATTTTAAGTACTGTCTCTGGATGCTTATCCCAGCCCTCCCCTCAAATCCAGATTGTTCTGAGTATAATTCAGTGTGGTCATTCGTCCGTGTAGTAATTATTAGCTTCCCTGGCTGAGATGATAGGACCAGAAGTGGGACTCTGGGCCTGGAAGCATCCTAGCCAGTCTGGGATGGAGCTGGTGAATAAGCTTAGGGGGAGGGGAGAGGCAGCCTTTCTTCTGAGAGAAGAGCCACAGCAGCTACCAGGGCCCTATCATCAACCCTCGCAGGCCCTGATGAAAATGGCCCACTCAGCCATCCTGACTGACAGCTAGCTTACAGACTGGCTGGTGGAGTGAGTGAGCAAGTGTGCCTGCCAGTATGTGTGCCTGTATTGGGGTGCTGCCTCCTGGAAACAGGAGCAGTCACACTTCCTGTCCCTGAGGGGAACACGAGGCCCCCTACTCTCCTAACCACTGTAGATGTCCGCATCTCCCTCAGACCTCGGATGACCTCTCCCACCTTCCTGTGATGGGCTGCCCTGCTGCTCCGGCCTTGTCCTGGTTGGTTCTCCTTCAGGTCCCTATTTGCTGGTTTGGCCCCAGGCTTAAAAAAATTAATCCTGTGGGCAGGGGTTGCTCATCATTTTGTCTTCAGTTTTCCCTTGGAAGTTCTCCAGGGCCCCATACTACGTGCTCAAGAAAGACAGTAGCTTGCTGGAGAGAGGCCGTTGAGGCAGCTATTCTATGCGGACCAGCCTGGCTGGGAGTGCAGCTGTCTTTAAATGAGTCTGTTACAGGCATCGGAACCCTAAAAAAAGAGGACCTACTCTACAAACCAGAAGTCTCACCTTATGAACAAATTCTGAGGAAATACAAAGCAGGGTGGTCCAAGTCGAAAGATCGAGGGAGTTTGTATCAGCAAAAAGTGGGAAACAACCAAACTGCCCAACAACGTTATTTCATGACGATAAATGAGTTGGGCTTCCACCTCTTTCCTGGGACTTGGGAATCAAAAGAGCCCTTGATGTGAATTCAGACTCATGTGTATGCAGTAATTCAGTGATCTTAGACATGTCACTTAACATTGCTCAGTCTTGATTTTTGCACCTGTAAAATGGGGCTAATGAAACCTGCTTCCACAGGCTTATGGTGAAGATGAAATGATATGAGGTTATCAGAGCTCTTACCATGACAAAATAAGTGCTCAGTAAAGCCAACTTCCTTCCCTGCTTTGTTTCTGATTCCTAGGGAAGTAGTTTACGGTGGGGTGAGCTCAGCTCTACCTTCCAACATACTCGTGAGTCCTCCACTACTGGAAGCCAAAATGAGGGGATGCTAAATGCAGATATGAAGAGTGAACAACAATCACCCTTCTTCATCTCCGAGTGGGGGTGCCAATGCACAGGGCAATCCAAGAAAACATAACCCTCCCAAACCCGTTTCTGGCCTAGAAAAATATTGCACGATATTGTGTTACCATTTCAATTATGCTCACACCAAATTGCCATCCAAATGAGCATGCGTTCACATATACCATGCCAGGGGCAAGGAGGCCTACAGCAGCATAAGGAGGTCACCTGGGCTCAAATTCCAAACAAAGCCCTGCCCAGGCCAAAGAGGAGCCTATGGGAGAAGTTTCTCCGCAGATGCTAGGGCAGTTGCATCCTGTGGCCAGACGCTTCTTACCTTATAGCCAAGACGTGCCGCCCGCTGCAGGAGGGTCTCACCCGCATTTTTGTTCACTATGAGCCGACGTGCCTCTGGAGGAATCTGCCGGTATGCAGGGGGTTCTGAGGACTCCTCTAGGCTGGCACTTCGGGACTTAGAGGGTGTGCACGGTTCCGTGGGCTTCACTGAGGTGGGAGACTTGGGAGATCGTGTCTTCTGCTGGTTCCAACGCCCTTTGCCCTGGAAAGCAGAGATGTAGTCCTGGATCAGCACGGGTTCCTGTTCACTTCTACCCAGTGAGCAGATGCTACGGGGCTCAAATCTTCAACCACACAAGTAAGGAATGATGAAGGGATTGGAAATCAGAGATTGAGCAGACATCTCAGCTTATCTCAAGAATGCTGCATGCCTTCTTTACCCACCTCAATCTCCATTTATTGAGGTTGTTTTTTTTTTAAGATGTTATTTATTTATCTCTAGAGAAAAGGGGAGGGAGGGAGAAAGAAAGGAAGAGAAACATTAATGTGTGGTGGCTTCTTGCGTGCCTCCCATGGGGTGTGTGGGGACCTGGCCTGGAACCCAGGCATGTGCCCTGAATCGGCCACCCTTTGGTTAGCAGGCCTGCACTCAATCCACTGAGCTACACCAGCCAGGGCTATAGAGGTTTTTATAAGCCATATTTATAAATAAGCAGAAGCTAACTAAGAGAGTAAAGATAAGCAGAGACAACTATCTTTGCCTAAAGGGGTACAGCTGCAGAAACATTCCCTCTTGTTGCAAAACCTTCCCTCATATCTAGCCCTCATCAGGCTTTCCCATCTTCCACCACACTGTGTCCCCAGGTCACACTCATGTCCACCTGGGGCGATGAAGAGCACTCAGGTATGGGATTCAGACAGATCCAGGTTTGAATCTTGCCTCTGCCATCTACCAGCTGCAAGACCCAACCTCTCTGACTCTCACTTTCTCCCCTGCAGGCTCTTTGAAATAACAAACTAGAAAGGTTCCAGAATGAGGCACAGGGTGGGTGCTCACAAACACATTAGAGTCTTTTCTTCATAAATGACCACCCCGCATCTCCTTTTTCCTCTCGTTTGAAGTGAAATGTGTAGAGCAAGTCCCCACGCCTGTCCCACCATGGTTATTGCATCTCTGGAGACAAGTAACTTATCTCCTTAGTTGACCGGTCTTCATATCTAGAAGAACTGTGCTCCAGGAGCTGCATTCAAGGAACTAGACCCAAGAAGCCTCATCTGAACCTAGACCTAAGTTAGATGATGAAATTTTTAATTTGAAGCTGATGCCAGAATTGGTTGACACTTTGAGGGGCCTTGGGAAAGGTGGGTGTGTCTTACATTTGGGAGGCACATGAATCAGACCGCGCCCTCATCAGACTCCAGGATGGTCCCTGATGACATTCATGCTCTTGCAGAGCCCCTTCATGCAGTGGCTAGGGCTGACCTTGTGCAGCCAACAGGAGACTGCAGGGATGACGATATGTGACTTCTAAGCCTGGGCCCTAAAAGACAATGTGGCTTCTGCCTTGCTTTCTTTTGGATCACTCGCGCTGGGGGGAAGCCAGTTGCCATGTCATGAGGACACTCAAGCAGCCCTCTGGAGAAAACCATGGGCAAAAACAGGATATTCCCTGCCGAGACCCAACATCAGCTTGCCAGCTATGTAAGGGAGCCACCCTGGATACCCCAACCCCAGTTAAGCCTTCAGATGAATGTACCTGACACTTTGACTACAGCCTCATGAGACCCCAAGCCAAAGCCAGCCAAGCTGCTCCTGAATTCTGGACCACCAGAAACTATGTGAAATAATGCATGCTTACCATTGTAATGAAGCTGGCTAAGTTTTAGGGTAATCTGTTACACCATCATAGATAACTAATAGATCCCTCAGTTTATCCAAATCCCTCAGGGTGTCAAGGTCTCACTTAAATCTTATGTTTTCTACAACATTTCACAACACTGTGGTCCCCGCTACCCAGAACACCTACTCTGAATCACATAATCTGGTACCTGATGCCTGACTGCCTTAATTTTCTTCCATCATTTCATGGGCAAGTCTGGCCTCCCCTGCTAGATTTTAAGCACCTTGAAAGTAGGGTTTATATTATCATCCTATCTTTTGCTCCTCTCTTTTGTTCCTGAGCACTTGACTCAGTGCTGAGCATGTCATTGCAAGAAATATTTGTTGACTTGGTTGAAGCCAGCCATGTGCAGAGCCCTAGGTAGTCAGAAAAGTTGGCTACAAAGACATGAACCCAGGAAAGGAGAGCCCAGGACATTTGTTTCCTCTGGTAAATCCCAAGAAAACAAGAGCCGCTATCTATCCCGATTCCAAAGGGGCAGAGAGGTACAATCACTAGCAGAAAGGCGCCAGTTAGTGTAGAATGCTGTTCTACTGCCAGGAAGACAAAGGTGTATAATGGCAGTACTGAAGGATGCTGGGTAAAGTGCCCTGATTTTTGTTAAGCCAAGCCAGTAGCCGAAGGGTGACTCCTTCTAGGGACCAGAGCTGCAAGAGACAAGGGAAACTGTCTTAAGAGGGGAAGAAACAAGAGCAAATGGGGGCCCCCTCCCCCTCCTCACCCCTGTCCTGGTTCAGAGCCCCCGTGGGAAGAAGCCTTTGGCCAGAGCCTTAGCTTTAGTGTTGCAGGCGTGTCCTCCGCCCACCCCCCACGCCCCCTTGTTTCCCACTACAAAGCAAAAGCACAGTGCCATGGGGGCAACTGGAGCAGGTGGTGGTGACTGGGAGAGAAAGGAGGGAGGGAGAAAGGGAGGCCCTGTGAAGGGACAAAACCTCTCAGGGAGGAACATTTCAGTGGACATACTGCCGGGCAGAATAACCAGACGAAAGCATCAGCGTACGCTCCTGAATGTCAGGTGGCTGGTCACCTTTGTGTGGGACAGGGCCATCTTAGTGCTGGAGGAGCAGCAGAGGGAAAGGGAGACTCTCGTATTTTGTCAGAACTGCTCAGACTTGCAGGGTTTCCCTGTCCAGCTGTCCCCTCCCCCAGTGTCTCCAGGATACAGACAGAAGCCACCCATCCACTGGGTGGAGCCATATGGAAAGAAGAGAGTGGGGTGGGGGTGGGGCTCCGGGGGTAGCCAGGCTTGCCTGAAGACCCAACTTTCACTCAGGACCACAAAGCACAAGTCCCTTAACTTCTATAAGCCTCAGTTTCCTCACGATAAAAAGAGGATAACAGCACCCACCTCCAAGAGTCACTGTGGGAACTGAGAGCGATCATGTGAATGGAGCGCTCAGCACACACCTGACTTCCCTGCTTCTACCCCATCCCCTCTGGGAATGCTCGCTGCTACTTTTCTGCTCCATGCCTCCGTCCCCTCATTCAAGGATGTACACCAACCTCAGAATGCACTTCATGATTATCAAAGCCTTTAACATCATTGCTTCTCCTTTGTTTCTCTAAGCACCCTTGTGAAATGGGAAGGACATGGAGTATCATCTCCTTCTTTAAAAATTTGTTTAAAGATTATTTATTTATTTATTTAGTTCTAGAGAGAGGGGAAGGGAGGGAGAATGAGAAGGAGAGAAACATTGATGTGTGAGATACATTGATTGGTTGCCTCTAGCACACCCCCATCGGAGGACCTGGCCTGCAACCCAGGCATGTGTCCGAACTGGGAATCGAACCAGTGACCTTTTAGTTCACAGGCCACCATTCAGTCCACTGAGTCACACCAGCCAGGGCTCATCTCTGTTTTTAAAGATGAGAAAATAGGTTTGTGTACCTCATCTGAGCTAGAACCAGATTCCAGAATAGGGAAGAAGATGGGGAAAGGAGGGGGAAATGAGCACCTAGTCACCCACCTTTTGGCAGTAGCACTCAGGGATCCCTTGGGAGCTGGAAAGAGCCGGAAGAAGCACAACCACCAAAACAAGCCCAATATGACCTTTTTTTTTTTTTTTTTGATTGTCAATGAGGAATACTTACTATGGGTATACAAACATTTGAGCCCAGACCTTCACTCCTTTCAAATGTATAGCTCACCCAGGATGAGGACTAGGTGTTTTTTTTTTTTTTTCCCTCCAAATTGTACAATGTAAACCAATGTAGAACACCAATGTCATGAACATCAGACCAAAAAGAGATGTCAATTTCGAACAGGGTGTCTAGAATGCGTGCCTGGCTACTGATTGGTAAGTGCCCACTTACTCCTTTGCTACGAAGAGAAGCAAAGGGACTGGATAGTGAGGGTGGAGAAGGGTGGCTATAATAGGGTCCAAGTGATATTCCTTCAGTCTCATCCTCCAGCAACCTTTCTCTGGACATCAACTACCTTGCTCCTACAAGTTGTTTTCTACCTTGATTGACTCAGAAATCTCCCTGATTTACTCCCAGAGAATTAAGCCCAGACAAAAGATTCCTGATTGGATGTTAACAAGCTATTCAGGTTAACATCCTGCCATATTCTTTAAGACTTCCTTAACTAAAAGGAGACCCCAGACTGTCAAGGAAAAGCCATCATGAGCCAAACCCTATACTTTGCAAACACTTATTGTTAGCTCTAACTTTAGTGCCCATTTTTCAAATCCTCCCCTGAATTTTTCTAGGACTAGTTTCAAATACTTTAATAAATATGGGTTAATTCGATCCTCCCCATACAACTTTCTGTCTGTCTGTCTCCTCACTCAGAGAAGCCTCTGGAAAGCCTGCAACCATAGCCCACTCTCCTTCCCCACAACTCCCCTTAGCAAGCAACACACCTTTGCCTCTTCTAAGACATTCACCATGTGCTTGGTCTTGCACTTTCGTTTTCCTGATGGCTTTTCTGAATTTTCAAGGCAGGCTGGCTCCCCCAGGTTGTTTGGGAGGAAACCATTTGGCGAATCCGAGATCCCCTGGGCTTTGTTGGGCAAGAGAAGGTTCCTGTTCCTGAGGTGGTGCTCCGAACTTTGGGAGGAAGTCTTCTGCTTACGGGCCTTTGAATCTAAAGACAAGAAACAGGAAAGAATGGATGACAGGGAAATGGAACACAGAAAAGCAAATGAATCAGAGGAATTTGGGAATTAGAATCTCAGTACGAAGTTGTGTAACTATCAGCTACCTGTATTAGTGTGGTGCTGGCATGTCCACTAAGTGCTTCTCAAATGGACACTGTATTCCAGCATCAAAGTCCCTCCTCTAATAAGGAGGTAACAACTTCCAGCCCTGGCCAGAGGGGGTGGCCCATCTGGCTGTTCCTGAAATGAGGATAATTTTTAAAAGATTTCCCCATAGCCCAGAGCAAATTGGAACTTCCTTTTCAGCTTTCTCCATGTCACCTTTGCTTCTTTCTCCATTCCAATATGAAAACAAATTTAGAGGCTCTGCTGAAATGAAGTATGAAGTATAATGGGGTGGAAAGTAAATGGTAGGAGGCTTCCTTCATAGCCTCACTTCTATCTACCTGACTGCCTGTTGGTCATTCTCTGAGGACACAAAGATTAAAGCCACAGAAACTCCCTAAAGCCAGAAGGTGCCATGGGGACTTAGCTGGTGGGCAGTCACGGAAACCTGCTGCTCACTTGGTTGGAAATCAAGTTACTGGAACACACTGGGTGACATCTTTAATGCTAGCCACAGGTCACTGAAAAAAAAAGACACTTTTTAATTTCAAAAAGTATGGTTTTAATTCTTACAGCTCTTTCCTGCTCCAGAGCAGAGATACCTCATCGGCACTGGGAACCCTACTACCAAGAGCCTCATTGCCCAGGCCAGTCCTACACCTCACAGGTAGAAGGGATACACTGGCTTTACTCTCATCGGTAGCTAACATTAGTGTTACGTGGCTTGGCCACTAGCTGTGTGACTGGCTGCAGACAAGTCATAATCTCCCCAGGCCTCAGTTTCTATGCCTGTAAAATGAGGATAATATAATCCACATCACAGAACAAGTATGAGAATTAAATGAGTAACATATTCAAAACCCCTTTATAAAGTGTTAGAAAGAATGAGGCATCATTATTGTATTATTTCAGTGTAAGTTCTTTAGGGAGGGCCGTGCCCGTGTATTCTTCATCTCCTCCACAGGACTGACCACCATGCCTACCTAGCACATGGCAAATTATCAGCATGTCTGCCAAATGAGTAACTGCAGCCTTGGATTCTCCAATTTGTAAAACGAGGGGGTGGTACAAGTTCCAAGAAGTCACATGTGATATCGCCAAGGGCATATCCAGATGTGGAAGGGCTGTAGGTTATGAAAAGCTTTTAGGAGGCCAGCTGTTACACCACCCCTTTCCCCTAACTAGCCCCAGCCCACTAGTGGATCCCCACACCCTTCTTAAGAGTTACTGTACTAGATGGGCTGTAATGACATCTCTAGGCAATATATTCTAAACCAGGGCTTTTGATGCAACAAGTTTGGGCTGGGGCAAAAGAGGAAGGAACAGAATCGTGCCTTGTGAGAACCTCAGGAAATGGGGGGAAGTCGTATTACAGCATTCAATGCCACAGAAAAAGCAGCAGCCCCTACCCCGTTACCCAGGCCAGGGCAGGCTCTGGAATTTATTCATTTGTGGTGGAGCAAGGGCTTCCCAGTAGCGCAGAAAGGAACAGAGAGTGGAGGTAGTAGGTATGGGAGTGGGAGCAGCTCTTCCTATCCCCTCTGTGGGTCAAAAAGGGAGAAAACACAAGCCCAGAACCAAAGGGAAGGTCACAAAGTTCAGATGGGAGTAAGGTGACCTGTCCAGTTTGGCCTCTGCCTAACTCTCTGATGTGCACTGAAAAATAGGTAGTTAGTCATAGCAGAGATCAGGGAAGCTCTTTTTGAGAAGAGAGGTGTCTGCCAGGCGATTCCTTCATGAAGATGTCACCATCAGATCTGGAGGAAGGTGACCAGATGATAAGCCAAAGCCAACAACCTCACTGGAAACCCTTAGACATAGAGATGGAGGGAGAATGACCTACTTGCCAACAACTGGAGCTGCCCCCAAGTCAAACAGGAGGCCTTGCTAAGTGGTGTCCTCCATGTTCCTGGAGCTGTTTAAGGAGAGGCTACCTGCCCGAGAGTGCTGTGAGATCTCTGTATTGGATGGAAAACTGGACCAGGCAACTCAAAGGTTCTTCCAATTTTAAAAGCTTACAGGTTCAATAAGAAGCTCCCAAGTTTCTAGGAAACTAGCCCTCATTATAGAAGATTGGTGATACAGAAGCTCCTCCTCATCCTAACACAAGTGGCTGCGGCCAAGGGCTTGACAATTCATTTCTGACCAATCCATTATGGCTCTCTCTGGCAGAAAAAAGGAAAAACTATCCCCATTGTTCCTCAGAGGTGATGAAAATTAGCTCAATTACTCTCCTGAGTGTAGGGATGGGTATCATATATGTCTCTAAGCAGAGCCGGAAATGAGGTTTAGCCCTCTTTGCTTTGTAGCAAGTCCAGTATCCACTACCTACTTCATATGTGGGTGTTCAGTTTTCACTAATCAGGAAACTGTGGATCTTTACCAGTAGCTCAGGATGAATACATTACAGAAGACAATCAATTGTTGCTTCCAGGGCAGAGTTCAGAGATAGAGAGTGAGAGACAGAGGTGCTTTTATTTTGGAGTCAGAGATGCACTTTTTGGCTCATCTAGAAATCCATTATAGGAATGCTACTGAACAGCACTTAGCAAAATATACTGATATTAGCTAGGTGACAGGCTATGCCTCCATGATTACATACCATAGCGTCTGATGTGGCCAAACAAAGTCTGGTTTTCTCCTTGGGCTGCCTGCTTTTCCAACTCAGGTCTGACAAAATAATGCCACCTCAGGTCACCTGAAGGCTTCACCCTGCCTCTTAGTAGCCTTTGTAGCTTTAAGGGAGAAAGCAAAGTTGTACCTCTTTCTACTTGAAGGTTGAGGAAACCATTGTACTTTATTTTAGTTTAGGATCTAGAGACATCCCAGAAAAGCCAATTAATGTCCTCTTTCTTCTTGAACCCAGAATTCTAGGAGAGAGAGAGCCCAGTCTCCCTAAAGACCCAACTCCCTCAAGCAAACCGGAGAAGTCCCTGGTATCGAGTTGTACCATGCCAGCATGTCACTGTGGCCTTGCCCACAGGTTCAGACTTTTATAAGAAATTGGAGGGCTTGGGCCTACATGTCCTCAGCTCCCTTTCAGTTCAGTCTGAACTCATTCAATCTCAACCCCAAGGCAAAACTTCCGACTGGCATTGAATGACCCCCTCTGGCAGTTGGAGGTCATAGCACCAGGTTTCCATGGGTGCTGAGGCCTTCACCGGGCATCGAGAAGGCAGAGGTTGGAACACCCAAGATGCCTAAGGGCACCCCAGAAGCCAAAGTCACTGTGGCTTGGGGACGGGTGACAGCAACTCCCTGGGGCAGCACCCCCTGGCTGGCCTTACCTGCTCTCCCTTTCTGCTGCTGCTCTTCTTCTTGCTCGGTCAGGTACTCCCCAGTTTGATATTTTCGGTTCTTCTGCCGTCTCCGTTTCTTCCTCTTCACCAGACCTTCCTCCTCATCTTCCTCCTCCTCCTCATTGGTGTCCCACATTTGCCGGGCAGCCTCTGTTCTCCAGGGCATTTCGCGGGCTCGACATAGGTGCCTGCGACCCTGGCTCAACAGAGTCTTATCCTGGGCATGGTGGCTGCGATACTGGGTGTCCCGTTGGGTCTTTCTCACCTTCCGACGCTTAGCTGGGATGGGGGTCACCTCCTCTTCCTCTTCTGTGGGGAAGACTTCCTGGCTTCCCATGTCACTGTCTGCCATTCCAGCAAAGGAGCTACAGATGCTTCCTGCAGATGGAAGTACAGAAGGTGGTCAGGTACATTTTGAAGAGACAAAGTATCATGTTGAATTGAAGCAAATGCCCTGGATTAGGAGTTTGAAGGTCTGGGTTGAAGTTCAGGCTCTGCCGGTTATTAGCGCTATGCTGTAGAAAAGTTCTTTTTCTTGTTTCCTCATCTAGAAAATAGGGATACTGTCCTCTGCCTTACTAACCTCACAGGCCTGTTTTGAAGCTCAAAGGAGATATTTGTTTGTAAGTGCTTTACAGAGTCTAATATATCACATAACTATTGAGTATCCAAACCACACACCCTTCTTCATCCACGCTGCCACTCTGTTTCATTCCACAGACTCTTACTTAGTGCTTACAAGGTGCCAAGCATTTTGTGAGGTGGATGGAGAGGGCCACATGTCCCTGCCTTTTGGGATATTAGGGTTTAGAAGAAAGCAAGGCAGGGCAGACTGGCATGGCACACCTCCGCTCCTGCTCACTATGTGACCACCAATCTCGCTGACAGAGCCACCATAAATAAACAGATCTGTCACCAAAAAAAAAAAAAAGTCTCAGGAAAAGCAAAGCAAGAAGGAGTTCCTTTCCTGTGACAGAGCCTGGGTTTGTCTCACCTAAATGCTCCTCAGCCAGACCTTCTTCCGTTTACATGGACCCCTCCTCCTACTGCATGGCCTGTAGTCCAGGGGTGGAGCCTTCTCTCTGGTACCTCCCCCAGCCCTCCAGCTGCAGCTGTTTCTCAGAGCTGGCAAAGCATCTCCCCCTCCTCTCCCACCACCCCAGGATGATGGTACCTTTCCTACTCTCCTCTGCCACCTTGCCAAGAGGCCATCTTCCTTCCCACTCCTTCCTTCAATTCTGCTAACAACAAAAGTAAAATCCCAAATTGGCCAGGTTTAGCACTACAGGGGATCTGACATCTCCCTGAGAAGCAGATCTGAGACACTATCCTCTTTCTCCCAAGGCTTGGGTATTCACTTAACAATCTCCAAAGCCAGGTGAGGTCAGCAGAAGAAAGTAATGGTTCTAGGCAAACAGAGTGGCCCTTGACCAAAGCTTCAAGTCAGTCAGGCCACTTAAAGATAGCAAACATTCAGCAAACTTTCCATTATACAGACCAGGCAAGGAACAAAGTGTCCTGGTTAATCCAATATTCTGGTTAATACAAAATCACCATAGAGATCACACAGGAATCACTAATTTCCAAAGAATCAAATGCAGTACAATGTGTTTAACACTAAAATGGCACTGGCCACAATGTAATCAGTCTTCAATGATTCAGAGGACACTTCAGGATTTCATGAGGCTTCCAGGCTATCATTACGAGCCCCAATTACCACTGCACTCTCTGCGTGCTGAGGTCCCAGTTAATATAATGTCAGATAACTGAGTTTATGCTGTATCCTGCTTTCCCATTCTATCCACTTTGCATGAAAATCTGGGTGAACCGAGGTAACCATTTCCGACACTATGTACCAACATGGCAGCGAGTGGAAAACAGCAGTGGCCAGAAAGGTCTATCCTTCCTTAAACACTGGGGGTCAACCAATACAAATTCAGGGCACCAAATGTGACTCTGCTGGCCCTGACCTTACAATGACCATTTCCAATTTTGATGACATCTGTCACTTAGGGCAGTAAGATAGAGAGGCCCAAAGGTTAAATGTTTGTGCCTGAGATTGGCCCCAATAATCATGAGATGCCAAAGCTTGGAGTTGAACCAGTTTTCCTAAGTGGCACAGGCCTTTCCTCTTTTTACCATTGGCTGCCAACAAAAGATGTCACATCTCCATTCTGAAAATCTAAGTAAATGGTAAAATCTTGGGCAATTCCTCCTCCCGCCCCCACCCTGGGCTCTCTTGTCTCCACCAGGAGCTGGGCATCTTGGCACAGTGAGTAAAATTCCCAAGTCTCCACCTGGGCCAATGGCAAAATCACTCGGCCAGAGTTCTACCTTTCTTGGCAGTGTTGACATGGACCACAGCCGCAGGCTCACTCACCAGACTGACTGCGTGTCCGGGTGCTCAGAACCACGGGGATGAAGTCACGGAAACTGCTCTTTGCTTTCTTCTCCAAGGAACCTGAAGTGATGCGTGGTTTCAGGGCGGAAGGCAGAAATGTCACAATTGGAGTCTAAGGACTGGAAAGCCCCCCGGAGTGGCTCAGATGAGAAAGTCAAGGGAGGGTCCGTGTTTTCCCTGGGTTTCAGTTATCAGCTCCCCTTATGCTGCTATCACCTACATATCTCTTTTAGAGAAGGAGCAATTCCCAGTGGTTTTTAAAAACTGGGAGTTGGGTCACTTTTGCTGACACCAAAAAAGGCAGTGCATCAAATAGATTCACCAGAAAGTAGAAAGCCAGTCTGCCTGTATGACCGTGTGGCTACTGCACCTCCACAAAGTTCTATCACAGCTGGAGCAGGTCCCAGAGAAGGGCAATCTCAATGAATCTTAGAGTATTGAGCGAGGCAGGAAGAAGGGAACAGGAAGCAGTGGACAGAAGGTAACTGCTATATAAGAACAGAATAGAAAAGAGGCAGATCATGCCATGCTCGCAAGGCCATGAACACAGGCTACTGTGGGCAGAAATACTTGGGTTTCTCTTTCTGATCAGGGCACCAATGGACTATTAGTGGCAGAGAATACAGGTTAAGGACACACCTCCCCACCCTAAACATCTTGTGTATCCCTAAATAATAAGGGTTTAGAATTTCTCTAAACCCTTCACCCTTCCAGCCAGCTAGCTAGCTATTCATTTTTAGCTTTTCTGTATTGGGACTTTTCAAATATACCAAAGGTAAAGGACACAGTGTGTCAAACCCCTATTCTGCTGTTTCACCTCCATCCTCAAACCCATTTCTTCTCTGAGCCTAGACCTATCGCAGAGCAATGGATTGGCTAATCTGCTGCAGAACTGACTTTTGTCTGTCTGAAAACCACCCCTGTCAGCCTTCGGAGTATGCCTCATTCTAGCAACCAGGGTGAGGCAAATAAGCCACCTCTCCCTCCTCTCCTGCCTTTGATTTCAGAGGTGTCAATTATACTCCCCTTCCACAGTGAGGAAGTCTCACTTTTTGGTCAGTCTCAGAGCCCCTCCTCCTGGCCTGCCTGAATGATCCCTCTGCAGCCCAGCCCAGAGGGTCCACACTCAGGGGCCTACCTTCTTCTTGGCCCTCTGCTCGTTTTCCTGGAGACTGGGATTCCAGCTTGGCAGGCTTCCGGTGCTTGTGCTTTACCCTGACTCCATTGTGCTCTTTTCCTGAATCTGATGCCCCCCTGGGGCTTTTCTTGGTGAGTTCCTGGGAGTCACTAGATGGCTTCCGGCACTGTGAACAGAAGAGGGGGTCAGGTCTGAGGTCAGTGTTGCTTTTTAAGAAAGCTCTCCTAATGCTGAGCCCTGTGTCCCGATTCTGACACATGGACAGGAGCTGCCCAGGTGGGGCTCCTGTCCATGGGCTGCAGGAAGGGGCTGCTTGCTGCCTTTCACAGTGGGCTACAGAGGTTTTCTGAACTGAATCCTGTGCCCTAGCTAATCCTCATGGCCATCCACACCCCATCATTTTAAACAGGTCTATAGAATCTGCGTTCACATGCTGAATAAACACCCAAAGTCATTTTAAAAGGTGCAAAGTCAGGCCCCATACTCTCTGTATGCAAACAGCAATAGACAGGCAGAAAACAAAAATGCCTCTTCTGCAAGTTGGATAACTACATTGTTCATATAACTTCACTGAGCATGGTATTGACACCAACAACTGAAAAGAATTTGTTCTATGGGCCAACTCAAGAAAAATTCTCTATTTTCACATGCAAAGTAATGCCAGAAAACAGCAACTAAGGTTCAACTAAGGCAAGAAGAAAAGCACGATATAGGAGCAATGGAAATCTCCCCACACTTACAAAAGACATGAAAAAGGCCCAGGCATTATTAACAAAGCCACTTTATACTCTGCAGCACTTTCAACTTCTCAAAATACTCTCATCTCTATTATTTGATTTGATCTCCCCAACCACCCTGAGAGGGAAGCTAAAATCATCCCTACTGAACAGACAAGGAAACAGGCTCCAAGACGAGAACTTAAATGATTTGTCCAGGGCAACATACAACCCATGGCATCTACTCACTCATGGGCTGCTGCTTACCAGGCAAACGTGCATGCTAGTGCTTACAGTGACAAAGTGGCAGCTGGGACTAAGACCCAGTGCTCCTGGCTCCTAGCCTGAGTCACTTGCGCATCAGCTCTCACTCTTCTATTTCCCTACTTCTGTCCTCAACTGTTTCGCTCATCCCAACTCATGCCTACTGTCTGAAGCATCATAGAGGCACCATGGTTGTGCTTACACACTGTAAGAAGATTCTCAGCCTAACAGTCACATATTCTCATGAGCTTTGCGATCTCTCCATGCCACCAAACAAGAAATAGGGCAAGGTAGGGATTTCCGGTATTCTAGCATCCAGGGAATGCAGAATAAGCAAAATGTCTTAACAATGAAAGCAAGCCCTAGGAAGAAAGAGTTGTTTTCCTCCAAAGCAGACACATATGCTACCTTCTAGAAGGTCATCACTATCTAGCTCCAGCTAAGGAGATGGCAGATATCTTATTGATGCAACATTTCCCAGGGGAAGGGGGATCTCAATTGTCCAGGATCAAGAAAGTCACCATTTCCCATCAAATTCCAGGGACTCCAACTATCCCACAAACTCTTCCTGCTTCTTATTCAAGTTCAAGTCACCCCCCCCCCCTTTGCTTGCTGCTAGTTCCTACAAACCAAAATGTTAGGAGAAAAAAAGAATTGAGGAGGAAAGAAAATGGGGAATTGTTGCTTAAAGTCTGACCTTCAGGTATGGCCAGAGGGGGGGCGGGAAACTAGTTAAGTCAGGGGGAATAAAGTTCCACGCACATGAATTTGAACATGCCCTAAATAGGACACGTAAATTTGAACATGTCTCTATTGATTTACTTATTCTGGACATTTCTGAATATCACTTTTTAGCTGGCTCTTTCAAGTACAGATCGTTAACTTTTACTTCCAAAGACAGACAAAAACAACTACAATGTCTAGAAGGGATTTGTCAGATTTCTGTCTGCATCTTCCGTGCGGGCGGTGCTGAGAGTCAAAACATAGTGTGTACTCCAACTTAGGCCAAATGTTGGGAGGCTGGGGCTGCCGTGTAAGATGGATGTTCCAGTGAGCAGTTTTGAAAGGTTTTCCAAAAATTTTTACAAAGGATGAGAAAACAATTAAATACACCCAGAGCCAGATGAAGCAGACAGAACTCTTTCTTTTCTGATGATTCCAAAGGCCCTTCAGGATTCTGTGAGGTCCTGGGGCAGGTGGTGTTGGAGACAGGCATGGCTTTTCTGATTCTTGGCCATGCCCTGAACGGGGCTGTTTTAAATTAAACCCTGATCACAGTTTGCTTATCAGTGGTTTCTTTCTCAGGAAAAGGGAACATAAGAAAAGAAATGTCTAAGTTATTTGCTCTCCTGAAAAGTGGCCATTTATTAAACCATTACAGGCCACCGGTTAAGGGCTGCTTCGAGGCCCTGATCCTCTAACTTTACTCTCTGCCCTCTGCATCTGCCAGTGGGCCCAGTCAACTGTTCATCCAATATAGGAAGAGGCAGTGCCTGCCTGTCATCGAGTCATTTGCAAGACATAGGCTCCATGAGAGTAGGGACCACGTTGATTTTGTTGGCAATACCAACAACACTAACAGCGACTGCTACCACTCACTGAGCACTTACTATGTGCCAGGCACTGTTCTCAGCATTTATGTATATCACCTCATTTCATCTTTTTTTTTTTTAGAGAGAGGGAAGGGAGGGAGAAAGAGAGAGAGAGAGAGAAAAAAACATCAATGTGTGGTTGCTGGGGGCCATGGCCTGCAACCCAGGCATGTGCCCTGACTGGGAATCGAACCTGCGATGCTTTGGTTTGCAGCCTGAGCTCAATCCACTGAGCTACTCCAGCCAGGGCTCATTTCATCTTTTTTAACATCTTCGTTGACATATAATTTATTGAGATACCACATGCAATTCATTTATTTAAGTTTATGATTCAACTGTTTTTAATAGTCACAGAGTTCTGTTAACCACATCACTATCTATTTCGAGGATCCCATGAAGCTGTCGCTCCCCAATTCCCCATCCCCGCCAACTTTAGGCAACCACTTATCTGCTTTTTGTCTCTATTGGTTTGCCTATTCTGGATATTTCACGTCATCCTCTCCTTTAATCTCTACACAGGCCCTATGAGTAAGACACCATTATTTTTCTCATTGTGTAGATGAGAAAACTGAGAGCCAGAGAGATTGAGGAACTTGACTGATATCACTCAGCTAAGAAGTAGGGCCGAGATCCAAACTCAGGCAGGCACTGCGCCTAGTTCCAGAGAGCACACTCCTCACCAAAATGCAATACTGCCCTCCCGACAATGTAGTCCTACTGCCTGGGAGGGGCTGGCATGCAGATGCCGCTCAACAAACACTTGCCAAGTGGTCAGTGAAACAGCTACACATAAGGAGAATGGAAGATAGTATGGTACAGCTAAGATGAACATGAACTTTGGAACCAACAAGACCTGAGTTTGAGCTCCAGCTTGGCCGTTTAGTAGCTGTGTAACCTTGGGTAACTTATCCACTCACTCTGTTCCCTTTATCTTCTTATTCGTAAGTTGGGCGTAGCAGTGACTTCATAGGGTTATCATAAAGGATTAAGTTAGATAATGTTCGGCAAATGGTAACAGCTATGACAGAATTATTATTCTTATTACCACCAAGGGCAGATTGCAGTTACCTGACCAAATGCTCTACTATGTAATGAGCTATGTTCCTACTTGGCATGTCTCTGCCACACAGAGATGGTTGTGAGGTCACTGACTAGAACCCACCACAATTCTGTCCCCAAGGTTCTTAACCTGGAGTCCACAGATGGGCTTCAGGGAGGGACTGGGACAATGAACTCCTTGAAATTATTGGCCAAATTCTGAGGATATATTTCTGGGGACAGAGTCCACAGCTCTCTCATCACTTCTCAAAACACTCTGTAGTCCAAAAAAGACAAAGAGCTTCTGCCACAAACAAATTCATGGTGCTCTGGGTACAAATTTATGTATCAATGCACTGTGCTTTGCTGTGTATAATGTCCTCCCATGTATAAGGCACAGCCTCATTCTTGGCCCAAGCTTTCAGGAAAACAATCTTTCATTTTACAGTATATAGATACAGAATTAGTACTACTCATGTATAACACACACCCTTATTTATCCCTCAAAAATCTGGGCTAAAAAGTGTCTATTATATGCAGCAAACTATGGTATATCAACATTCAGTTTGAAGGCTTGTTAACATAACTTCAAATTGCTCCATATTTTGAACAAGCCCTAGCCTCAACTGCTCCAAGAATCTCCCTGGTTCACCAACAGCCTTTGGACCACCTCTAAAGGACCACTGGATTCCAGTTGAATCCTGTTGCCACATCTTCCTGCTACTGCCTTTAGCCTATTGAGAACCCAGGTCCAGATGTCCCACTGCCTTGCACACCAAATTTCCAGTGGGGAACACCCCAAAGTTGCCACCTTGAGCATTGGGTGGGGGGTGGTAGAGAACTGGTGGATAAGGCCATGGGCCAAATTGGCTCTAGCCTCACTAAACTCCAAGCAAATTCCGAGCAGGCTCCTGCAGTGGTGCAGAGAACAACCCTATTGAAGGCCCTTTCCCTCCCTGGCCCCAAGTTCTTGAGGCCAGCAGTCATCTCAGAAAAGAAAAAGGAGGAATGATTATGCTGGGAAGGGCCTGCTATTGATGTCCCTTACCAATACTGTCTTCCGCTTTCCAACTTCACCTGGGACAATGGCTTCCCTCACTCTAGGGACCAAATCATTTCCCACATCCTACAAAATGCACCCAGCCCCTCCCCACGCTAAAACACCATATAAGGAAAAGGTGACTTAGAAAGGGGGCAGCAGGTCATTATTCACTTTATATGAGCCTTCCAACCAGTTCAGTTCACAGAGCTTCTTAAGAACACTGCCACAGCTAAATAAAGTTGACACCTGCAGGACAAAGCAGACAACTGGTGTCTTGGCCTTGCCCTCAACTGTGTACTCATCTCAGCCCCGTACTCACCTTGGGTCCATGGGAACTTCGGGCTGTGACCTTGGCTTGTGGCTGCTGCTCCTCACCGTCCTTGTCTTTGTCACACTTCATTTTATTAGGCGGCAGAGGTTCGGTCACCCCATCGGTCACCACTGAGTCTGGCTGCCACTTGTTCTTGCAAGCAAAGACCCCTATGCTTTCCTGTTTCACTCGAGTCTGCCCAGCCTTACTCTGAACTTCGGCTTGGCCCCTCTGGGGAGCTGCTGGGAGGCCATCAGCCCGGAGGCAGGTGGCTAAATTGAAGACAACATCACCATCCACCTTTTCCATTTTCACCCGCCCCAGGTCCACCTGGCTTCCAAGCTGTGAAAGTTCTGTGCTGGAGCCCCTCTTGCCGCTTGGGACCACATCCAAAATGAGTTCTTTGGGGCGGCTGTCATGAGGTAGCAAAGGCAGCTCGGACATCTTGCGCAGGTTCTGGGGGGTGGCCACGACCAGCTCATGAGACATGTAGGTGGCCAGCACTTGGTTCTTAGGTTTTGTGTCTCCTGCCAGCTTCAGGCCACAAGTCCCCTGGGGGCCTTCTGTCTTAGGAGTGCTGTCAGAGCAGAGGTGGCCATCTGATTCCTCAGGCCCCTGGCTTACCCTTATGTCTCCACTGTTAGGCTGAACAGACAGTGCTAGAGTCCCTGTCTGAGGGCTGAGAGTCAGAAGGACAGGGTTGACTTGTTCTTCGTAAGGCTTGGCAGCAATCCGGCAAGTTTTGTTCTTTGCACCAGTGTCCTGCTCTGGAGCAAAAGGGCCCCCAGGCCGTGGCTGTCCCTCGGGAAGTCCATGTACTGCTTCACTGGGGCCAAGAGATGACACACTAGAAAACTCAGAAACAACGCTGGTGGGCCTATTGGGCAGCCCCTGACTGGGGGTCAGCTGTCCGGCACTGGAAATACCAATAGAAAGCAGAGATGCTTGGTGGTATGGTGACCAGCCAACAGGCAGGACCTGGGTGCTGGTGGGTTTCCCATTAACTGAACACCGTGGGTAAATATTTGCTGGCCCTGTGGGCTTCCACAGAGAAAGCTCCTTGCTTTGGCAGCCTGGCAGCCCTGGGGCGATACGGGCTGGGGTGTAACGTTTGACTGTGCTTGGCTGTCCCTCAGTCCCAGCCTGGCTGCCTTTCTTGCCACAGGAAGCACCAGTGCTCTTAGGCTCTCCTTGATCAATGATGGAAATAGGCTCCTGCTTGGGGAGATGGCGGGGGTCTCGATTGAGACCCAGGTTGGGCTCTTTGTTCAGCAGCAGTGAAGCAGGCACTGGGTTGGCCACCCCCACGTAGGTGCCAGGAATGGTGCTGATCAGTGCAGTTGAGTTCTTCACCCAGGTGCTCGGGTCCCCATTCCTCACAATCTCAGGGAAGATGACGAAGGGCGAGGCAGTGGAGCCCAGGCATGAGGTGACATTGCTGCCAGCAGCCTGGGTTGTGCGCTGAGACCTAGACAGGACCGTGGACAAGAGGGCCTTGCTGCTGGTGTGCACGGGGGTCAACACAGGCATGGGGGGTGTCTTGCGTTGGTTCGGCAATGGAAGCTTCTGGCGGTTGGACTTAGAGGAGAGGTCAAGGGGCATCTCACTGCACTCGGGTGGAGACGCCATCTCTCGCTCCAGCTGTGGAGGTGACTTGAGGGGAGAGAAAGTGACAGAAGTCCCTTCTGCTTGCTGCTCGGCGCCACCTGACATCTTGGTGGGGTGTGGTGGGGCGGAGCTCACGCTGGGGGCTGGCAGCAAAGGCTGTGGCGTTGGAAGCACCTTGGCAGAAGCAGTGGTGAGGGAAGTATCTGCCAAAGGTCCAGGGACGCCATCGGGCGCAGGCTGGGTGCTGGTGCTGCTGGATGGGGACGCACACGGAAGCCTGTTCACCTCCAGAGAGACCAGCTTAGAATCTGAAGTCAGAGGCCGGGCTACAGAAAATGCATATGGGTAAGACCGTAGCTCTGGGGAGGCCAGCACGCCAGGGAGACACCTGTCCTGTAGGTAGGATGGCAGGACAGGGAGTGTAAGAGTGGAGGAGACCCCCAGAGTGGTTGGCAGTGTGGCCACACTGAGCGGCTGCCCACAGCTTGGAGGTGGGATATACACTAGTGGCTGGCTCGGTGTCAGCACTGTCCCTGGCTGAAATGACAGAGGGACTTTTTGCATAGCTGGTGCCTGAGCTGTAGGAAAACACACTCGACTTAAACTAAAGGAGGCCGGGATGGGCGCGGACGTGGCAATGGCAGTTGGCGTGGCAGCCGGCATGGGCGTGGGGGCTGGAGTAAAGATTGGAGCTGGGGTGGGTGCAGGCACCGGTGTAGGAGCAAAGGCAGGAATGAGGGTGGGGGTGGAAGGCGGACCAGAGGATTGGGTTGGAGTGGCCATCGGCACTGATGGAGGGCCGGGGGCTGCTGGAGGTGTGGACGCCGGCATGGGAGCCAGAACTGGAGTGGGGACAGTCGTGAGGACCAGGGTTGGAGCCGAAGGGGGCACAGAAGCCTGGATCAAGGCCAAGGAAGGAGCTGAAACTGAGACTGAAAGGGCGGTAGGGGCTGGAGCTGACAGGGGAACAGGGCCCGAAAGGGGAGCAGAAGCTGGCACAGGCACCAGGACCGAGGCCGAAACCGAGAGGGGGTTTGAATCAGAGATGAGCGTGGGCACTGATGGTGGTGCCGGAGCCAGAGCTGGGACTGGTGCTAAGGGAGGGGAAGGGGCTGAAACCGAAGTGGCAACCTGGACAGGAACTAGCCCTGAGTGGGGCACTGGGGTGGGGACAGAGAGGGAAACCTGGAATGGATCCGGAACAGATGGGGGGACAGAGGCAGAACTGGGAGCAGGGGGGCAGATGGGTGCTGGCAGCGTACTAAAGTTAGTGGTAACCAGAGGCAGGGTTCCCTCCACAGGCACTCCAGTTCCCAGAGTTGCCAAAATGAAAGTATTTTTCTCCCCAACACCATGCCGAGAATCCAAAACCTTTACCCCGGTGGGCGAGCAGTCCACCTGTTTGCTCATTTGTGTGCTGAGGGGAGTCCAGGAGCAGTCAGCCCTGCTGTTGCCGGCCTCGGTGCCTTCAGGAGAGGAGGAGAGCTTGAGCCCGTCTCCCGGGCTGCTCAGGGGCACCAAGAGGCCCTCAGCCTCTGCCACATTCCCAGCATAGTCCATTTTCTGCTGGGGGTTGTCAGGCTTGTCTTCTGACTTGTGCCCAAGTTTTTCTGTTGCACTGCCATCTGGGTCTGCCCCCCGGGCATTGCTGCCACTTCCAACTGCTGTGAACTCCACCTGCAATGACAAAGCAGCGTGCCCATCTTAGTAGCTCTCTGTGGCTCATGCAAGCATCCCAAGGCCTTGGAGAGGCAACCGCTGGTCCTCTTTGCAACTTGACTAACCGGGTCTCGGCAGAAGCAAAGAGCAGCTGGCAATTTTCTGTCTCATATACAGCAACTCCTGGGAAATACCCTGCCCCTTCCTGTCCCTTTACTGAAGATGACAGGCTGGGCACATCACCTGGGTAGTTCAACTCTACCACTGGGAGGTGGCCCCTTACCTTGGAAAAAGTGCTGCTGACACAAAACTCCTGAGATCCAAAGCGCTGGCAGTCACCTGTCGTGGACTCCTCATCAGAAAGAGGTGCTCTTCTAGCATGGGAGACACAACCAGAGAAGGGACATGAGGCCTGGTCTTTGGGCTACCACCTTCCCCAGAATTCCCCCTGCCTTCCTGGGTTTCCATAACCTTGCTGTCTTGCTTCCCATGGTGGCTTGGGGGAAATCACAAGGGACTGGAGGGTCCAGGTTGCAAACCAGAGCCTCTGTACCAACTTTGCAAGTTCTTGCAAAGGAGCCCAGCCTGATATCTATGGACTCCCCACCTTGGGCCGTGTATTCTGTTTTCTAGAGCTCTCACCAAGAGTGTGAAAGACACCCCAGCACCTTTTCCTTGTCCCGAGAGCTTACCCTTCAAAGTAACCATCTAGGAGGTACTGGATATTACCGGAAAGGCTGGAAAGGTGATTCACAGGAGCTCTCAAAAGGCATGCAAACTGTTCTTCTTTTAAATGCAATCTTATTTTAAGTCTATAAGGGAAGTGAGCTGCAGGTACCATAAGGGCAATCCTTTCTTAAAACAAATAACCACCTCCACCATGTTTCATGTTCTAACTCTGACTCATCATCACCTATTCACTCAATGGGCTTGCCTAGAGCAGATACACATTTATGAGCACATGTGATGACACTGATTCAAGGCCACCAGGTCACTGGGTGCTGAGGGGCATTTCAAGGGCACAACTTCTTTCCCTTCAGGGTATCTCTTCCCATTTTGTAGAGTACAAGTGAGCCCCAGCCAGCACCTTCCTCCTGCCTTTCTACCCTTCCTGCATCCCACCCCTGCCAGCTCCCCACTCTCCCCCGTGGCCTCCCAGCACCACCACATTCTCTCCCATTCCCTTCCAGACCACAGACTCCAAACTCAAGTTGGTATGTCATAGACAGAAGGGCTCGAGGCCAGAGAGCTGGGTCCCAAAGGGGGAAAACTTAACTGTACCCCCACCTGCTCAAAAAGTCTTCTCTAAATTTCGGATAAGAACCTCAGAAAATGGTACATCGTGACTAAAAAAAAAAGAAGAAAGAAAGGTCAGACTGGGAGGGTGAAGTTACAGAAAAACACCCACTGGAAGTTTGGTGGTTTGAGTACGGCAAGAGTGTCCCACTGCCCTAGGGAAGACATCATGGGGCAGCAGCCATGGTGCGAGTGGCCAGGTGGAAGCTTTGGGCGCAAGAATAAAGCTCCAGCAGAAGGGCTCCACCGAGGTTCCTGGGGGACTGAGCCAGGAATGCTCTGTGTGCCTCTGGGGAGGTAGACGTCCTGGGTTTTTGCCTCCCTTCTTTGGAACCCTTATCTTGAGCTCCCCAAAAAGCCAGTGCCCACCTCACCAGCCACGCTAGCCAATGGGCAGTCTGGGCACCTGCAGTCAAGTCCTATGAGAATGGGGAGGGCCTTGCTAACTTCTTCCCTCCCACTGGAACATGGCACCATTGATGGACTCCGAAATTATACCTTGGGCAAGAGAAGCAAAACAAGGCAAGAGGGATCATTGCAGGCTTCTCCCCACATTTTCAGGGCTCTACAAGTGGCTAGTGGGGGGAAGGGGTGGCATGTTCCCTTTAAAAGCCAGCTAAGTTGGCAAGAGTGGGAGGGTTTCACTGCTGGCATTGACTATTGGTGACAAATAGAAATGATGGTAAAGAGAAGTAAGTCAGTGGCTGCCGGAGAAGCAAGTCAGTGGCTGCCGGAGATGCAGTCAGGGGTCTCCAGGATGGGGAGGAAGGGAGACCTGAGGGAAAGGGAAAACATATTTTGACATCAACTCCTGAGAGACCAGAAAAGTAAGACTTAGCCTCATCCTTGGGATAGGGGAGAAGTGTGCTCCAACTAGACCTTCCAAGGATGGTGTGTGGGGGTGTGTGGCAAGGGAAAACAAGCAGTAGTACCTACCCACCCCCGTTCACCAACCCCACATAAGGATTGCAAAGGCAAGATGTTATTTATTTGCACTATTTCCTCTCCTGACTATGCAAAGAGGAGCTGGTTACATACTCAACCCCTGACCCTTGCTTGGCTCTCACCTGGCATAAAATCATCTTGAAAGCAGAAATCCTGCCCTCCACCAGAGAATGTAGAGCCAGCTGCCAGCCTAGAGACCCTGGAGGTGGCAGTAGCAGTGGCAGCAGGAGCAGCAGTCCTGGCTACTCCAGCTGTCCCACACCTTAGTGCCAGTTCCTGAGGCTCTGGGAAAATGTTGTGAGGCCACATTTCAAATCCTCTGAGGAGAGGGGTGTGCAAAGCTAAGTAATTATAAAATTGCTCCATTGAGAGAACCTGGGACAGAATAGCTTGCAAGGGAGGGGTATACCTGGAGCCAACCAGGCAAGGTTAGGAGGGTCTGGGTGGCCAGGAGGAGGGAGCAGGGGTCAAAGCAGGCTTCAGTCAGAACTGGAAATCAATCCCACAATTTCTTCTCAACATAGATGACCCTGGGCTATTATGCTCAAGGCTTCATTCAACTTAAACTAGAACTGACCATAACCTTCCAGGCTATTTTCCTAATTACTAAGGGCTAGCACCACTGTCAGACCAGGCTTGGTGCAGTTCCTGCTGGGCCCTGACTACACAGCACACACCAGACTCCTTATCTCCTTGCCCCTGCCAACTTTCCCTACTTTAGTCCCACCACACCTCAGGACCACCTTTATTCCAAACAAGGTTTCCCCCAAACACACCATCTGGAAAATGCCAACCCTCACCTCAAACTCCTACTCATCTCTCAAGCCCCAACTCCAATGGCACTGCCTCTGGGAAGCCTTCCCTTATTCCCCCCCAAAGTTTGTCATCCTTTCATCTAGACTCCCACAGGACCTGTATGTGTCATTCTACGTAGCACCCACCACCAGTGTCCATGATGACTGGTTTGTGCTCAATGGGTTTAATGTTTGTTGACCACAGGGAATGAATGGGTGCAAGAAAGGAAGCAAGAAAGCAAACAGATTTAGCTGGAAGTCTGACTAGAGTCAGCCACCTGTGGCCAGCTTTAGAAAGGCCCTGCCCCTGGTCCCTGCAGTCCTCACTGCATCTGACAAAGCTGGGCAGGCTTCCCAAACATAACTTGAAGAGTTAAGCCACAGGTGCAGCTTTATACCCCAAATGTCTAAGCTCTACAAGTTGTAAAGGGCTGACAAAGATAGTTTTTAAGGAAGGTGAGATTGCATTTTGGAAATCAGCCATAGCATGGCCTAGACTGTAGTGGGAAAGTGACAATAAAGGGTAAATTAGACCAAGAGTGCCAATGCTTAGAAGGTCATCTTAACTACTAGGCATATTTGGTTATTCAACATCCCAAGAAAGGATCATAAAGAGGGAAAATCAGGTTTCAAGCCCACTGACTGCTCCTTTCTCAGAAGACATTTAGAAAGGCCAGTGAAGGAAGGTAACTTGTACATTGATTTTTTAAAGGCTCTAGTCCAGATCTTTGCATCAAAGTCTGAACCACTTATAACTAGTTGCCAATGAATACTTACACAAATCAATACCACTACCTTGCATTCCCCAGGCCATCCCATAGTAATTATCTAATGCCATACTTCATATGTAAAGGAAAATCCCTTTCTCATGCAAAGCTGAGAAGAATTTGGTCTTATTTTCCTTGGTCTTGACTTTTATATTCTAAAATTAAACTCCTTCTAAGTCTATCTCTAACTCGTCCCTCAGTATAAAGAACATTAAACTATCAGGTGCTAATGGCTTTAAAAAAATAAAGAAGGTCCATTCTCCTAACCTGAACCTCAGACAAATACACAGTTCTCCAGTTAACAACAGACATAAAAAACAGATACATACAAAGACGTCCATTCCCTTTCCCTTCCAAACTGCCAATACTCCCCCATATAAACACACATACCCATGCACACACTTCAAAGATTTACGCAAGGAAACACCACATTTGTAATCCTAGGAAAAGCCATATCATTCTGTGTTCTAGATGATTGATCTGATGTAAATAGCCGATGGATTGAAACAACAGCCAAACACCAGCAAGCATAGGGGAGCCATGCCTTCTCTAAAAATGGGAAAGACCCTGGCCGGGTGGCTCAGTTGGTTGGAGCATCATCCTGTGCACCAAAAGGTTGCAGGTATGATCCCAGTCACGGTATGTGCAGGAAGCAGCCAATAGATGCTTCTCTCTCTCTTGCATCAATGTTTCTTTCTCTCTTCTCTTCCCTCCCCTCTCTCTCTGCCTCTGTTTCTCCCTCCCTTCCTCCATCTCTAAAATCAATGAGCATACCCTCAGTTGAGGATTAAGAAAATTGTTTTAATGGGAGAGGTGATGCAACCATCACACACAGCTCTTTGGCCAACCGTTATGAAAGTTGAATATAAAATCTAAAGGCCGCTTTTGCTGGTGTGGCTCAGTGGATTGAGTGCCAGTCTACAAACTGAAAGGTCACCAGTTTGATTCCCAGTCAGGGCACATGCCTGGGTTGCAGGCCAGGTCCCCAAATGGGGGCGTGTGAGAGGCAACCCATCGATATATCCCTTACACATTGATGTTTCTTTCCCTCTCTTTCTCCCTCCCTTCCCCTCTCTCTAAAAGTAAAATAAAACATAAAATATATTTAAAAATCTAAAGGCCATTTTGAGTGTTTTTAGTATGGGGCATGATCAGGAATGGCATAGCTTGGTCAATGAAATATTTTGGTGTACAGGAAACTGAACACACACACACACACACACATACACACACACACACACAGATCAGGCAGGCATCACCAACTCTCAATTTCATGTGAAAACTACATGTTAAGCAGTTTGATCTCCCTTTGATACTTCATAAGGACCTTACTGTAAATCTGCATTAGTCTCATAAAGCAAGAAAGCACTAGTCACCAGAATACCCACTAACAGTACCTAGTATAAAGCTGAATGATAGAAATGCCTTTCTTCCAGGCTTATATCAAGGGCCAAAAATATCTTATGCATATCCTTGAGCACCAAACATGGATGCAGCAAATAGAAACTGCAATTGCCTGAGCTTCCTCTATTCCACCATCTGACAATTCTTAATGAGTAGACAAATACCAGTTGGTGGATGGTCCTCTGTTGGCCTCCTCACCTTCATCTGAACAGGGATGGCAAGGCAGAGCAGGCCACTCACACATCCCTCCCCATCCTTCAGGAAAATTAAAAATGACCCAGAGTACCTCACCAGGGTCTCTCCCCAGGTCCTGCTGCAGCTAACCCCTCTGGTGAGTAGGCATCGCTCACTGGAAGCCAGCAATAGTCACCTTCCCAGCCTCCTTACCTCTCCTCGTTGATGCCACACATGCGAATCCGGTCAGAACTGGTCCAGTTGTGTACGCTGCTGTAGAGCGGTGCTGTAGAGATCATGACAGCCGCTCACCACCAGATAGGACCTGCTGTGGCCACTTCCCCTGGGGAAAAAGAATCCCCCCCAAATCAAAACTCTGAACCACCTGCTTAACCACCTTTAACAAGGAAATGCTTAAACAAAGGTAATTATAACACCAAAATGTTAAAACAGTTTCTCTCGTAAGTCAGCCTGCTATGGGAAATTAAGGTCCAAATGGGGATGAGGGAGCACCAGCTTTCTAGGAATCCACAGGTTTCAGGATGGAGATGAAGATGCTGTTAATCACCTAGATTAATTTTTAAATTATTGTAAAGACAGATATGCTTGAGTGTTCAAGGAAATTCAATCTATTTCAGACAAATGAGATGACAGTATATTTTCTACACATATTTAGCCTAACCAACTACAATTAGAGGGTCGTTCCCGTATGTGAACAGTGCATTGAAAGACTGCTGGGGATCTTTTTCTCGTCAACTCTAATCCATGGGTACTGAGTATTTGAGTGACGTAGCCAATTTAAGCTCTTCAGAGGAAGCACACGCTTCTTTTATAAGCCCTTCAAATGTACTCTATTCTGACTTCAAGTTGGGAGTTATATAGATACGATGCATATATCTAGCCTGCTTTAAAGCTCCCTCCAAATCAGATGCAATATTCTTTTTACTGACCACAAACAAGCAAACAAGGGAAAAAAAACAATGTTCTGTTAAGAACCACATATTTCTGTCCTTCTTCCTTCCCTCCTTCAGTCTGTCATCTCCATGATCTACCACCCCTTCACCAGCCAATGTCCAGCTCTCACTGTTGACAACCACTGCACAGCCAATTCACCTTCTAGAGAAAATAAGGCATAAAAAAAGATATGTATCCAGTGAGCTTGTTTTGAGACCCTTAAACTTCTGACTTCACTTATTAGCCAAAAAGCCTTATTCATTAAGACTCAACTGAACAGAGCACTACAGTGATCAGAATTTCATGGTGTTCTCTACTTTCTAAAAAAGTGAACCATAATAAAATATACTCACATTAGGGATTTGTTTCACTTATCCTTTAAACAATTTTCAGAGATTGTCTATATTCAGCACAGTATTACTAGTCATTCCACAAATATTTATTGAGCTCCTACTATGTGCCAGCATTGTCCTGGGTACTGAAGATTCAACAATTAACAGCCTTTGGCTCATGTGACTCAGTGGATTGAATGCCAGCCTACAAAACAAACCAAGGGGCTACTGGTTTGATTCCCAGTCAGGGCACATGCCTGAGTTAACAGCCAGGTTCCCAGTTGCAGGCATGTGAGACGCAACCAATGGTGCAAGTTTCTCTTGCACATCAATGTTTTTCCCCCTCTCTTCCTCCCTCCCTTCTCCTATGTCTGAAAATAAATGAACAAAATCTTTAAAAAATCAACAAAAAAAAATCCCCGCCTCCACGGAGCTTATATTCTAGTGGAATGAGATGCACAGGAAACACACTAAATGATTATATGTTTATAGTATGTCAGAAGGTGGTATAACACAGGCTAAGGGGCCTGGCAGTGGTTGGGGAGGGGAGGCAGGCTTACAGTTTGAAAGTGGATGAGCAGGATAGGTCTTGCTGAGGAGACATTTCAACATCTTGAAGGAAGCAAAGGGATAAGTCATGTGGATATGTGGGGGAAGAGCATTCCATGGAAAAGGGAACAACCTATGCAGAGGTCCTAAGGCTTGAGGCTGCCTGCTAAGATCAAGGTAGAGCCAGGCTAGCATGGCACACAGGGACTAAGCAAAGGGAAAGAGGCAATAAGGGGTGAACAGAGGCACATACTCCCATTCTTTTCTTGCTCCTCCTCATCCTACTCTCTATCTCTGCATCATAGGCTACTGCTGCCCTCACCCCTTTCCCTGTACTTGCCCATCTCCTGGCTATCCTGACTCAGTGCCTGCTGGCTTCTCCAGGGAACCTCTTCCTCCAACCACCCCAGAAACCTGGACCTTATCTGCTTGGTTTCTCCTTACCTCCTCATCCTGGCCACCCTCTCCCATCTCTTCCCCTTCCTTCCCTCTTTCTCTTCCTACCCCCATGTACCTCTCTCTCTCCCTTTCCCTTCCCTTCCCTCTCAATCTCTCTCCTATTTCCCTCTATTCCTCCTCATCATACCCCTCTTCCCCCTATTATTCTCCCAGCTTTCTCTTTCTCCCCCTCTCTCCTGCTTCTCTACTCCCTATCTCCTGTCTCTCCCTAGCACAGTCCTCTCTCCTCCAACTTTCCCCTCTTTCCCGCCTCTCTTGCCTCTGGTCCTTTATCTCACTTTCCTTTTTCCCCCTCAGGCTCCACTCTCTCCTCCCTCTCCTTCTCCCTCCCTCCCTCCCAATCTCCTTCCTCTCACCTCAATGTTCAGTGTCCCTCTCTTGTCTCTCTTGTCCTCCTCTAGTAAGTCTGGTTCAAGCTGGCTTTCCACTACCCCCGCCTCTCTCCCTCTGTGCATATGTGTGTCTCTCAGACCCACCCCTCCTTCTCTCTCAGTTCATGAGCTTCCACAGTTTCAACTCACCCCTTCATATACTGATGACACCCAGATCTGTATGTGTAGCCCTGATCTCTCTCCTTAGACCCAGACCAGAATTTCCAGTGTGTCTCAAACTGAACTCATTATCTGTTCCTATAAATCTGCTCCCCACCTCACCCCCATGCCCAGCTTGTTTCCTATCTTAGTCAATAGCACCACTATCCCCTAGCCTGGAAATTTCAGCATTGTCGTTGTTGCCTCTAACACCTCTCTCCCACTGCCCACATCCAATCAGGAGCCAACTTTAATAATACCATCTCCATTCACTCCTTCTACAACTCTCACCACTAACCTGATGCAGACCCTCATCATCTTTCACCCAGAATATTATAACAGCTTCTTAACCAGTCCCTCTGTCTCCCGTCTCTTGATTCTACAATCCATTTTCTAAAGCACCAGTTCAATCCCATCATCCTATCCCTCTTCAAAAGCTTTCAATGGCTTTCCTCTGTCTTCAAAATCAAGCCCATGCTTCTTAGCACAGCATTCATGACCCTCCATGACCTAGCCTCAAAACTCTTTGCCTTCTCTCCCACATCCTGCCATTCCCCTGCTGTCCTTGGCCATCCTGACCCTTCCCTGCACAGACCATCTAGTTTCAGGACTTTGCTGTGTCCTCACCCTGAAATGGTCTCTCCTGTGCCCCCACTTCCCCTCTCAGTCATCCTCAAGGCTTAGCTTAGGTGTCATCATGTCGTGTCCCCAGCCCCAGCCCCAGCCCCAGCCCCTGGTCAGTTAACTCCTCCCTCTCTGGTTCCAAAACGTTTCATTCCTACCTCTACCGCAGACCTGATTTTTATTCTCCTCCACAGTGTGGTTAGCTGGGAGCATGGCATGTCTGTCTCCCTCGTGAGGCAATCAGCTACTTAAGGTAAGAAATACCATCTTTTTTTGTCTCTAGTTCCTCTGCAATGTCTTACATATGGTAAGTAATCAGTAAATGCATGTTATATGGAACTGAATCCTGCATGACAATTGAGGCAATGACCCTAACAAAGTAGAAGCAAAATCAACCCCCTAAAAAGTATCCACTGTGTATACTTAGTATAGAAAAAAACTGTTGTATTTAAATTTTAAAAAATGATTCATTATCTATAGCACACCCTTCTGGAGCTGCCTAATCCTAGCCTGGTTCATTGTCTTTAACCTATTTTGCACCTCTGTACATTGTAGGTAACTGTTGGATATGCAGACTCAGTCCTGTCCCATAGAGTTTGGATTGGCTTCCCTTCACACTGTGGAAAAACTAGTTTTTCCTCCATTTGCCACTCCATTCCTTTGCTTCATATAAATTTGTGGTTTTGAACTTTTTCTCTCAACCGTCTATAACATCTGTCTGGTTCCCTTATTGATTAATGAGTAAAATAAAATCTTTAACACGTGTTCATTTTTAAATGTGTGTGAGACTCATGATTTTACCTTTCCTGAAAATTATCTGTAATATTACTAAGACAGTTATGTGGGTTAACACGTAATTTTAGAAAGATTTCAACAAGGGGTATGACAAATAGATTGACTGTCAGCTTCATGTTGGTTCACCAGGATCCCATTCCCTGAATATCCTGGTTAATCAAGTTTTGACTGTTTCTTAGAATATCTTGGAATGTCACAGTTTTAGAAACAGCAACTCAGCCTGTTGGCTGATATACTAGGTACTTTTTTCGCATTTTATCTCTATGAAGCATTAGAAGACTCTGGTCATGGAAGGGGCCCTTCTTGCCATAAGATGAGTTTCAACGTGAAATAGCTACCTAAATATTGGTAGGCAGCAGATAAAAATCCCTGACCATGGCCTTTTTACTCTTAGGTTTATTTTTGTTCTGTTTAGAGAGGATTAGTAGTTTGTAGGGCCTGGAACAGAAATCAGAGGGGGGAATCTTGGCATTTAGAAACAGAACAGCATATAAAATATTACCTAGATAAAGGAGTTTTTAGACTACCCCCAAAACCAAAACAACAACCACAAAAAGAAAACCAAGTAAAAACCAAAATAATTACCACCCAATACACATTTTACGACTATAAAGAAAGCAAAACTGATATTGGGTACCCCATTTTCACAAGATCGCAAAGGTGGAGCATGTGTTTAAATCTTGGCCTCCCACTCTTTAACTATGATTTTGTCAGAGCAGCACCTCTTCTTATGTGAAACCCACTGCTGTTAATTAACAGTAGGCTTTGCAGGGAAGAGGCACAGATGGATAGAAAGCACAGGCAGAAAAGTACCAAGCTAAGTGATCTATACAAGACGAGATGGATCCTCCTGAGCCAGAGAGTAAACAAAGGGAACTTTTAGCCCTGGTTGTTGTAGCTCAGCGGATTGAACACAGGCTGCAAACCAAAGGGTCGCCGGTTCGATTCCCAGTTTAGGGCACATACCTGGGTTGTGGGCCAGGTCCCCAGTGGAGGCCACGTGAGAGGCAACCACACACTGATGTTTCTCTCCCTCTCTCTCTCCCTCCCTTCCTCTCTCTCTAAAAAATAAATAAATAAATAAAATCTTTTTTTTTTAAAAGGAACTTTTAACAAGGCACTGATAGCCTTGACCAGTGTGGCTTGGTTGGGCATCATCCCACAAAGAGAAAAGTCGCTAGTTCAATTCCCACTCAGGGCACATGCCTGGGTTGTGGGTTTGCCCGGACTGCAAGTTCCATCCCCAGGTTCCTGGTTGGGATATGTATGAGAGGCAACAGATTGATGTTTCTCTCTCACATCAAGGTTCCTCTCCCTCTCTTTCTCCCTCCCTCCCCCTCTCTCTATAAATTAAATAAATGAATGAATGAATGAATGAATGAATAAATAAGAGACACTGATGGTGTCAATGCCCACATAGGAAGGGAGGAGTTGAGATGGCCAATAGACACCAATGTTTCCCAGGCCAGGATCACTGAGGAGCTTGTTCAAAACACAAGAGTCATGGGTCCCAGTCCTGGAGTTTCTGATCCAACAGTCCTAGGGTTTTGTTTTGTTACTATCATGTCCAACCAAATCACTAACCACTCAACTGTACACTACTTCTCAGGAGAGGTGAGCAAAAAAGGAAAAACCTTACAGACACACTACACTTGGTAGGTTCCGCTGGTGTACACACTTCTATATCAGTTGCTTTTGCTTGTAGCACCTGCACTCATGTGTGGTGTGCGTTCTCAGTCTCTCACTCTCTCTCTGATGGGAACCATCACATCAAAGGCAAAAGGCGAAGTTCCTAAAAGGAACTTGGAAGAAACCTGGTAACCTCATGCGACCCAGGAAGCCCAGGCACAAGGATATGAAATACCTCAAAGGCTTTCCCCAGATGTCACAACCATGTAATTGCTAAGAAATGAACAGCTGCATGGCCCCAGAATCAAATGTTGGCAACTGCCGAGAAAGCAGTGGGACCACTATGAGCTAGCCCCACTTTACGGGGGAAACCTCAAAAGGCACATCCAACTCATGGTAAAAACAAAGGAGAGCACTTGCTCCAGCAACCCAAAGTATTAAGTATGGCTGGGAAAAAATAAATAAATAAAACTCTTTTTATTTGGGAGGCACATATACACATAAGTAGAAGGACTGACCGAGATCCAAGAGAATGAATCCAACAGGTAGGCACCAGAGAGTAGGTAGCCAGACATGATCACCACACTACAAAATAGGGGAAACCAAAAAGAGAATGGACTAATAGGAGAACAATAACTTTAAAATGGTGAAAATAGCAGCTAAGGTGAGGAAGAGCAACTAGAACAGAAGCCATAATGAAGCAAAAATCATTCTTCAAAGAAGTCCAAAAGAAAAAAAAAAAAAACACTAGAAGACAACCGCAGGTGTGAAAGGCATAAAAGAGAAGCCCATAGGATATGACAACCAAAAGGGAAAAAATGAAATAGGGGAACCTGAAATATTTCACCATCATGGGCCAAACTGAAACACTGTGGGGAAGCACTGAAGACAGACATTTCAGAACTTTAGAGAGAGCACGTTAGCAAAACGGGGAGAACATCAAATTATAGCCCAAGTCAGGTTTAAAGGGAGTTGGTAATAGTGGATGGGCCGCACCAAAATCTCAAAGAAGATTTTACAAATTGGGTAATTTTCTTGGTTTTATTTTGAAATGAAGATACTCAAATAAGCAGATTTCACAACAACTACAAGCAAAGCGTGGTCGTCATGCATATGAGGAAGAGGACACAAAAGGAGGTAATAGAGCATCTGTATTTGACAAATGCTTTTCACCAAGGTAGATAGTGTTTAAAAAGTTAACCTTGAAAATGACCAGACAGGGTGTATGCCCAGCAAACAAGTTCCCCAGAATCATGAGTAGCATAGCATGGAACCTGCCCATTTATTCATTGTTGGATTCTACCATCAAGACAGTGAATTAGAAACTCAAGATTAAGAAGGTCTCAGTTAAACTAAATCTGGAAGTACTCCCCCAGGCTTCTTTGGTTTACACTGCCTGGTGACCTGGAAGCAATTACGACTTTAAAAAATGAGCCGGAAAAAATATTCATCTTGAAGCCTGGCCCTGAATCTGTCCTCAAGAGGATAGGCGTGGCCAGTAGACAGTTTAAGAAGGAGGGTTGGGTCAGTGATGACTAATGAGTAAAAAAAAAAAAAAAAAAACAACTTTGGGACCTACTGCTCCAATAGAAATCCAGAGCTCTGGGTGAAGTGCCCATGACAGATGCATTCACATTCAAATGTTACAGAAGCAAAGGAGAGTCCACCCCATTACTCCACTTTGGGAAAAGCAGCATCTAAGACACCTCCAAGTAGATCCAACAGACTACTGACATTGAGAACCTGGGGCTAAAGTGAACAGGCCATGACTTCTACCTTCTCTCCAACGTGCCTTCAGAGAAAGGTCAAAACATTTCAAAATCAGTTTTCAATGGCTACACATACCCAACAAGGATAACTTTACCTAGCTTTAGATATGAAACCCCTACCACAGACCTTACCCTTCTTGTCACTCTGCCTTCTTCCATGTGTACTCAACAGGAGACTAACATTCCTGTTTTCTCTATTTAATTACATATGCCAAACCTCACCTCCTAATGAGGAATTTCTCTGATGTACATTGTTCTAATTTACTAAGTTACCATAAAAGGGCATTCTGATATTCCCCTCAGCATTCCCCTTAGTATCTATGTCCCCTCATCTTTTCCTATCATACCTCACTTTCCTACCCAATCACTTTACTTTGCTCCCCTTCACACAAAACAGGTTCCTCTACCACCACATACCACCCCTCACAAACATACACACACTAAATCAAGTGTAAATAATTTGCTGGGCAATTTAAAGGAGGAAGAGGCCCTTTGCACAGTTCATCCCAACCTTCTGCCTGACAGTCTGTTCTAGCACTTTCTAGTTTCCCTGTTTTTGTTTGTTTATTTGTTTTTGCTATCCAAATATTTCCACTGGTTCTACCACAAAGGATCTGTCTTATAAGGGACACTGCATCCTGTTCTCAAATACATTAATTCTTGTAATTTTCCGAGAAAGCTAAATAGTTGCCTGCACACAGCTCTAGCATGGACATCTTCATAGACTGCTCGGATACCTCTGTGTTTAAAAACCTTGACTATAAACGTTTATGAGAATGAATACAAGTGAATGTATACTATCTGTTCAACACAGAGCTTACTCAAATGAATGTAGTTACCTTCAAAGTAGTCACCTTGGGAGGCTAGACATTCATCTCAATGGAATCGTCAGGGCTTGCAATCTCCCTGGAGCTCCTCTTTGGTGAGAATTACCATCCAAACCTTTTTCAACCGAAAGCACACCCTTTCAATCTCCTCACTAGTGTGGAATCCCCAGCCATTCAATTTGATGTTGCAAACTGCCAAAATCCATTTGGAATCATCTAATCACAGAGCAGCAACATCCTTGAATTGTGATATACTCCAGTACCCACAGTCTAAACTGTGGGGGGCAAATTTGGAGAGCATCTTCAGCCCCCACTTCTCAACCATCTCAGACACCTCACTATGTCCATTTACTATGCCATCTGCAAAATGGGAATAAACTAGTCCCTGCTTAAAACTGAGCATAACACAAAGACACTTATAAGGACCAAAGGTAATCAATTCCAACAATGAAATAGGCAAAAGCAAAAGTTTTAATTTCTCATTTATATTTTCATGCCACCAGATTGGTTTAGCTCTTCTAACCACTGCCATGACACTTTTTCCCTGTTATTCAAGTAGTATTCACTTTCATTTCCTACTGCAAGGAAATTATTTTACTCCATTTAAGTAAAACACTTCATTAAATCTTTATACTATACCTGGGATCTAACTACAAGATTTTGTACAACTTCTAGACGCCACAGATAGGAAGAAAACCTAAGGAATCACCACAAAATTATTCAGCCCTCTTCAAAATACAAAGCCACCTAAAAATGTCACCCTAAGTAACTAGTCATCTTCTGAGCACTTCTCATTTCTTCTAGATAGAAAATAAGAGTTGGATTTCTTCAGTCTTGGTCTTCAGCAGGACCATGTGAATATTTGTGTGTGTTTCACACCTCAAAGTTGCATCAATATAATTTGAAACTGGAATCCCTCTGGTGATGCTTCTACACCCTCCCTGCCATGAACTGTGACAGTGGCCCTCTACTATCTCCATTTCAACATACCGTCCTCATGATACAGAATTTTTTATCTGAAGAGGATTCCTCCTCACCAAACTTTGGCCTATTTTTTAAGTCTCCTGGACCTCTCACACAAGTATTTGAAGGGCTATTTTTCATATTCTCTCACCCCAAACAGTAGGCTCAACTTATTTTATATATATATTACTCACTAAAAGGTACACACACACACACACACACACACACACATCATTAGCTCACAGAATTTCAAACAATCAATATTGGGTCAACCTGCTACCAGTCTATAGGTTCCTTAGGGCAAGAAAGAATATTTTATACTTCTAATTGTCCTCCCAATAGTGTCTAGCATGATAGAAGGCACACAATGGGTACTCAATAAATACTTGCTAACCTACTAGAAAAAACTGAAATCTTCTCCACATCATAACGACAATCAAGAATCCTGTATAGACTCTGGCCAGGTAGCTCAACTGATTGGAGCATCGTTCTGATGTACTAAGGTTGAGAGTTTGATCCCTGGTCAGGGCACATGCAAGAATCAACCAATGAGTGCATAAATAAGTGTTAACAAGTTGGTGTTTCTCCCTTTCTCTCTGAAAATAAAGCAATAATTTTTTTTAAATCCTATATATAAATCATTGGGTCTATGGATTTTTTCCTTCCCTTGCTCTCTCGTAAACTTTCTCTTCTTTCTTTTCCTTACTTCCACAATAAAGACAAGCACAGAAATAAAATAAAATTGGGTGGGGCAAAACAATAAAATCAACTTTCAATTATCTGAGTGTTGTTTAGCCAGAGCTAATTCTTAAACCCAGCTGACTTGCAGATGGACTGCCTTCTGCCACTTACAGTAGATGTGTGCTCAGGGAAAGACTCATTTTAATATTTGCCTAAGCAGAATATAAATAGGAAGGTAAATCTGCTGGGGAGGGGGGCAGGTAGAGAATAATGCATTTTTAAAATCAAACAGAAATTATTATAATTGAGCCTTGAACAACACAGGTTTGAACTGCTCAGGTCCACTTATATGTGATTTTTTTTTTCCAATATACCATTGGCTTTCCATATCCCCGGGTTTCATATCCGTTGACTCAACTAACTGGGGATGAAAACCACTATTTTTCATTTGATGTTGGGAAACCACAGGTGCACAAGGTGGACTGTATGCATTGTCTACACAGTTTTATATAAGAGACTTGAGCATCTGCAGATTTTGGTATCTGCGGGGGTCCTGGAATCAATCCCCTACAGATACCAAGGGACAACTATAGTTAAGTTTTGGGAGAGTCAAAAGTTATATGCAAATTTTTATGAACTGTGCAGGGTCTGTGCCCCTAACCCCATCCTTGTCCAAGGGTCAACTGCATAATTTGTTAACTGATCTGTTTCTCTTTTTTTTGGTCATTTTTATTGTTATTCCATTACAGTTGTCCCAATTCTGTCCCCCTTTGCCCTCCTCCACCCATCCCACCCCTGCTCCTGCAGTCATTCCCACAGTTGTCTATGTCCGTGGGTCATTCATACATATTAACTGATCTGTTTTAAACTGACCTGCTATCACTCTCTCCATTTACTGGGGTAACTGTTATTGGCATCAAAGTCCACTCTGGCTGCAAAGAGGGGCTCTGTTTTACAGCCCACCTTGTTTCTCTGCTCAGAAGTTTGGTTTGGTGATACCTGAGCTATTTGAGATGTTATTCTCTCCCATCCAGTCTCTGATGAACATCCTTGCCATACAGCCATACCAGGCCCAGGCTCTATATACCAGCTTTTGTAGAACTTCCAGATGTCAGAGACAGCTGGAAAGCCCAAACAGTCATAATTAAACACACCAGCCCTTTTCAGAAAGGAATGTTTTTTGAAATGTCACCCCAGTAAATTAAGCTTGGGTCATTTTTTAAGCATGGCCCAAAATGTCCCCTGAAGTTTCAAGTGGATATACACTCTTTAGTTCCTGCCCTGAAATACCAAACAGTTACAGCACAGCTGTTAAAGAAGCTACCACTCCCACCTCAAAGGTGGATGCAATAATGCAGTGATGGGCCAAGCTATTTCTTCCTACCACGTTGTAAATGCTACATATGTACCAATACAACGGGAATGTGGAGAAAGAGCACAAAGAACCAAGATACGAGAGGAGTACTCAGGAGCTATTGACAGTTTCCGTTCTGCCACCAAGTTTACCATAGTGTAATATAAAAGGTACTGTCATAGGACACAATTGAGTTAAGAAAAACTAGATAATAACATAATGACACCATTTATTGGGAACCTGCTATGGACCTGGTACTATACACATATCATCTCACATAACCCTCATAGCCTTATGAAATTGGGATTATCAACTCCATTTTATAGATGAGCAAACTGAGACTCAAGAAAAGTTGTAACTTGCTTCCTGCCACCCAGCTAGTAGAAGAGCAAGGACTCTAACCTGAGGCTGTATGTCTCCAAAGCCCTAGGTAATTCTGATGCATGCTAAAGTTTAAGAACTAGTGTAAGATACTATCCTGCATATGGTACGAATAAGTTAAACCATGTAAAGCCTCATCACCATAAGATACCTAAGCATGTCATGGGTCCAGGTATAGAGTGAATTGAGTCCTCCCAGAGATCAGGGGCATGTGCAGTACACTTCTCTAAAGAACTTGGAAAAATAAAAATCAGCTTGTTCTCCTATTCCTGGACACCAGCATTATAACAAACTCAACCGTACCCTTAAATGGCACTAACACTAAGATTTCTAGGCATACCTTAGCAATGAGGTAACCAAATTTTGTTTCTTAGCAGAGAGTTGATAAAGAAGCCTGAAACACAAAGCTTTGCCTGCTCCATCAGTACTCTCAATTCTTCACAGGCACTTAGCTTAATTAAGGTCTTCTTAAAATCCAAATGAAGATGTATCCTGACTCATATACTCGTACAAATAAATCTGAAAATTACCACATTTTTCAAATAATAAATCATCTCTTTTCAAATGCATTACCATTCATTAACCAGGGGGGAAATGACCTTGACATGCAGCCTACAGCCACTTTTTAAACAATTATCCACTTTTAAATGTTTTATGGGGAAATGGTAGCTTCTTTAAAAAAAAACAAAAACAAAACAGAAAACAAAAAACCCAGGGAACCAGAACAGCACATTTGAATTATGGGAATAGAAACAGTTCATCTTACTCTTGACCAGAATTAAACTTCAGTTCACATAAGAAAGTTTTCATCATAAAAGACTGCTTTTAAGTTATGAACAGTGGGAAAGGGTAGATTTAGAAAGAGAACAGTTTCTACATTATTTTAAGGACCATATTTTTGACCATTCAAAAACTGGCATTAATAAAGCCTAGTATGCATGTGAGACAATGTGAAAACACTGTACTGGCATCCTAGTGGCTAAAAGGTGGATTACTTCTTATTTCCTCTCTCTTTGGCTGTCCTGAAGCCAAACCCTCTGGCAAGCATAGACTCACACCTAACTAGAACCCCAACATGGTGACATTTCCTTTCTTTTTTTTTAAAACTCAAAGGTCTAGAGTTTTCCTTACCCCTTATGTCATCATCAGTGGCTTCTCCCTTCTATTTTATCCTAACAACAATGCCCACTTTCCCTGGCGTTCTCTGTTCCACTGTAGGGTTCAGTTTTCTACCTAATTCAACCATGACTTCCTCTCTCAATCCTAGATGCTGGCTGATGCTGGAAAACAACTCCCGACCCCCCTGTTGCCCTTCTATTTCATCTCAAACTTAACTCAGCCTAGAATCAATGAACCACTCTGGATGTACAACCTGATTAGCACCTTCCCTCCAGGCTCCCACCTGAACCTCCAGTTGGAGCCCAAGGCTCTCAGGCCTCTGTTCTTTATCCTATTTCACTTTAGAATTTCCATCATTCATCTCTCTATATCTAGAATTCCTCCCACTTGCTTGCACACTGGAAAAACTGGTGTATTCCCACTTTCTCCTTCTTTCAAGACCATTCTATTTAGGACCATGAATCTCCCATTCGGTACCCTTATTTAGTCTAGATTTTCTAATTAATGCTTAGACTTATAAGCCCTGGATCTCAGATAATCTCTGCTTTCTGGGCCCTCTCAGGGCAGTGACTATCAAAGGCAAGTTTTTACCCTTTCCAACACCAGCTCCAGATAACACCTGAATACATGTCTTCCTCTTTCTCTCACACTCTGCAGTTTTCACCAGTATACCATCTCTAGATTCTCTATTTACATATGGGTAAATATTCTTATCTTTCTTCAAAACATGCCAGTTTCTGCCCAACCCTAATTTTACCCAAGATCATTCTTCTCTCTTGCCTCAACCTTAGTGATTCTAGCATGGAAGTGTAAAGAGCCTTAAAGATTCTTCAAACTTTACTTTGGAAAACATTTTCCTGGAGATTTCAAGGTCCCACTTTTTCTTTAGTTGGTCCTAACATGAGACCAGTGATGACCATGTGTCTTCCCCCTTCACTGCCCAACTAACCTAACCCTCTTCCTGACATTTCTTTTTATCTCCCTTCTTTCTAGTAGTCAAGTCGTTTTCTCCCATAATCCAGTTCCCCTAAAAGAAGTACCTCTCTAAAACCCATTATTCAGACTTGTCATATGAGATCCTCTGTCACCTGTACAAAAAAACTTTTTTCCTATGTAGTGAACTACAGCATGATTAAAGCAAAGAGATTCTTGGAGGAACTCCCTTTGCTTCCCAAAACAGTCTATGACACTGAGAAATAAAGGAATCCTCCCTCCCCTCTCTTCGTAAATCAAAACTGTCAGATCTAGGAGTGCCCTTGGTACAGCCACCATTTCTCTGGAACTCCCTTGTACTCTGCCCAATCCAGACTCCAACAGCAGCACCTTCCAGAAACTTAGCTTTCCTGTGCCCTATCTCAACAACTTGACATCTTTTCTTTGTTGGTCTACTCTAAAGAACTAGTCCTCCTTAACCCAGACATCAGCCCCTCCTCTCCCTCCATCAATGACTTCTCAGAGCCAAAAAGGAAAGAAAACATAGCTGCCTTTGCCCGAAGCAGGTAACAGAGTCAGACCTCTTAACAGTCAATTTGAGTAAGACTCTGTGCCTCACGCCTGCACCTCTCACCTCTCACGTCCGCCCACATCTGCCCCAAGGGCAGGTTGCCTCACCTGCCCTATCAAAAGATGAGTCTGCTTATCAATATCCACCTGGCTCAGTCAACACATGTCCCTCCTAAACTCTATCAACCTTCAGATTCTCAGAATCTGAGTCACGGAGTCCCCTGATCCTCCTACCTCCCCTAACTTTTCCTACTAGCTTTGCTTCTCCATCAACATTTTACAGGTTCCCCGCCTCCAATTCTTTACTCCTATTTGAGCCTCTGGGTGATTCTTGAGATTGGGTTACCCCATTTACACCCCAGGGGAATCCTCCAAATTTCTTTGCTACATACTGTTGTCCTCTTCGGTACCACATGATGACATCACTATCCAATCTGAGTACTCTGGTACTAAACTAAAATCTGCTCCATTGTGCTGTCTGCCATCTGTCCCCAAAATAAACCCCCCTCTATCCCAACATTCAAGGATGGGACAGGCAAACAGAGAACTAGATGACCTATAAAGTCCCTTCAACCTTGAAATTTTATTATCAACCTAATCCATTCTTAACCCCAAATGCATCCCCCATTCATCTTCCCTCAAAAAGCGTTTCAACTGCGTGACTTTGAGAAAGTCTAAGCTGAATGAGCCATGGGGCTAGCAGAGTAAGGCTAACCTACAAATGCATCCCCAGAAGTGTCACCAAAGATTTTTGCAATAGTATTCCACCTCTGTGCCACAGGGACGACCTCCAAACTGCCTTGAGAGCATTCAGCTGTCGCACAAGTTCCCCGACCCCTTCCCACACTCGCTTAAAGAGGTCCTAAACCCTGAGCTAGATGCGTCCTAGCCAAAAGACACCTTTCCTTACTGTCTACTCTGGTAGACACCAAGAATTAGTAAGTATCACCACATCGACAGCTTCTATAGCCAAGGTGTAAAATTTGAAAAAAATAAAACAAAAAACACAGTGCTTTCGCTGGGGAGGAGGTGGTGCGGGCAGAATACAAGGGCACCCCCACTGGCCTGTGCTGTTGGCCTCCCGGGTTTGCAGTGTGCTTCCCTCCCGCCTTTCCCCTCAACCACATCTTTCCCTACAACAATCTCCCGCACCTCCATAACGCGAAATCCCCAGCCGAGGTGCGGCCAGCTCCTCCCAGCCTTGCCCCGGACGTCCCTCTGGCCCAGCCTTCCTCTCGGCGGGACCCTAGCGAGGAAGGCCCCCTCCACCGTCCAGTTTCACCTCCCGATCCCTCACTGGGCTAATGGGTGCCCCTGCAGGGCTCCGTCCCGAAGAAGTACCTCGAGGAGCCGAGCCCACGAGGCCCGTCGCGGGACCCACCCACCCCCTTCCTTCTTCTAGTACCTCGTCCTCCGTGCACCGGCCCCCGGGGCTCCTCGTCGTCTCGGTCCCGGCTCGTACCGCCCCCCCCCCCGTCGGGGCTCCACCCCCCCGCGCCTGCTCCCGCCCCCAGGACTGCCCCCTCCCCACCAGGCGCAGCCTGCGCCCTCTGCCCCGGCACGGGACTCCCTTTGGCCTCCGTTCCCCGCCCAGAAGCGGCGGCGGCGGCAGCAACGGCTGCGGCGGCCCCAGCAGGAGGAGCAGCGCGGCGGCGGCGGCGGCAGTAGCACCGCCCCGGCCCCGCCCCGCCGCCCGCCGGAGCCCCACGCCCCGCCCGCCCAGCAGCCGGACTGCTCCCCCCGAAGCCCACCACTAAGCCCCCCCACGCCCCAGCCGCGATCCGCTCGAATCCAGCTCCGCTGGGCCTGCTGTCCATTCCTCACGCCCTTAAAGACCGGGGTGGGGTAGCCCTGGGGTTCGCGGCCGTCCCTCGCCCTCCTTCTCCAAGGGCTGAGGGGATTGCCCCTGATCCCGAAACCCGGCCCCGTAACCGGAGCCTCCCTCCTTCCAGCCCTCGGCTCTGCTCTCAAACCCCTTGCCTCCAGGCCTGGCGCGAAGCGGGTGGAGAGCTTGCACGCCGGATTTCCCCCCTGGCTTGCCGAGGCTAGAGGGAATTGCCCCCATCTCATTCCCCTTCAATTTAAGCCCCCTCCCCGCCGCGCCCGGCCCGGCGGCCCCCGCCTGTAGAGCGAGGGCAGCGGAGCCAGGGCGCTCCGAAGTCATCCCCCGCCTTTTTTCCAGGGACTCGGATAATTGCCCCTGCCCCCATCACAGCACTCCCACTCCTGAACCCAGGCCCCGCCACCACCTAGGTGTACCCCTTACCCTACGGTTCCTGCACCCCAACACTGGGGAGAACGCAGCCTTGAAGAGCACCCGTCGCACCTCCCCTCTGAGGTTGGAGGATATTTTCTCCCGGTCTGTTCGAGACTTCATCACGGACAGTAATCCCCCCTCCCCAAAAAAAACAAGACCTTTATCGCCCTGCCCTGCTGGCCATCCTCCCTTCTGATCATCGGATCCCTGGATCGGGGGGTTGGGGCCAGGTAGTTAACAAAACCATAGCCTCCACCTCCTTTTCCAAGGAGTGGGGTAATTCCAATGGTTTCCCCCCTAGGATCAACCAGACCCCCGTTTCCATGGAGACCCCCGCCCAGCCGGGAAGAAGACTCTTTCGAATCCAAGCGAACAAGTCTCACCTGGCTGAGAGAAAGGGGTGAGGTGGGGGTAGGGTAGGGCAGGAACGGGGTACGAAGGTGGGAAGTGGAGAGGAGCAGTCCCGAAGGGAGGGGCGAGAACCGAGCAAGCCCAGGGAGCGCTACGTCCGGGGACACGAAGAGGACGGCGCCCCCGGGGGGTAGCTGAGCGGCTGTGGGGCGAAGAAGGGACAGGGTTGAGGAAAGGCTTAAGATGGAAAGAAGCGAGGGGGGGGGATACGAGAAAGCCGGGGAGCCAAAAGGGGTGGAGGGGTTGAGGGAGAGGAAAAAAAGACGCACCTGTTCTCGGGTCGGCTCCGCGGAGAAGCTAAGGCCGCCACCCGGGCTCTCTCTTACCCACTCAGTACCGCCACCCGCCTCATACTGCCCGGATCCGATGCCCCCCTCCGCCTCTTATCGCCACCGACCTCCTTCTCGTCTCTCTCCGCGGCGGCGGCGGTCGGACTCTAGGAACTGAGAGGAAGAAGGGAGGGCTCAGCAAAGCGGAGGAGAGACAGAGCCACACACTGGCAGCAACCGCGGCGAGCGAAAGAGTGAGGGGGAGAACGGTGTGTGTGTGTCTGTGTGTGCGAGCGAAGCCTGGTGGAGTGGGTGCCGGTCGCAGGGCTCGACGGGAAGTGGAGTCCGGCGGAGTCCGCAGACGTTGCTAGACCTGGCTTCACGGGACTACAACTCCCAGAATGCCGCCTGTCCGGGGGGGGGGAGAAATGGGGAGGAGGAGAAGGGAGGGAGGGAGCAAGAGAGGGAGGGACGAAAGCTGGGAGCAAGCGGCGGCGAAGGGGGCAGAGCCAAGCAGCCCCGGTGACACTGGGAGGGGAGGGGAGGAGGAGGGGATCACTGCGAGGACCGAGCGGATTCCGGAGAGGGAGGCAGCGGTAGCTGCAGCAAGCCGGGCAAAAAGCTAGACTCCCAGGAAAGGTGGAGGAGCTCAATCTGAGGGGCTGAAAAAGCCCCACGCCCTCCCCACTCGACGCCCCTCGAAGGGGGAGGTTGAGGAAAGGAAAAGATCAATGCACCAAGGCCTGAGGGTTCTCTCTCTTCCAGCGCTCTCCACCTTATACCCGACTTGACTTTCTCAGGCCATAGGTGCCCCATGCAGTGTGCAAACCCAGAGACCTTAGATCTTCCCTCTGGGCATCACAGAGCAGAAACATTGAGTCCTCTTCTCCCAAGGGCCCGAGGGAGGCTCCCCTTGCTGGCAGGGTGTGATTTCCCCCTTTTTCCCGCCACCGCCCCCCGCCCAGTTGTCGCCACCCCCATCTCCCTCCCAGGAATCCCTCCCATGAAGCCTGGGCTCACGTATCCTCCCCGCCAAGAAAGGGAGTCCCTCTGGGAGCAACCAACCAGCCACCTCCCTAATGAGGGGTCCCTACCCACCAGTACCCCCTTCTTATCATTGTCCCCCTCACCGAGGTAGTAGTGGGGGCGACCCGAGTTGGACTGGTGGCTACTTTCCCTCGGAGACTAGCCGTCCTTGGCACACCGACCCTGTGTAGAGAGAAAAGCACATGAATACTCCCGTTTCCCCCACCCAAGTTCGGATCCTGTGGAAATAGCTCACAAGGAAGGAGTTGATAGTGGAAGTGAGCTTGGGGGATGAATCCAAATCCTCAAACCTCATCCCAGGCATGGAATCCAGGGGTTCGTCCCTTTCCTTAAAAGCCATAAAATCACTTGGTGGGGGGTGTAGTGGGTAGTAGATTATCTAAACATTAATGTCCACGCGACTCGAAGCGACGCTACGTGTAGGAATTAGATACGAATTAGGCTGTTGTGGCGAGAGGGAAAGTATACCCCCCCCCGCCGTCGTCCACCCCCAAACACACACCCCTAAGAGAGTCAGATGGCCGAGGGAGGGGAAGAGGCAGTGGGAGAGCTGGAGAGTCAAAGGGTTGTGGCGGGGGAAGGGGGGAGGGTCCGCCGCCCCCTGAAAGCAGAACCCAGATGCTAAGAAATGGGTGGGGGGTTCGGCATAATTGCAGAGTGTGTCTTTCCTCGATTTTCCCTGAATCGCCACTGAACACCGTCTAACACTCTTAGTTGCTTACCAGTCAGTCCCCTATCCCCATTTGTGCGAATGAGGCGGCCGGAGCCCGGGGAGCCCGGGCACAAACTCCGCGGAAGCTGGCCTTCTCCGCCGCTGCGCTGCCGCGGGCCTCCCTCCCTCCGCTGGCGGCCCCGCGAATCTACCTTCGCCCCCGGCCGAGGCCAGACCCCGCTCGCAACTCCACGCCCCTACTCCACCCCCGGTTCCCCCTCCTCTCGCCCTCTCCCCGCGGGTCCGGCCCAGCCCCTAGCGGCGCCCCGCCCTACCGCTCGGTCCCGAGCCCAGCAAGTGCCCCGAACTCGCCCCCCGCCCCCACGCCCAGGCTGGTCCGGCCGGGCCTGGTTTCCCCCTCCCGCGGCGCCCCGCCCCCGAATCCACGTCCTACTTCGCCACCCAACTCGGCCCAGTCCGGGTTCGGCCAGCGCCCAGGCCACCGGAGTCCCGGGTTCGGTCCGGTGTACGGCCACCCACCCCGCCCTTGCCTGGGTGCTGGCCTGGCCCAATGCCTGCGACCGCCGATCCGGCCCAGGCGGGCGGTCTGGGTCTAGGTCCCGGTGCCGGCCTCGGTCCTGGCGGCGTTGCCGCGTCTCGCCACGAGGGCTCGGTCCACGCAAGATCCGAACCCGCGCAGGGTGGGGGCCGTGGAAAGCAAGTTTCTTTATCTTCCCTCTGCCCCTGCCGCAGGGCCGCACCGTCCCCCCCTCACCCCCCACCGCGCCCCCTTCACCTGGGCAGAGCCCCCGACCGCTGTCGCAACTTTGCTCTTCTCCACGCCGCCGGGGAAGCGGGCGAAGCGGGAGGAGGAGGGAGGTGGCGGGGGTGCTGGGATCAGGCCGCTGGGCTCTGGGAGGACACGTGGGGGAGGAGGGGAAGGAGGAGGAGGAAGGGGGGGCGGGCCTGCAGTTCTCGGGGCTCCCCCTGCCAGCCCCGGGGAAGCCGGAACCTCTCCGGGCAGCCGCAGACCCCGCACTGGCCACGGGGGAAGAACAGAGCCACCTTCCCCTGCCAGCCCCCAGCTCCAGGAAGGGGGCGGGGGCGAGCAACGCCGCTCCGGGTCGGAGAGCGAGCGTTTTTGCTCGTGCTTTCTGTGTGCTTCTCTCTCACCGTTTAGACTCAGTGTGTGGGGCGGTGTAGGGTCTTGCATGTGGAGGGGGGGGCGCCCTCGCCGGACGCTCCGCCCCTCTCTCAGCCCCCCACTTCCCTAACCGGGGCGACTTGGGTGTATAGCTCAGGCGTTCGGGCACCGAGGCAGCCCACGAGCGCAACCCCAACCCCAGCGCCAAAGTGGGACAGGTGCTGGGGAAGGGAAAATGCCGGGGCTCGCTGCCTTGCCTTGCGTCTCCTGAGAGGCTCACCCTTCGTGGCAATCTCCCGGGCTGCAAACCCCTTGGGCCTTCCTCAAAAGGCAGCCCCCAACCTGGGCGTGGAGGATTTTTCTGGGGGGGCGGTGGGATCGAGAGGCCCCAGGGAGGAAGGGGGAGGAGGACGACGAAAGGTCTGTAAAGGGGGATGCCTGCAGGACTCAGGGCGAAAACCTAGCTCTAAGAGGACTCGGCTTCTGCCTGCTGTTCTCGGACTCCTCAGTCATCAAACCCAGCCCCTTGACCCTTACCCTTTACCCTAACGACTCCTTGTCTGGCCAAAGGAATAAATCCTCGTACATGTTTACATCCCAGGCCATCACCAGGACTGAAAGGCTGAGAAGCCTGCGGTCCACACTGAAACTCTGATGACTTTACATTAGCTCCGAGGAGGAGAGCAGCTTGCGAAGGAGCCGAAGCTGCCGGCAGACTTGCTTTCAGTCTCAGGGTGTTTCTTTGCAGTTCCAACCCTGAGCCCGTGTTGGGGACTTCAAAGGTATCGCCACAGCCTACAGGGTTTTAGCGGAGGTGCCCAGCAGTTCCAGGAGGGTTCAGGGCTTTGTAAACAGAATGTGAAATGAATAGCAGGAATTTGAAAAACATCTTTATGTGCCCATATATTGATATAATTTATTATATATTTATCTATACTAAGGAAGCCAGAAGGTCATTTGGACTAGAAGGAAGCCCTGCCAGATTAATGTCTTCCTTCTCCTCCCTGACCCCCTTCTTAGTGGTAAGCCCAGAGGTTCTACCTCTAAGCTGTGGGGTATCTTTTCTCCTTTGGAAGAACTCTAGAGATGGCAGTTGAGACTCGCCTGGTATGTCTCCCTCACCTGGTTTGAAGGATGAGTGTGAGTATTGCGGAGGATGGCAAGCCACTAAGGCTGCAGTGGCTTTGCTGTTGTCTGAGGCTGTTGTCTGAGGTTCTCTTGCTGTCCTCACCAACCCCAAATCTATTGCCAACAATGGGGACCTAATGCTTGTCATTTTACTTTGCTTTGGGGACCTCTGTTTTACTTGACCACTCTCACCCTGCCATGTACCACACACACTCACCTTTAAAAGTTTTTGGTCTAAGAAGCACCAAGGAAAAGAGAAGATTTGGAAATGATTTGTTTAAGCTAATCAACATATGAACTCAAAAATGCATTATTAAGTGTATGTATAGGGTGGGGAGTGAAAACCACCTCTATTGAGCCTGATAGTGCAGGCCCCACCAGTACTGCTTTGATTTGGCTTGGTTGTCTTAACTGATTTTAATTAACCTGGTAATACTAAATCTCTACTTCTCTTAAGGCCCTTAGGGCCTTAGCAATTCTTTGCTCCTTGGTTTGAGGCTGAAATGGACCCCTTCATTCCCATGAGGCTGTATCTACCATTTGGCTGCATCATTTATCTGGTGAAATGAAGGTTGGGGCAAGATGGTTGTTTACTGGCTGAAGCTTTAACTTCTCTGAGCCCTTTCCTGTTGGGGGCCATGCTTCCTGCCCTACAGGAGACGATGGGAAACCAAGGAGCAGGGTGGGGAGAGCTTGTAGAGAATGTAGATGTTAATCATTATTTTATTTGAGGCTACAGCCACAACATAATCTTAATAATAATACCTTACCTTTGTACACTATTGGAGTGTTTACAAAGCCCTTTTTTAAAGATTTTATTTATTTACTTTTAGAGAGCAAGGAAGGGTGGGAGAGAAACATCAATGTGGGAGAGATACATCAATTGGTTGCCTCTCACACACCCCTAACTGGGGACCTGGCCAGCATCCCAGGCATGTGCCCTGACTGGGAATCAAACCAACGACCTTTCAGGTGTGCAGGCTGGTGCTCAATCCACTGACCCACACCAGCCAGAGCTACAAAGCCCTTTCACTTGTGTTATTTCATTTGTTTCTCACTACAATTCTCAATTTTGTAACTGAGGAAACTGAGTATATGAATGTCTGTGTGTGCCTCGTTCAAGGTCACATGGCTAGTGATCGCTGTAGCTAGGACTCAGTTGTACTAGTCCTCACTTCACCTCCAGGGTTCTTTTCAGTGAGGTACAACACATCCATTTAATGCCAAAATATTCCTATCCAGGCAGATTTTTTTTCTAATTGTTTCTCCCATCAATAGCAGCTACTGGCCTGGATCTGGACTCTTGGAGAGGCAGTTTGGTGTAATACTAAGAGGATTGTTTGGGAGTTTTGAGAACCAGATCCTAGTCCTGTCTTGTGGATAGCTGGCAGTGGTACCTCAAGCAAGCCCTAATATTTGAGTAGCACCAGGCTGATGCCAGGTACTGTATTTTAGGTCTCCCTGCCCATACTCTAAAATATGGAAATCAATGCACCTGTCCTACCTCCCTCACAGGGACACCCTTGTAACCTACTGGACTCATGCAGAAGTTACTACTACCAGTGTTGGCATCACCAGACTCCCTAGGTGCAGCACAGAGACCTAAGGGCAACACCTGCCTGGGCCCCACCCTCCCAAAACTTACTTACCTAGTAAGTAAAATGGGATATGGGGGGGGGTCCCAGGATAATTTAGGTCCCAAACCAACCTCTGTAAATTCATAGGATAATTGCTTTAATTCTCTGCTTTGTTCCATAATCAGAGGCCATGTCTGTCTGGTAAAATAGCCCAGTCCTATGACAACAACAACAACAACAACGAAATTCCAGTGGTTTAGATCTTTAGAGTGTCAGAATGAAGCAAATTTGAAGCTTCTGGTTGTCCCTTCATTTGCTGCACCCCAGTCAGCTAAAGATGAAGTCAGGTTTGGAACTTGGGATTTCAGGATTGCCAAAGGGTTCATTCTAAGTCACCCCAGTTGAAAGGGGATTGGAGAGAGAGGGGAAGAGAAAGAGCCTTGCAAACTCAGGGAAGGAGTGGAGCCGATACTAGGTTCTCAAGGCTGATGATCATGAGTTATAGACATTAAGTTCTCTCTATATTTCACTTTATGTCCTGAGAGGGGCCAAAGGAAAGAATCTGTTGCAACTTCTCACTATTTGGAAGGGTCAAATGCACAAACCCTATTGCAGCAGCAGGTTGCTGCTGGACAGGCATTGCAGCAGCCCACTGTATGCTGTGGAAGGCCTGGTCTCTGCTTTCTCAGAGCCCCAGGTCTAGATGGGGAGACAGTGTGTCTGGTTAAACTTAACTCTGTAAACAATCAAAAACCTTTCTAGATTTATAGCCAGGGTGGGGGGAAGAGAAAGGGGGCGGGGCTAAAATCACCCCAGAGGCTCTCCAGGTCAAGCTCATCTTCCCTAAGACTCCTAGGCACTTAACAAGGGTCTTAATCAAACAGTGTTCGAGTTCAAAGGGACTATAAGAAATCAGCTGCCCTACTGAAAAACTGGCAGTGGCTACTCACAGACAAAATCAATTCCATAAGCCTTCACCTAATTTTTAGGGCCCTCCCTGACCTGGCCCCAACCTCCTCTCCTCCCGTGTCCCTCACAAGTCCTCTGTTCTCACCCAACCAGCCCTCTGGCCATTCCTTGGACAAGTGCTTTCTTGACTGCTCCCTCAGCTTTTTCTATGTCTTTCTCAGCTTGTTGAAATCCCACTCAACCATTACTCCAGCCAGCTCTTTCATGCCATTTTCTCTGACCCCTACTTCCTCCCCATAGAAATTAACTGCCCCTCAGGGTACCCCCACAGTGCTGAGCTTGGCCCTTTATTTAGCACTTCTACACTCTGCCTATCCATCTCTCCAACTAGATTTTCACCTCCCTGTACTGAAAGAACCCAGGATTTCTCATCTGTGTCTCACAGCCTTCTTCTTTTCCTTCTCCCAACAACGTCCCTGACCTTGGCCCCCTGTACTACTTGTTAAGTGAATGAATGAATGGATGATCTAATCTAATCTAATCTAATCTAATCTAATTCCCTTATTTTATCATGGGGAAACTGACACCCACACCTGGCTTCCCTTCTTGCCATTTAAAGACAGTTTTAACTCTTGGTCTCTTTTCATCTTTTTCTTCCCATTTAGTGGTCACACATAGACTCTAAAGTTAGAGAAGGTGGTTTGAATCCTGGCTCTGCCACTTCCTAGAGATATCAGCATGGATCTAACTTCTCTGTGAGCCTCAGTTTTCTCATTTATAAAATGGCAACTAATAAACACCTCCTGAAAATGTTTCAAGGATCAAATGAGTTCTTGTATGTTAAGCACTTAAAAGCATACCTGACACCTAGTAGATGCCCCATAGTAGTTTTTTTTTTTTTTTTTTTTTTAACATGAGGACTTTTTAAGGAGTTTGGAATTTGGGAACACCTGCTTAACTGAAGTCCAGGAATAAAAGTCACGGCCTGAATCTAAAGAAACAGAGAGGTATTTTTGTCAAGGGGAATGGGATAAAATTTAGCAAGATCTTTCATTAAAACTATTACCTCTTCCCCCCAAAAAGGCTAAAGAATATTGAGACTAGAACCCAGTTCAGTGGGTACTCACCTAATTCCAGTTCCTGGAGCCACTGCATTCCTATGGCTGTGATGGTGATTCTGTGCAGGCTTAGAGGTGTTGGCAATACTGAGGTGCCCTGCTGAACTCACACATACCATTGTCACTCCTATCCATGTGCCTACACTTGAGCTCTCTTCCACCTGGCCAAGTCCTTCAAGCTTCACCTCCACAAAGCTTTCTTGCCTCTGAACTCTTGGCTCTGTGGGTAAGTACTGCACAACTTAGCATTAAGTGCTTTTCTGTGCTCTGTGCCCATCTACTTTCCCATCTGAGGGTGACCACCTTGTCATAGAAGGTGGCATCCCTTATAGTGCCCTGGCTGCTTTTTAGCAGCCAGCACTCCATGAATACTTTAGGACTGATTGACAGTAGGTGTTCAGTGAAGACCTGGGTCCTGCCCTCCCTGCTATCTCCCTAGGTCCTGCCCATCCTGCTGTCTCCCACCCCCACCACTCCACTGGCACACCACACTTCTCAAATCAACTAGCCTTTTCAGTAGCCATCTTGGCTCTTAGAATCTGATTCTGGAGGCAAGGGCCACATTTTACTGTGTCCTCCACGCAGTCCAACATAGTGCTTCCACCACAAACAGAATAGGGTAAGCACATAAGTTTGCTGCTGTAGATAAATCAGTGAAGATACAATTCTTATTTCAGGCATGTGTGTTTGTATATATCCTTGTGTGTCTGTTCTTGCTCATTAAACTGCAAGGGGCTTCAGGGGAAGAAATGTTCATTTCAGGAAGAAAATTACAAAATGATTAAAAATCAAGCAGAAACCTGAGATTTAGATTAAAAAAAATCCAGGGAGAAAATGTTCTGCCTTCAGTATACATTCAGTCTAAACTCTCACACCAAAATTTTTCAAACCTCAATACACATAAGAATAATTTGGGGTTGCTTGTAAAAATTCAGATGCCAAGGTATCCTCCCACTCAGGGCCTTATTGAATGCATTTGGGGTAGTACCTTGAACTCTAAATTTCTAGCAATCTGTTTGAGGAATTTGCAGCCAGAGGGGACTCCACCTTGAAAGACACTGAACACTTTTTCATCTTTACCAGAGACCCCCAAACTTTTCACTATCAAGGTTTTTATTGTTTCTTCCCCCCATGGACTCCATTTAACACACAGTTATCTCTTCCTCTCTCTAAAAATAAATAAATAAATACATAAATAAATACATTTTAAAAAACAGCTATATGTCACTTAGTATGTGCCAGACAATGTCCTAAAAATTTTACAAATAGTAATCCATTTAAATCTCATAATAACCCGATCAGGTAAATGTTATTATTTTCCCATTTTACAGATGAAGACACTGAGGTACAGAGAAGTTCAGTGACTTGTTTAAAGTTGCCCAGCTAGTAAGTTTTTTTTTTAATTGAGGTCAAAATTCCCATAACATAAAATTAACCATTTTAAAGTGAACAATTCAGTGGCATTTAGTACATTCACAACATTGTGCAGCCGTCACCTTTACCTAGTACCAAAACATTTTCATTACCCCAAAATGAAACTCCATACCTGTTAATCAGTTGCTCTGCTTTCCCTCTTACCCCTAGACTCTGGCAACCACCTATCTTCTTTCTATTTCCATGGATTTACCTCTTCCAAACACCTCATTTAAGTGATATCATTTAATATGTGGCCCTTCGTGTCTGGCTTCTTTCACTTAGCATGATGGTTTCAAGGTTCATCTGCATTGTAGCATGTATCAGTACTGCATTCCTTTTTATGGCTGAATAATATTCCATCATATGGATGTGCCACAATTTGTTTATTAGTTCCAAGCAGGTAAGTTTTCAAGTTGGTATCTGAATCCAGGCAGTCTGGTTCTAGAATCTGTGCTCTTAACCCTCTGTGTTTAAAATACTTATCTTTCTTAAAGAAGATATATTTTCAAGTAATAGCTTGCCATTTAAAAATGTATCAGATGCATATAAAACTGCACCAGGACTTCAGATCAGCCTCAGAGAGCCACATGAAGGTCATTTCATTCCAGCCAAAGCTAAAACATTTGATATTATAGTTCACCTCTGCAGCCTCAGTCTCATGCAGGTACATTTCAACTAGACTTGATGAAATAACAGATGTAATTAATAGATTTTTCTCCCAGGCTTTTATGGGCTCAAGGACCCTAGTTTGGGATCCACTGATAGCAAATCCTTGCAAGACGCCCAGCCGCCAAAGACAGGTTCCATCAAGTTGTCCAGTAGAACCTACTGACAACCTAGCGAGTGGGTTCCTTCATGTTGGAAAGATTTTCTACACCAAGCAGTTAAACAAGAAAGGAGTTGAAGGTAAACCTTTAATAAATTAGAAAATCCCAAAATCCAGGAAATCATTTTGCCTGAATGTTCTTTTTAACTAACTAGAGTTTCTCTACCAATAATGCACATGGCCATGTACCTGGAGGCTGATAAGACAGACCTTTAACTGGGTCCCCAAAGGTGGCAGCCTAAGTTGGACTTACCAGAGAGACCTTCCAGATTCAAAATATCTGCTCTGACAGAACCTGAGGTGAGAATGCTGTTCCAACACAATGCTGATCACATGATTTTCCTCCTGACTTTTCAAGGGTGTGGACAAAAAAAAAAAAAAAGAACCAGGCTTGCTTGCATCTCCTCTGGAGGTTTGTGATACCTGCTCCACATGTCTGAGAGCCCCATTTGATGTTGTGAGCACTGCCCTCTCCAAAGGGGTCCCTTGCTGCCCCGTCAGAGACCAAACAACCAGGCTGGATTCAAAACCATTCACACTGGCTTAGCTCAGCAGAATAAAATGAACATCAAGGATAGCCTTGAAGGGAAAGGGATGCCACAAAACATGTTGCTTGAGAGATGAGAGGTGAATGGTGAGTGATGAAAGCTTCTTCATTTTTGTAGCCCTGGAGCCTTGCAGAAGGCCTGGCACCAATGGAAAAGTGCTCAAAACACGTTTGTTGATTGAATGACTGACTGAAAGAGAGCCTTCTTGTTATGGAGGTCATTATGGAGGCATTGGAGAGCTGCTCCGTGGGGACAGAGAATGGAGGGAAGTTGGCATGTGTCTGGAGCACCCTGCCAGGACCTATACAGACTGTATTCTTCTGTGCCTGAAAATTTCTCACAAAGTTCTCAGAGCCTGAAAGTCTCAAAACTGGATTCCTCCAGGCTCACTGTGTGCTTTATTTTACTGCATTCAAGTCAGAGGGATTTAACAGTGGCATAGTATAATGGGGGGACTCTGATGAGAGCACCTATATAAAAGCATATTGAGCCCTGGCTGGTGTGGCTCAGTGGATTGAGTGCTGGCCTGAGAACCAAGGGTTTGCTGGTTTGATTCCCAGTTAGGGCACACGCCTGGGTTGCGGGCCAGTTTCCCAGTTGGGGACACATAGAGAGGCAACCACACATGGATGTTCTCTCCTTCTCCTTCTCCCTTCCTTCCCTTCTCTCTGAAAATAAATAAATAAAGTCTTTTAAAAAGGCATATTGAAATATACAGAGCCAGGACTTCTTGTTAACTTACCAATATTGGTTTTGCAGGAGTCTTTGTCTGTGCCATTTGGCCAGGTAGGTTTCTGTCCATGGGTCTTATCACTGAACACACATGTGTGCAAATACTCTCCAAACATACTCATTTTATAACACAGTCAACTCCTGTTTGCCAAAATTCAAATAACCACAACCCTCAAAGATTCTGAATCTCTTTTTGCAATACAATGCAATAATCCCTTACATTTGTTTGGGGCTTTGCAGGTCACCAAGTGCTTCCCCATTCTTGACCCCATTTGTTTGTTGATTGATGTTCAGACTGGTCCTGAGAGTTTACAAGAGCCTGGGGGTGGGGGGCTTCTAAAGAATCAAATAGCAGTGACTTGTGTGGTGCAAGTAGCCTTGGCTGTATGCTAGGCCTCTTGCTATGGCAGAGACAGCAGGAATACAGTGACTTGCTGCCACAGACTTGCAGGCACATACAAGCACTTGGGGGACTGGACTGATGGGACGTGACTCCTGCAGCTGCAAGGAGCTGAGACTCATCTGTATGTAATCAGCACTTTAGCAAAAACAGTGGAGACAGAAGAGTTTGAGTGCCCCTCCCTCATTTTGGACCATCAGTCATTCATTCAGCAGACATCAGGAGCTCCAGCTCCTCCTTGCAGTTTATTCTGGGTATTGAGGGTACAGAGAGAGTAAAGGCTTGTCACTTAGACCTCGCTGACCATATGATTTGTTAGGCCTTCTCTCCTTCAAGTCTCTCCTTCTTGTTAACTATATAACCTCATTTTGCCAGGGAACAAATGTTGAGAGAAAGGTTCTACCAAATCACTTTCTCCCATTACCCTCTCTCTCTGTCTCTCTCAGTCTCTCCCTTTCTCTCCTTCTCTCTCTCTCCTCCTTTTCCCTCCCTCCTACCTTTCCTCCCTACCTCTCTCACACACACCCAAGATGCTTCACTGGGCCTCAAAAACCCCAGAGCTAATCTGGCTTTGTCATGTTCCTCTATTATGAAGAGTATTGAATAAACCAGATCCATGAGAGCAAAATGAAAATTTGTCATACATAGTAATAAAAAGAATAATCCCTCACATCTGTATAGAACTTAACAATTTGCAAAACACTTCCATCCCCTATTCCTTTATTTGATCTTGTGTCCTGTCATCATCTTTCATAATCAAAGACAATCTTCTGATTGTGATCTTTATCACTGAGTGAAGTAATACTAAGACAAGGTTGAGTCCCTCCAGCCCCCTGGTAACAGACGACATGGTAAGTTTGTCTTTTTGCACTTTTTTTTTCTTCCCTCTTTCTGTTGCTATGCTGTCTGTGGAGCCCTAAGTTGCTCATAACAGATTCCCAGTTTCCTGGGAGCCTGTAACCCCTGGAAAAGTGGGTGCAGATCAATACCTTCCCCCAAAGCCACAAGGCCTTTAACTCCTGCCTGGATGAACGAGATGGCGAAGGGAGACCCTCCTCTTTGAGCAGCTCCAAAGGGTGCACCAACCCACCTCAGCAGGTTGGGCAGGCTTGGCCTAGGAGAAGGGAGCAGCATCAATGTATCAAATGGACAAAGAAAGGAGGGTGGTGTAAAGCTCTTATAGTAGGATGTGAAATGGGCTCTGAAGCTAAATGCAGGCTTTGTAGGGGGGGAAACATACCCAAGGACCCTGGGGCTTGCAGGGGGAGATGCTGGTGAAGGGCAAAGAGGAGTTCATTGTATCCACTGGGTTTTAGGACTTCTCTTTGTTAACCTAACTACTTCACTTATCCCCATTCCCTCTGAAATCTCATAGCTTCTTCATTCCTCCAGTCTCTTCACTGAGTTCCTTTCTACTTCTGTTCCTCCATTGCAATGTAGCCCCAATGTACTGAGCTAAAGGTGCTTTCAGTGAAAGCCCACCCCCAGAGAGTTCTGAGGCCATGCCAACCAAACATTCTCAAACTCTCCTATCCCTCTCTGTACTCCATAACTATAGCTGTGGCCACACCATTCACACCTTCCACCTGGCCCAGAGCCTGCTCCCATGGGAATGCTCAAGAAGCTAGGGAGGAATGGGGGTGGTGTATAAAGCCACTGAGCTCTGGTGGTTTGCAGCAGCAGAGTGTCAAAGCTCGTCCTCTCCTGGTAGGAGGTGTCATTGTGAACTGCCAGGACAGGGGACCCAGACATCAGGGGAAAGCTGATTCTAGCTAGTGGCCAGGCTAAAAGCAGATGATGGTACAGAGTAGCTGCCTTGCCGGGGTGGGAATGGAGAGCCATGACCCCATTCCTTCATTCCTTGGTGTAACGATGTAACGATGTAACAAGTAGTCAGTTGAGCCTTCTGGTCTCGCCCAGCCTTGGAAACTCCCTTCCCTCAGGAAAGGAGCTTCATTCCAGCACAGGAGTCCCCAGCAGAGCCCTCTTCCAGGCCCTACCCTGGCATTTGGGGCCGACTGTTAGCACTGTCGCTCTGGCAGCGGCAGCCAGTGCGGGGCGGAGAGTGTAATTGCAACCACTTCCTGCCCCAGCTTGCCCTAGGGTTGGCCCCGCCCCTGAGGACAGTCAGGGCGGGACCCAGGTATCGAGAGGGAGTCCACTTGGGGTGGGAACTGCCCAGTGGGGCCGCCCTTAAGGGAAATCAGTTGAGACTCATAAAATGGTGGGGGGGGGGGGCTCAGTTCTAGAACATCAGCAGGAAAGGGCTGGGGCCTGAGGATATTCTATTGGCATAGTTCATCCTTCCAAAGAGGATCCAGACAACAGTCCCTCTATGACTAGTATACTACTAGTTCCGATATTCACTTCAGTCAGGAGCTCTGAACACTTGGAAGCCCCAAAGGAGAGGGGGATGGGAGAGCCAGGGTCTACATCTTAGGGATGCTCTCCACTCTGGCTGGCACTGCTGGAGCAACAGTGCTAACTCAGTGGTATCTTCTCTGAGCTTCAGTCTCCTAGTATGTAAAATGAAGCTACTAATAATACTTGCTTTACCAGGTTGTGGTAAAGGTGAAAAAAGATGCATGTGGGAAAGTGCTTTGAAAGCCATAAAGCACTATACAAAGGCAACGTTGGGATACTCAGGTAAGTGGGGTGGAGGTGGGAGAGGGGACTCTGCTGGGGAACAATGACTAGGCACCAATGATTAGTGTGCAAACTAGCCAAGGGAGTTAGCATTAAAGGAGCACTCTATAATGGGACGACCAGAGGTGGGTGGAGTGTGAAGTCGGTCTGGGCTTCCAGTCAGAAGTGGGTGGGAGAGAGGAGATCCCCTAGGAAAAAGTGGGCAGATGAGGTGGACAAAAAGGCATAATTCTGTCCTTTTGAGAAGAGCTCGCAACATCTCTGGTTGCTTTAATCATGCCCATGTGAAGAGAGGCCAGCAATGGGTAGGGAGTTTTGTTTGCGGGGAGAGGGGTGCCTGTCAGCCCTCAAAGTGTAAGGCAGCAGCTGGAAGTGTGCTGCTTGCTTGCATACCATGCCTGCAGCGTGCACATGGCTCACTGGAATGAACCAGGAATGTCTCCTGTCCTAGCCCTATGCAGACTGAGGAGGAGAGCCCAGCGGAGGGGAGCTAGGCTAGCCAAGCACATTAAATGACAGCTGCAAACCAGTAGGCTTTTCCATTCCCTTCACACTCTGGCAAGAGGTGTCCAGGCCCCAGTGACCCCTGCCCTCCCTTCCCTGATCAGCAGCCACATGGGGGGTGGGGCCATTCTCATTTGCTAGGGGGCTGTTGGGGAGAGGGTGTGCCCTGGCGTCATAGTGGCACATTTTGGAGATGCAACCATGGTATGCACATCAGCAGCCATGTGTGTAGGTCCAGACAGGTATCTGCATACAAACATGTATCATATATGTGCATGCTCCAAGTGGTGAGAATGTGGGACTGACATTTGTGCTCCTGTATGACTTTGGACCTTTTCATCTGTAAAATAAAGAGATTTGTACCAGAGCATCTCAGAAGGCCCTTTCAGCTGGAATGTTCACTGTTTCTACATGTCTGGCTGTGGCTGCTTTAAAAGTCAGGGCAGTGGGAAAAAAAATCAGGCAAACCAGTTGTGACGTTGGCTGTCAACACTTCAGATGTTTAGGTTTGGAGATTCAACTTTCAAAAGGCCAGTTACTTGGCATCATATAACATCTGTTCACTTTCCAAGGAGTGGTCTTACACTGACACCCAGACTATGGCATGATGGTGCTTGTCTTTTTGCTGTTTGTGTGTTTACATGCATGTGAGTGCATCTCTGGGTGCATGTTTAAATTGCATCACAGAATATGGGAGCTGAATGAGATCCTGGAGGTCATTTAATTGAATCCCTTCCATTTCTAGTTCATTTATCCAACAACTCTTTTGTGAATCAGGATCTGTGCTGGGAGCTGCAGAAATAAATAAGGTATAGTATCTGCCCTCCAGGAGCTCACTGTCTAGCAGGTGTGTGAGTGTGTGGAGAAGCATGTAAACAAATAATTACAATAAAATATGATAATAAAGGTATAAATCCTATGCTATGGGAGCACAGAAGAAAGACCAATCAATTCCACCTGGGGAGCGTCTGTGACAGAAACTATGTCTGTGACAGTGACACAATCATTTTACAGCCAATGACCTTTTACCTTTACTTTCCTACTTCCAAAATATTCATTCTTGTTCTGCTCACCCCTTCTTCTGGAGAAAACTAGGAAGATGCACACTGATTTAAGGCCACCTGGAAGCCCTGGCTGAATACTTCAGTTCCTTAGGGCATTGTCTGGATATGCCAAGGTTGTGGGTTTGATCCCCTATCAGGGCACAAAGAAGAAACAATGAACGAATGCATAAATAAGTGGAACAACAAACTGATGTTTCTTCCCCCTTCCTCTCTCTCTAAAATTAAAAAAATAAATAAATAAAAGGCCACCAGGAGAACTTAAGAAATTTCTAGTGAGCTGGGAGTGAGGGGTCCCTGGCTGGGAGTATAAAGCTATGGGAAGAGAATGAGCATGTCCACAACGAAGGGCCTGTCCGCACAACCTAAAAATGATTGGCCAAGTGGCATGCTAGGATCAACACAGCCCATTGGGATCCATTATGACCCCTATCCTCTCAGATATAGGCCAACAAGAGGCTCAAGTGAGGACATTTGAGGTTGCCAGCAGCAGTGGTTTAGTTCATGCTGGGGTAGGGATAGAGGTTAAGTGAAGGCCAAGGGAACTGGGACTCCAGTCTTACCTGCCTGGCCAAAGGGGTGTGGGGATAGAGAACACCTTCAACAGGGCATTCCTGTTGCATTTTCTGCCCAAGGAGTAGGGCTGCAATAGGCATCCCCTCTACTTGCCCAGTGTCCTTGGTGGACAGCAGTGCCCATTAGTGAGATAGTTGCTGAGGAAAATGGGCAGCCTTAGTCAGTGTGGAGAGGAGATTAGAGCAAAGTTAACTGGTGGTGGGGAAACAATAACACTGGATTCAGCACCAAGTTCCAACCTCTGCCCTACCTGCCCAAGAGATGGCTGTGGGAAGCTAATTTCCAGCCTTCCTCTTCCACCCAATCTACTGTCCTTCTCCCTCTCCTTCTGCAGAGGACGAACCACCCTCCAGGCCTACCACCCCACCAGGGCGGGAGCACACCTCTCCTCCCACCCCTCCATCCAGAAATCCCAGAGATGCTGCAACGAAGGGAACCCTGGGAGTGTGCCTTGAATGACCCACAAACACATCTGGATTTTTGGAGCTCAGGCCAGCCCCCGAAACGGACCCCAGGGAAGTCTGCCAGAGGGAGGGGGCGGGGGAAGGGCGAGGCAGCGCTGCCGAGTGCTGGGCCTGCCGTTTCGGGCTCCTGGCCCCAAGACTAGGACCGTCCCAAACTTCCTGTTTCTTCCGGCCGCTGTGACCCTAGGGCTGCAGCTCGGAGATAGCTCGAAGCCTGGAAGTGCATGCTGGGTAAGCGCAGACGGCTAGGGTAGGCGAGTTACTGGCGGTCGCCGTGGCGCGGGGTCGGTGTAGGCTCGCGCGCGCACCCGCTTTCCCAGCGGTCACGCTTTGCATGTGGGATGGGCAGCGGGCAGGTGGCAGGGAGGCCCCGACAACTGAGGTCTCGGGGCGGAGCCTTCGCGGGGCGGGGACGGAGGGGAAGGGGAGGAGGCGGCCCAAGGGGCGGGGGCCGGGAGTTGGTACGTTTTAAAGGGAAGCCAAGTAGCCTTCGTCGGAGGCCGAAGTTCGAGCCGACCTCAGCGCGCCGAGAGCAGGAAATCCTGATGGGGCAGCATCGCGGACTCTGCCTCGGCGGAGCCCCGAGTTCCCACGCCATCCTAAAGCCTTAAGGGTGTCGCTTACGGCAAATAAAAGAAAGTCCTTTACTCAGCGTGGGGAATACCTAACGGAACTGGTGAACCCCTCTCCAAAGATGGGCCAGATTTATAATTATTTCAAGTTCAGGCTAATGCTCACCTCCAGAGAGAAACTAAGGCCATCTCAATCGTTGAGGGGTGGAGGTCGGAAAGATCAACCCGTCCCTCAATACCTTCGTCTTCAAAATGGACTGCTCGGCAGGAGGGGTGGGGGTGGTTACTGAAGCAGGCAGCACTTGACTGCTAGTCCTGAGCTGCCTCCTCCCCAGCAGCCCCTCTGTCCTGTCCATAGTGGTACTTAGGTACATAAAGATGGTTAAATCAGAATAGAAAGTTAACCCCCACCTCTACCCCCACCTTCTTTTGGGGACACACCCCTGCACCTAACCTTAATGGAACCTCTCAGTTCCACTCCCACCACCTCTCAATATTTTCTACTCTCTGGATCCGTCACATATTTCCATGGCATTTTGAAGAAACTGAAAGTTAGGCTTTCACTTTGGGGCCAATGTTGGATAAAGGACCAGGCAAGGTGGGAGGTAGGGCACACAGGACATGCAGGGGCTCACTTTCCAGATTATTGCTTCCATTTTGAAGCTGAAGAAACTGAGGCAGTCCAGAGAGCTTAATCACTTGCTGAGCTTACACAGGGAGTCAGTTGTAGAGGTGAAAACACAGCTTGGAGATGGGAAGAATGATGCTTAAGACTCAGATTTAGCAATCACATCCCCCACCAAGTCTCTCCAGAATCCGTCCCCCAATTAGATGAGTGCTATTTTAGCAACCCTCTCATCCTCTCTCTGATGGCACACTGCACTAGCGTTATTTGATTATGTTTCTGTCACCCATGCTAGACTCTAAGTGCCTCAATAATAGAGACAGGGTCTTGATATTTATTATGTTATCTCACTGCCTAGTTAAGTGCCTAGCACATAGATGACACTCAATAAATGTTTCTTTATTGAACAGAAATCAAAAGTCCATAGTCCTCGGCATTTTTAAGTAAAAAAAATACTGCCTTATCTACCCGTTCACCTACCCACCTGGCTTAGAAGCACCCCTTTTGGGGCAAGATTTTACTATTGCCACATATGCTAGTACTAGACTCTGCACTTAGAAGGGCTTTCAAATGTAGACACAGAAGGTGAGGGGCCATCAGTGGCAGACTGGTTAGCTCGCCTAGCCAGGGACAGGCTCGAGCTGCCCAGTTACACATCTGTATAGTCTGTGCCCTGGTGCCCTTCTCAGGAACCAAAATATAGCAGGCAGTGCAAACATTTATGCAAATGAGCCAAGAGCCCTGCTGCTTTCAAAAATAAATGATGGAGCCCTATCACTAGTTGCAGTGTGTCTTGGCAGGGTTTGGAAGGGGCCCTGTCAGCCCCTTGCTAGTTCTCTGGGGAAACCCAGCACAGTGAGAAGCAGTGTCCCCTACCCCTGTCATTTCCCCTCCCTCCCAAAACTACAAACAGCCACAAACCACATGGCCCACAAGCAACAGAGATTTGTGGCCTTTGGAACCTCCCAGGGCAGGGGTCAGTCAGGAGGTCAAAGGGGGTGTAGGCATCACACAGTCCAGAGTCATTACTCTAATGCCCTCTGGGAGAGTTTCCAATCAATGTGCCTATTTGTCCTCCCTCCAGGGAGGACTGGGGGTAGGGCAGTGGGGGTCCATTATCAAGCCCACCCCCACCCAAGTAACACTGTCTCCAAGAAGCTCACTCATGACTTGGCATGCTGCAAATCTCGACACTACCCAGAAATGACAGAAACCGGGAGTGGAATGACTTCTGTGAGGATGGGTAGATAGGACATGTCTTTTGAATTCTAGATTGGGAATCTAGCAATCTGGACTTTTATTTAGGAGTCTGTGGCATTTATAAAGCCAGCAGAATATCTTTGGGTCCTTGTTGACCCCTCCACATTTTGGTAAGTGGCCCACTTTCAGCAAAATTGTGCCTTATCCGGTGATTGTCCTTGTTCCTTCAGGGAGGGTTTTAGAATCAATCCCTACGGGAAAGAGGTGGGATAAAATAGAGGTTGAGGTCCTTGACTTGGGCAATGGCCAGACCTGGATTCCAAATGCAGTTCTGCCACTAACCACCCAGCTGCATGACCTCTTCAAGTTACCTTCTTTGAGTCATAGTTTTCTTATCTGTTAAACAGAGATAATAATAGTACCTACCACACGAGACTTATTGGGATTAAATATGATGTGTACTATGCACTGGGCACTTTGTGAATGCTCTAAATTATAGTTGCGGTAAGCATTCTTTTTAGGTTTTGTTGAAAGCAAGTACTGTTCTGCCTGATACCTGTCAAGCCTGGAACACTTCTTAGCCGAAGTCCCTCCCTGAGATCCCAGAGATATGTAATTCCTTCTGGCACCCCTCCATTCCCAGAATTTGGGTAATTTGTTATCGGGATTGGCCTGGGGTATGCCAAAGGTGCAGTAAATGTGGCTCTGGTGACAGGCAATATACCCTGAAGGAATTTAACTTTATTGCCTAAGACGGTTTTAAGCGCTCAGCTAGGGGGCTCAGGGAAACTGTCCCTCCATAGAGCTCCATGGGCTCTAAAAATGCATACCCGTGGTGTCTAGGACCAGGCTTTTCCCGTGGCTAAAACCAGTAGCTAAATGTGCATTTACAGTGATGCAGCTTGGACAATGTTTTGTCTGATTTACTTGATAACTTCTATCTCAAATGGCCTTTACTGGAAAATGTACCCTGGTATGTACCCAGAGGGGAGTTTACTTTTTTAATTGCAAAATTTGGCGTCAGGGGTTAGTAGGCTGGGGAGCTGCAGCTCACTTAGTGCTGGGCAAGATGAGCAGAGAAACCATCTGGTTCTGCCAGAAGTTCACGAACATGTAGGTCCAGCTGTGCTTTGGTAGGGCACTTTCATCACACTTTTGGATTCGCCTCCCTCCCTCCCTCCCTCCCTCCCTCCCTCCCTCCCTCCCTCCCTCCCTCCCTCCCTTCCTTCCTTCCTTCCTTCCTTCCTTCCTTCCTTCCTTCCTTCCTTCCTTCCTTCCTTCCTTCCTTTTTTAAAAATAAGTTTGCACTGCAAAGGGGAGGGTGACTGAGTCTCTCTCATCAAACTCAGGCTCCCTGAGGTTGGAGACCTTGACGTGGAGCCTTCGACGGCGGGCCGAGTTTTCCCCTTTAGGCTGGCCAGTCTCCAGCCTGGGAACTGAAAAAACAAACAAACAAACAAACAAACAAAAACCAAAAACGACCTCAATCTTCTGTGTATCTCCCCCACTGACACCCGCTGCATTCTTTCGTGTTCGAGGTTCCTACAGGCTCAGCACCCTTGGCTGAGCAAGTGGCGCGAAGGGAGCCCGGAAAAGACGACGCCTAGGGGACCGAACTCCCCAGACCTCTGGCTGTGGAGGGGGGAGCTGCACGCCGCCGGCGGAGGCAGGGGTCACGTTCTGGGGCGCCACAGAGGGTGCCCCGGAGTTCGTCCAGGCCCTTTTGTCCGTCCCCCACACCGAAGCCCCCTCTCCAAAGAGGCAGTGGAGGAGGAGGGAAGCGAGGCGGGGGGAGGGGAAGGGAGTGCAGCGAGCACTGTGGGGGCTGGGAGAGGCCGGAGGGGTGGCGGAGCTGAGGCAGAGTCGGAGGATCGGCTCGAGCTGCGGGAGAAAGCAAGGAGGAAAACGCGGAGGAAGGAAACCCATCCTGCCCCCAACACCCGAGTGTCTCCTGTTACCAACTGAAGGTGCAGCCTCAGGAAGAGGTGATCGGAGCCGTTGAGAGCAAGCGGTCACGTGAGGGGGGAGAGAGAGAGAGAGAGAGAGAGAGAGAGAGAGAGAGAGAGAGAGAGAGAGAGAGAGAGAGAGAGCGCGAGCATACAGCCAGCCGAGAGAAAGCCAACAGACAGACCGACAGACAAAGAACTGAAGACGGAGGCCAGCAGGCACTGCGAAAGAAAGGCAGGGCGAGAGGGAGGAGGGCAGCAGGCCCACCTTTCCCGATGCTCCCCAGCCTTAACTCTTTGGTCTCTCATTGGGAGGGGGGCAGTGACCTGATGGAAGCTGGAGACCCTATCCTCCCCACGGAGGCATCCTTTATTCCCTGCTGGCTCACTCTGCCCACTCCTGGATCGACAGTCAACTATAGTTGGGCCTGGTAAATACTCCTCTGTAGCTTGCAAAATAAGAGCAACTCCCTGTTATCTGCAGGGGGCTTTTTCAGGGTCCTGAGAATGCAGAATCTCCCAGACCTTACAGCTGCCCCCCAACCGTAAGTCCATTGGGAGTTGGGGCTCAGACACAGAGAGTTCAGTCCATTGGGCAACAACACATGAAACTTGGGTGAGGTGTCCACTGCGCCAGGCAACTGCCCACATGGACAACATAGATGAAAGGCTATGACCGCCCTTCTGGGACTTCTACTCTACACGGAGAAGAGATAACAGACAGACAGACACAGAGCTGACCTTGAAAGGGTCTCTACCCAGTGCTAGGAAGGTGCTAGAGGGCGCATGGAGGAAGGAGAAATGACTAAGGAGCCACAAGGCTTCTTGGAGGAAGTAGGATTTGAGCAAGCCCTTGAGGCCTGAGGGGTGCTCTGGAGTCCTGGCTTAGAGGTGCAGGTGGAGGGATCATTCTGAGCACAAGGTCTAGAGTGCTGACCAGCTCCTTCTAGCAGGAACCTGCACTGATTCACAATTATGAAACTAAATCTGCTGTTTTAAAACAAATTAGATTGTAAACATTGCTATTTTTCTTTATCTAATTGCAGGCCCTACTGCTGGCCCCTTGTTGGTGCTGATTACTGGGCATTGGCTATAATTTTCCAAACTGCTGCCAGTTCAATGAAAATTTTCCTCAGCCCACTTTTTTGCTTTAGGGAAGCATGGGTCAGGAGGAAATGAAGTCAGTATCCTGTCCCCTGTCCCCCTGCCCCACAGGGATGGGAGGTGGCCACCCACTCAGTGAGCATGTACCAGGGGCACCAAAGGGTTTTTCTTGGCTCTGCTGCCCCCTCTCATCACAAGCATCATGGCCTGACCAGTGCTATCACTGGGAAGGGATCCTAAATCCAGATTCTAGGTCCCTGTGAGCAGGTCAGGTGTTCCTTTGCCATGCTGGCCCATTCTTACTGAGTTTTAATCATGTGAATTCCTTTATCTGTTATCCTTTTTAGCTTGCAAAATCTAGTCAACTCCATTACCCACAAGGGCTTCCAGGGAGCTCTAAGATTCCAGCATCTCTCTGACCTCAGACCCCCTACCTCCTCCAGCCACCATGCTTTTTGGGGCCTGACAAGTACAAGGATAGTTCAGTGATGGAAGGAACCTGGTAGCTACAATCCTTGGGTGGCAGGCCCATTACATGGAGTCCCCAAGGCTAGTAATGTCACTTGAAATACAGCTGGCTGGATTGCTCAGGGCTAGATGACCCAAGTCTCATACGAAGGCTATAGACCTAATAATGACACCCTTCTCGACATCCTGGTAAAAAGGCTCTCCCCTCCCCAAACACAATGTGTATTCAAGGCATCAACAATGTCACACTGAACTTTTTTGTGAGTATTTCTCACTTATTCCTTCATTCAGCCCTTTATTCAACAAACATCTGTTCAGCATCACTGAATGCCACTGTCTGCTCAGGACTGAGGACTGAGTCCCTCCCCACAAGGAGATTCCTGCTGTACTGAGAAAGCAATCACAAACTTCAAGGAGAAGGAGAGAATGCTCCCCTTAGTTTTTAATCCAGGAAGAATTTTAGATGAAGAAAGAGACAACTGGGTGAGGCAGAGAGTTCCAGGTTTACTGTCAAAAATTTGGAAAATAGATAAAAGCAGAGACATAATTTTTAATCAATAATTTCTAATTATGCCACTTCCAAGCTGTATGGATTTTAGTTAGCCTCTGGGAGCCTCAGTATTCTCTTCTGTAAAGTGGGAGTAATTGCCTCACAGAGTCATTGTGCAAACACATGTGATGATTTACATAAGTAAAATGCCAAGCATAGAATCTGGTACTTAATAAGTCCTTCAGATTTGCAGGTACCTAGTATTGTTGTGTAACTGCCATCCAAAACAATCAACTGCTATTAATATTTTGGTGCATCTCCTTCCAGTCTTTTTTTAAATGCATATTTTTCCATACAGTTTGTGATTCAACTCAATACACTGTTTTATAGCTTACCTTTTTTAAATTTTACTTAAATTATAGCAAGAATTTCTTCATGTTATTAGAAAGTCCTTATAAATACCATTTTTTTTTGTGGCCACATAGTAGTCCATTGTGCTGATTTCTATTGCTTTTTAAAGCTCCTGGGTTATATATCAATTGTATCTCAATAAAGCTGGAAAACAAATAATGAAAGTTCCTAGGCTTACTGTTTCCTTTATCCTTTACCCATGACCACCTCAGTTGTACCAAGTCTTTGGGGAAGACAATTATGGAACAACCTGTCCCCTAACCTGCACATTCAGACTCAGTTATTTTCTGAGATATTGATCAGGATGGGTCCTTTCACTTAGCCACTTCCACAAGTGTCTACCCTTCAATACACTCATTGGTAGCCAAGACATTTTCAGACTTTGTGGTACTGTGTTGTAATTCAACACAACCCCTCCCTTAAAGGACTCTCTCTTCCTTCCCCTAGCCATTTTGGCCTCTCCCTACTGCCTGGCCTGCCCTCTAAGCCTGGGCTAAGGATTATTTAAGGACTCTCTGGACACCATCCCCTTTTCATTCTAACCTTCCAGCCAGAGATGGCATCTCCACTGCTTTATACACTCAGCTTTGATGTCACCAAGAAAGTAGGCCAGGAGGCAAGCACTGTAGACACTGACAGGCCTTGGGAGGGTCAGATCAAGCTCCTGTGTGTGGAGGAAAGTTAATAGGTTTGATTCTCACCTGGGTGTTGCCACAAATGAGAATGAGAATTACAGGGAACCAGTGAGGGGGGCGTGGAGTGGGAGTGGGTGCATGTCTTGGACCACTTCATTTTTTAAAAGGTTTTATTTATTTATTTTTAGAGAGAGGGGGAGAAACATCAGTTGTGGCTACCTCTCAAGCGCCCCCTACTGAGGACCTGGCCCGCAACCCCAGAGTGAGAATCGAACAAACGATCTTTTGGTTCACAGGCTGGCACTCAATCCACTGAGCCACACCAGCCAGGGCATCATTTTTTTTTTTCAATAAGTAAATGCCTCTAACATCTCTGATATTCTCCAAATTGGGGCTAGAATTGTCAATTAGATACCTTGCTATGCGGAGAACTAAAGTGAAATACATGTTTATGAATGAAGCTTTTCTAGCTTCAGACAGGGAAATCCTTAGATATCCAGAGGGTTCGGTATCAAGCAGGCATTGTGGGGTTCTAGAACATGAGACTTTCCTTGGGGAGAAGAGAATAAAAAACCCTCTGAAGTTCTAGGAGAGGTAAGGGATTCTAGTCAATGGGACCATACCAAGGGCAAGCGCTCAATCAATGAAAAATGCCACATATTTCAAATCAGTGGGAAAAGAATGGATTGCTTAATAGATGGTTTTGAGATATGGTTATTAAGGGGAGAGTTAGCACCTAATGCCATCCACTAAAGTAAGTTTCAGGCTTAAATTATAATAGCCTGCCCTGGCCAGTGTAGCTCAGGGGGTTGAGCACCAGCCTGAGAAAGCAGCGATCACTGGTTCATTTCCCCATCAGGGTACATGCCTGGGTTGCAGGCTGGGTCTCCAGTTGTGGGGCGTGTGAGAGGAAGCCCGTTGATGTTTCTCTCCCTCTCTTTTTCCCTCCCTTCCCCCTGTCTAAAAATAAATAAATAAAATCTTTTTAAAAATCATAGCAGCCTGACCAATTGCGTTCTTGGTAGCAAACCATAGAATCTGATTCTAACTAATTTAAGCAGAAAAGGAGTTTGTTGGAAGGCTAGTGGGGATCCACTATGACTGGAAATGTGAAGAATCAGCTTCAGGAAAAAGGTAGGAACCAAGGGAAGCAGGCAGTCAGGATCATGCCACAAGACTGGATTGCTCAAGATGCTTTGACTTCACGGTCCCTTTCAAAGACTTGCCCCTGCACTTCTGGATGCCTGGCTGCTGAGACCTCCAGGAATAATTTCTGTTTTCCCTTACAGTGCTGTAATGCCCAAGTTATAAAGTCCAGAGGGAGATATAGCATCCGACAGGCAGACCCTAGCTGTTAGTGAATAGGGAGAGAGAATATCTGCCTCCCTGTCTCTCTGGATTCTCTTCAAATTATAAGGGGGTTTGTATACTGAACAACCAAAACCAAAACTGCACAATTACAGTCACTGATGTTTCTTGAACATTAACTATGTGCTAGGTGGTAGGCCAACTGCTTTACCTATATTGTTTCATTTAATCCTGAAAACAATCCTATAAGTTGGAATCTATTATTATCCCCACTTTATACAGGAGGAAACGGAAGATACCTTCAGTCACACTGCTGGTAAATAAGGGATGGAGCTGAGATTTGGTCCCAGGTCCATCCTCCAGAGTGGAAACTTTCACTTATCCACTTTCACTTATCCAGATTGGTCAAGAATGGCAAACAATAAGACCATAAGCAACCTAGAAGAAAATAGATGAGTATTCCTCTGGTCTTGAGAGTAGGGGACATCATTCTAGACATAAAAGTAAATGAAGAAACAATAAAGGACACAAAAATAGAGATCTGGTTATGTAAAAATGTTAAACTTCTGTATTTCAACCTCTACCTATTTCTCCCATTCCCCAACCTTTGGCAACCACCAATCTGTTCTCTTCATCTATGAGCTTTTTTTTTTTTTTTTTTTTTTTAGATTCTACATATAAGAGAAATCACACTGTATTTGCCTTTGTATGTCTGACTGAAAAAACTTCCATATTTTAAAAAAATGATAATACCACAAGCAAAAATAGAAGGCCGACTGGCAAGGAGTATTTGCAATATATGAGAAAGTGTTAGTATCTCTGATATTTAAAGAAGTCTTACAAATCCACAAGAAAAAACCACAAACATTTCATTAGAAAACTAGGCAAAGGACCTAAATTGGCAATTCACAGAACAAGAAATACTAGTGGCCAATAAACTAGTAAAAATATTCAATACCACTAGAGAAGCGCAAATCAAATATTGAGATATTGACATACAATTTTTACCCATCAAATTCGCAAATACAAATGTATACATTTTTACTTATTTTAATATTTATTTACTTACACATATAATCTGTCAGAGTTTAGGAAAGCATATTTTAAGAATCAGCTTTACTGAACAATTAAGCTACAATTAGCTGTATCCATTTAAATTGTACAATTTAATGAGTTTTCACATATATATTACCCATGAAGCCATTGCCACAATCAAGATACAGAATATCCATCACCCTCAAAACTTTGCTCATGCCCCTTTATAGTCCATCTCTTCCTCCACCTCTGTTCCCAGGAGGTAGCCATTGATCTGCTTCTTGTTACTATAGTTTCATTTGTATTTTCTGGAATTTTATTTTATGGATTATACAGGTTTCCCTCACTCAGCATAATGCCTTTTGAGATTCCTCCATGTTGTTGCATATATCAGTAGTTTCTTCCTTTGCAATGTTGAGTGGTATTCCATTGTAATAAATATGTCATTTCTTAATTTAATTCATCTGGTGATAGTCATTTAGGTTACTTCCAGTTTTGTGGCAATGTGGCTATTGTGAACAAAGCTGGTATGAATGTTCTTGTGGGAGTATAAACTAGTGTAATATGTCAATTTGGTACCATGTGTCAAAACATTAAACATATACATACCAAAATTACCTTATGTCCAGGATTTTCTTCAAGAAGAATCCATGGGAAAAATGAGTGAGGGTGTAGATGAAACAAGATTGGCTATCAGTTGATAGGTATTGAAACTAGGAGATGGGTACATGGGATTTTGTTATACTATTTTATTTTTGTTATGTTTGAAAATTTCAATTATAAAATTTTAATACAAATATCTCTTGATACAGTTGTTACTAAAATCAGATATGCACAAAGGATGATCATACAGAATTATATTTATAATAACAGGAAAGGGTAAACAATCTATATATCCAACAAAAGATTGAGTAAATAAATTATGGCACAGTCATTGAATGGAATACTATGGAGTCTTCAAAAATCATGTTTTAAAAGAATACTTAATGATATTGAAAAATGCAATATACATTTTATATTAAAAATGCAGGTTACAAACTAGTTAAAGACAATATAATCCCATTTTTATTTAAAATATATAGTAAATATAAATAAAAAACTGGAATGTTAATGATTGTAAATTATTGGGTAGGATTACAAAGGATTTTTATGATCACTATAGTTTCCTGTAATTTCAAACTTCCCACAATGAGAATGTGATACTTTTATAATATTTTAATAGAGGAAAATAGTGTTTCATTTCTCTTTGGTACTTTGCATTTTTTTTCAGATTCTTTTCCCTTATATTGTCTATTTTTAACCCTCCAAGATCAATAGATGAGTTTGTTTAAAAAACATATTCCTAGCTCTGGCTGGTGTAGCTCAGTGGATTGAGTGCAGACTGTGAACCAAAAGGTTGCTGGGTTCGATTCCCAGTCAGGGCACATGCCTGGGTTGTGGGCCAGGTCCCCAGTGGGGACCATGTGAAAGCAACCACACATCAAGTTTCTTTTCCTCTCTTTCTCCCTCCCATCTCCTCTGTCTAAACATAAATAAATAAATCTTTTAAACAGTATATATATTCCTACAGACCCAAAGTAGTACATGTAGTACATTCTCAGAACTGGATAGAACCTTAGAGATTAAGATAGATTACTCATTGTTAAGATGAAGAAACTGAGGATCAGAGAAAGGCAGTAACTTGCTTAATGCTATACACACAGACAATGAGTGTAAGAACCAGAACCAGAAGTCAAGTCCCCTGTGACCAACTCTAGGGACCTTTCACTGCTTCTTAGAATGAAGGTTCCTAGTTAAACTCAGTTCCTGGCAGGGACAATACCTAGACATTCTTGAATAGGATGCCTCAAAGATATGACAACTGCCTTGATTTCTACTCCTGATTCTAACCCTGGCCACAGACTGAACCATCTCCCCTCTCTTAATCTAGGCTGCAATAGACTCAACTCCACAGAGCACAATCTTTCCAAACTTTTCCAGTCTTTCAGGAGAGTCTGAATTCTGATCTGTGTTGCACAATGAGCCTTTTCTCTCCTCCCCTCCTCTTCCTCCATCATACAAATTTGTATGGTTGAAAGGAGGACAGAGGTAGGATTTTGGGGAATCAGCACAACCTCCTCTCCACAGGAGTTAAGGGTACCACTTTCTTATAGGCAGGCAGGCAGCATAGAAGGGCAAGCGTAAGTCTACAGCTTCAATAGAGGACACTCAGCACCAGCGTTTAAAGTTAGGGAGAGCCTGGCTTTCTTGAGTACATCTCCCCCACTAGTCCACGTGGCCATTTAAGGCTCTCACTCTGCTCCATCAGAAAGGTCAGGCTGAGAGGCCTTTCCCTAGGTCCTCTAGTTAGCAGAGGGGAGGGAGTGGCTAGGCATATGGCGGTTTTTGAAAGGCCTTTTAGGAAACAGGGGCGGGGAGTGTTGAGAGCTGCTGGAGGAGTGCCAGAAAAGTTCGCGGGAAAAGATGTGACCCTGTTTAAAGGAACTGGGAGACAGAAAGCAGTCAACCATTCATTCCCTCTTCACCTCTATTCTGGAAGTTCTGTCAGAACTCAGTGCTGGCAGCCCCAGCGGAGGTGACTGGGACTGCCCCAGGAATAAGGACGTCTCCAAAGCTGGAAAGAAATTTCCCTTCCTGCGAGATAATTGCATCAGTCATGTCTCCCTCACTGCCTCAGTCATCCACATCTGTACAATGAGGCAGCACAAGCCTTCTTGGTCCAGCCTCCTTGGGAGGATATGTGAGAATGCGTAAGACAGAATTGGGCACCACATTTTTGAAACATCCCTAGTTTCGGGCTCAGCTGGGAGGGAGATACGTGAAACACTAAGAGAGTTACAATCCATTTTGGTGACTTTACTGACAGGCACTGGAAGGCTGGGCATTTGGCCTAAGTTTTTTAAGGGCTAGGACATGACTCACCCCTCCGCACTTAAATTTCAGAGGTGGATCGTGGCCAGGGGGTTCAATCCTTTCCCTTCTATCTTCCCAACCTTGCAGGGGACACCTATCCCAAGAGGATACGTAAAAAGAAAACAATATATACCAGACGGAAAAGTTAAGAGGTGGTCAGAATCAGGGAAGACTTCTGGGAGGAGCTGAGCCTTCAACCTTGATTTGGAAAATTTAGGTATGGAGAGTGGTGAGGAGGATATCTCAGGCAAGAGGAACCCCATAAATCTGTGTGGGGTGGGGGTGGTGTCAAAGAACAAAGACTACAAAGAGCAATGTTTATTGAGGGAGGCCGCATGGCTGAAGAGGAGGGTGCAAGTTGCAAGGTCATTGTAGAGATCTGAAGAGAATGTACTGTACTACTGGGAGGAAAGAGACTGTTTCCCCTTTGAAAACACGGTGTTCCTAGTAGCCATGGTTTGAGGCTTCAGCAATCCCCTCAATCCCTGCTCCACCTCCCCACAGCTCAGCCCTTAGCCCCTTCACACCCCTCCCCTCCACTCCAGCTTTGCAGGACTAAGGGGTGATTTATAGGATGAAGAGACTGAGCCCACAGACAAAAATCAGTGCAATGATTTTACGATCCTACTGGGAACTTGTGGGTGTGCATGCATGCATGCGTGTGTGCATCCCACTCTGCAGGGGCACATGTGAAGCATGTCTTGTACTGTTTAAACTTGAATCAGAACAGGTGGTGACCTGTTTGGTCCCTTTTGAAGCAGGCTGCATGGCACAGTGAGAAGGGTGCAGGGCTTGGGTTCATATCCCTGCTCAGCCATTGCCCATCAGGGGACCCTTCAACTCTATGTGCCTCATTCCCTCTTCTGTGAAATGGGGATAATAGTACATACTTCATAAAGTGGTGAGGATGAATAAGGAGATACATTTTAAAGTGCCTGGTTCATTAAAGGTACTCTGCATGGACAAATTTTTGCTATTAGTTCTCCACTCCCCCAGCCTATGTCACCCCCAAGAGCCAGCCTGCAAGATCACTGTTTCTCCCTGAAGTCCAGCTCTGTTGGTGGGGGATACAAACATAAAGCCAAAACAAACATAGCAAGACAATAGTTGTGGAACCTGAGTGATGGGGGTTCCACTTCTTTTGTATACGTTTGCAACCCAAACAAACCATAAAAAGAAACAGAAGGACTTCTTGTCCTCAAGGAGGTTATATGTATTCTTTAGGAGAGAAGCAAGTCTGCAACTAATTTTATGCCAGGCAGAATGTGCAAGAGGGACTTTGAAGTGCTGTAACCCAGGCAGTGGAGAGGAAGGGGAAGAAGGCTTCACCTGCAGCATTGTGGGCAGCTTCTTGGAGGCAAGGGGCAGTTCAGCTGCTCCTTTGAGAAGTAGGTTTGATTTGCAGAGAACAGGGTGGGGCACCTGGTTGCCGTGGGGCACCTGGTTGCCATGGTCCAGGCTCAGAAAAGAGTTGTAGTATCACAGACTCTGGAACCTAGTTGCAGTGGTCCAGACTCAGAGAACAGTTTAACAGCACAGACTCTGGAACAGAACGTGACTGGTGTGCTTTAAGAATTGCAGTTTACTTGGGTTGTGGCAGGAGGGAGAATGCATTAACCATTAGCACTCAATAAAAAGTGGTGCAGAGGTCTTAACTGATCAGGTTAACCTGGTTTTTGCTAGTTGAATGCAGAGTCAGGAGGAGGTTCTATGTCAAGGCTCAGATGGGAGATGTGGATGATGGAGAATTAAACTAGTTGCTGGGGTGTGTGCGTGTGCAGGGGTTACTGAAGGTTAGAATTGGAGAGGAGAGTGCCTGGTGGGTCCGGGCGGGTCTGCTTGCGGCCCCAAGCTCAAGGCACAAGTTACAAGAAGGAAAAAACAGAGCATCATGGACAATGAAGGGTAAAAGTTCTCTCCTGCGCATGTCACCTCAGCCTGTGGAAGGTTCAGAAATCCCTCGCCATCTGTTTTCATTCTTTTCTAGATACCTTGAAGATTTTTTTTTAAGTTTAAAGAGGCTCCTATGCAATTACAAGACCTGGAGAAGGGGGTGGCATGTTAAGCCACTATTAGCCTTAAATCTTTACATGTGCAGAGGGGAATTCTTTAAACCAGTACTTACCAACCTTTCAGATAAGAGCAAGCTCTCCTGGAACAAACAGGAAGGGAGGAGGGGAGTGTCAGTGGAGAACAGGGCTGGCAAATCTAGAGGAAGAATTCATTTGGCTGAAGACACACCTGTCTTGACAGGTAACAGGGAAGGAGAGTGGGCTTCAAAGGAGAGGGCAGGGCAAGGAAGCAAAGACCAACAACTTTGGTCAGTTATTTTTCCTGGGGGTCTGGTGCCCTCTCTGCCTCCCCTTTCTCCTCACGCTGCCCTCTCAATACTGTGATCCCCGTCTGTCTCTTCACGCAGCAGGAAGGAGGCAACCAAGAACAGTCCAGAATACTTTTCTACAGGATGGGTCTGGATGGGGGGAAGGAAGCCCAGAATGCTGCCAGGTTGGTCTTCAACCTGTGAGGGCCAGCTTAACTCAAGCTTCTTAGGAAGGGTGTCAGGAGAGAAGGCCCCAGAATCCAGCCAACCCGGAACAGACAATGATCCTTAAGGGCTGGGGCCAATCCCAGGTTAAAGGGATATCCTTAAGAAGTTGGAATTGACCAACCAAAGCCTCCCTTTGTCAATTGTATTCGGGATGGTGTGGGAACCAGGGGTCCATGTTCCCTTATTATGGCTAATGTCTAGCAACCACAGTCATTTCTTTTTTCATTTCATGCTAACATTTTTGAGTGTCTACCATGTGCTAGATGCTTTATTAAGATCAATAGTAGTAACAGGCATTGAACACTTATGATGTAACAGGATCAGTACTAAGAACATGGCTTGTATTATCTGTTCATCCCCACAACAACCCTGTGCTATAGGAATGGTTCCTGTCCCCATTTTACAGAATGGAAAACAGAGGCTCAGGGAAGTGAAAAAAACTGTAATAAATCATTGAAGGCCACAGAGCTCACACTGGTAGTGGCAAGATTCTAATTCAGATCGTGTTGGCTCCTACACCCACATACCATGTGCTTCATCAGTCTGCTCCACAGTCTCCAGCATGCTTTGTTGCCTTGCTCCTCACTAGAGATGCCTACTCCCAATTAGTAGATTAGTCATGTGTTGACACTTCTAGTCTCGGTCTAATGGCTTGTTTATTTAACTGATGGATGCTGCTCCCCATTTGAAGCCATTAGCATTTAAACAAAACAAACAAAACTGTTTGAACCTGGCAAAGTGACACTATGTTTACTGTTTTTCTCCCGGTGTTATTTGTGAGCTTTTTCCCAAATATGTATTTTGATGGGCTAAAGGTACCTAACGAGGACTGAAGAACAGTTTAGTAATCTTCTCATGCAGCTCCAGCCCCATTTACCCTTAATCTCCATGGTGAGGAGGACAAATGGCCCAGGGAGCCACCTTGGCTAGAATGGGGAAGAGGGCATGGTGACAATCCCATTCTGAATAATTAGGGGGCAGAGGGGCTTTGCTGGGTCTGCAACTCTGTCCTTGGGGGCTGTCTCTGAGCGTCACCCTTCCATGCATGGGGAGGGAACCTCGTATTTCTTTCCAGGACAATAAGAACATCTGTGCCAAGGCAGAGGAGGAGGCCGGGCACTCCGAGGCATCTCTGCCCAAGCCTCTTGACACTGTCCATTGTTACTGTTTCAGTTTCTGCTTGGATCACTAACTACGTCCACTTAGAGCTGGCTGGCTTGGGTGAAGACAGTGGAGGCTGAGGAAGACCAGAGAGGACCTTTCTGGTTGGGGGTGGAGGTGTGAGGTGGGCAGGGAGCTAGACTGACTCTAAAGTGGCCAGGTTACAAAGGAGTAGTTGAACGGGAGGAAGGAGCGCTTCCACTGTCCCTCATCCATTGGGGTTAACTGCTGTGGACCAGGTCTCCTTGCTTGCAGCCTTCTTTCTCTGAATCTTAGGGGTTCAGCTCAATCTTGGGGTAAATGAAGAGCTGCAGGTTTGATCCTTATATGTGATAGTTTGCTTCACACTGAGAAAAAAAAAAAAAACTGGCTACTTCCTTCTTCTCAGCTCCAGTTGCCAATTGTTGGGAGTTAAAGTGGAGAGGTAGTTCAGGGCTCCCTGCAAACCCATTCTTAGTACTAGAAAGTCACATCACCTTGTGTGTTTAGGTGGTGAGTGCTGCTGGATCCAGCCCTAGCAAATTGGACTCGGCTTGGGAAAGAACTACAGCAGCTCCTTAGTTTCTTCCTCACTCAGGACCAGCTCTGGAACTGCCAGTTCTGGGGACCAAGAGGAGGTAGGCATCTGCCTCCTGCACAATTAGCTACATCAGTCTCATAAAGCATTGATGACCCATCCTTTTGGGCAGCATGCTGTGCCTGGCACCAGCTAGTTGTAATCCCCACCCAGTCCCTGGCCCTCCCAAGTTACAAACTTTAAGTCACACAATAATGACACAGATCTCAAAGGCGGGCAGTTAACAAATACATCCACTTGTCTGCCAATCACAAGGGATTCATTCAATGAGCCACAGCAACAAGCAGGGCCCCCTTCAAAGAGCTTCCAGTCTGGTAGGTAAATCCGTAAGACTGAGTGAGGGACTGGGAGAAGAGGTTCAGGGGAGGAAACGCGGTAAACTTGGGTACTCTATAACAGCGTTTTCTTTTCTTTTTTTAAAAGCCCATTGGCATGTGTCTGGGTTTTCTGCCCAGTTGAGCCAGGTTCCTCACCCCGGACTGCAGGGTCCGTACAAATGGTCAGCGGCAACCTCGCTCTGGGTCGCTAGTGGGGAGACCCAGGCTAGGAAGCAAAGACCGAGGCTCCCAGCGTGGGCTTGGCATTTCTCCGTGGGTGGCCGGGCGTGTCACCGGCCCTTGCCTCCTAGGGCCTCACGGTCCGCAGCTAAGTTTTCTGGACAGTCCTCCACCCCTGTCCTGCTAGCCGTGAATCTCAGCTGCGTGCCACTGGCGCAGGTTTGAAGTGGGAGCTTCGTAGGAGTCTCCGGGTAAAGTCATCCCGGGAGGTGGGGTCACCGCGTCTCCCCTGGGCGGGCCGGCCAGACCTGGGCTGCAAGAGGCTTCGCCACTGGCCCCTCCCCCAAACATTTCGGACGGGCGCCTGCGTCCCGGGCCGCTTCCGAAGGCCAGTTAGGGTGTGAGTGACCTGGGCCGGGTTCGCGCTCCATGCTGTGCGCCCGCGGGTGAGGTGCCCGTGGCTGCGGGGCACCGAGGCTGCCTCAGGGCGGGCTGCGCTCTACGCCGGGTCCGGGCGCCGAAGGGCCCGGTGAGCAGGGCGGCGGGGGGGGAGCGCGTGTGAGGGGAGGAGCACTGGAGAGCTAGCCTCCAGCCCGGGAAGGGCGGGTCGGCGGCGGCGCGGCGGGAGGAGCGAGCCGGGAACCTGGGCGGTCCGCAGGGCTGGCGGGCAGGAGCCAAGCCGCGGGGTGGGGGGGCGGGGTGAAGGCGGAGCGCGGGGAGCGGAGATGGGGCCGCGGGAAGGAGGGGGCCTGCGGGGCGCGGCCGGGGGGCGGGGCACCAGGACTTGGGGGGATGATAAGAGCTTGCCTGCGGGGAGCGAGGGCGGGAGAGAGGGAGGGGCGGGGGACTTAGAGACCAAAGAGGAGACAAAAGGACGGGGTGGGTGGGAGGGGCCTAGGCTAGCGGGGGGTTGGGGAGGAGCGCTGGGGGATGCCTCGGAGGGAGGGGTATGGTGTAGGGGGGCTAGGTGTGGGAGGGACTTAGGAACGAGATGGGACAACACGAGCGGGGAGTGCAGGGGTACGGAGACGACGGGAGGGGGGATGTTGGTGGCCAGGACTGCCCCACAACGCTGGCCACAGAGAGAAGGGGAAGCCGCTGGGAGGAACGGCTACACGCAGGGAGGGGTATACTGGAGATGGACAGTTCGCGAGGAAGGGGGGCCCGGGTATTCGGCGGACTCCGGAGGGTTAGGGTGAGCAGACACGGGGAAAGGGAGTGCAGCGAGGACCTGAGGGCGGAGGCAGATGGCCTTATGGGGAACGCTGAGGGCAGGAATGTAACGCTGCTGATCGGGATGACCGAAAGGCTACGGTGGGGGCTGTACAGACGGGACGGGGCAACAAGGCAGGATGAAAACGGCCTCAGGCAAAGTGGGACCTACCAGGGCTGAACTAGGGTGGCGGGGGCGGCCTTGGGCTCGGCAGGAAGGCGCCACCACCGCCCTCTGCCCGTCCCCAGCGTGCCCCGCCCCGTCCGGGGGCCCTAAGGCCAGCGGCCTGGGCCGTGGGGGAGCAGAGCCAGGGCGGTACCATTCTGGAACGGAGAGGGGGACTTGCGGGGGGAAGGGAGGAGTCAGGGGTCAGAGCCTTGTTGGGGGTGGAGGGGGGGCCCTCCCGCCACACCCTGGGAAAAAGGCTTGGGCACATCCAGTGTGGGCCAATCAGCGAGCAAGGCCAGGGTGGCGTCAAGGGGCAGCTTCGGCCAATGGGAAGGGAGAACACTTCGGAGGTTCGGAGGAAGAAAAGAAAAAAAAAAAGCCCCACGAAACAACAGTGGAATCCGTTTGGGGGCTAGGAAGGCTAGAAATGGGCGTCATTTTTAAACGTTCTGGCGCCTGCCCTCTTCTTTGAAGGATGGGGTCGCTAGCATCACTCCTGGGCTTCTGGGAGCACTCGGAGCTGAAGAGGGTCCCGGGAAAGTAGACGGAATTGGCTGTTTACTGGGGGCACTTGATTGGGCACTTCGTTTTGGGGAGTGGGTGGGACGAAGGTGGCAGCTTTGTGCTCTAAAGAGAAGGTTATGGTCTCTTTAACGGAGGCAGGAGTTCCCCATTTCCCCTTCCCCGCTGGCCACTGACTTAGGTGTCAACCAGCAGGTGGATTTCTGATCATCTCAAACCAATAGGTAACTTAAAAATGTCCCTGGGACTTTAAACGTGAGCAACATATTCTCTCAATTTAGCGGTGTCAGTGGGTCCCACAGCTACCATGGAGAATTTCATAGACATTTATGGCGTGGCGTTTTGGCTTTGGAGTTAATCTAAGGTGCTAGTGCCTACTGAGCTACTAATTTAATGTGTAACACTGGAGACTTCACTCTACTGTGAAATCTTTTGCCTGTAAAATAAAGGTATCAGGACTAGTTACTTTGGAGGTTTAAACATTTTGGAACCAATGTGGAGAGTGGTGTACTTGGAAAAAAGGGATGTGTTGGGGCAGGAGGATTGCAAAAAACTCGGTGGCAGAGAGCTTTTGGCCCATGGATTCCAAGTGTCTGTAAAGCTTCTCAAACTGGTATGTAAGACAGAGTATTGTTTATGCATTTTTCTGGGGAGGGCTCATAATTTCATTAAATTCTCAGAGGGGTCTGTACACAAAAACAAACCCGTCTTGGTCTAAAAACACTGGGACACTAACCTCCAAAGGCAGGAGGTGAAGTGCAGTAGTGCTACATACATCCTTTCGTAATCAGGAGGGGTTTCTCCAATTCTGTGTTAGGAATCTAGGCTGTAGGGGCCCTGCCCATACATTATCTACTTCTTGTCACCCAAAGAAAGGCAGGTTTCTCAAAGCTGAGAAGCCAAGGTAAACTATCATAGAGCCAAATAATGCTTGAATTAAACTATACTTTGAATCAGTGGGAAGGAGATAGCTCTGAGTTAAGAGGGGTATAGAACTTCATTTCTACCTCATCTGCAAAGTAGGGGTAAAGCCTCATTGTCTTAAGAATGAGAAGATAAATGCTAGCTTCTCTAAGACCTGTGCAAGCTCGGAGGATGACACACACACAAAAATGACAGTAGCTAGACTTAAAGCTGAACTTAGCTTCAACTCCATCCTGGGACCAGACCAAAATCCAATTGCATGGATTGTCCATGTTGTTTCTAGGTTCAGAGGTTAAGAGTATACAATAATTAGTCATTATCCCTGAATCTAAAAAAATTTGGTTAATGGTGGATCATGTCTGATGTGATGTATTATTTAAGATCATAAACTAGGGTAACTTCAATTTAGCACTAACTACATAATCCTTGGTGAGAAAATGAGGTTCCCCTGGCAAGTACACCTGGAGAAGTGCAATGGGAAACATCTGAAGGTGTCTTGATTGACTTGGAAATGATTCAACTGGGAGACAACACAGAATACATTCAAGTTTAGAGATAAAAATGCCTTTATTTTTAAAATGTGGCTTAACTGCAGCCACAGTGTGTTAATGAATTTTGAAACTGATCCTGTAGCTCAGAGTAAAACCAGGCCAATGGAGGAGCAGTTGGGGCTCCTGGTTCTGGGGACCAAGATACCACTCCTCCAGCAACTCAGTCTTTAGAGTTTTTCTTCAGCTGTTTTTTGTGACGTAAGGAGAGTCGTTTTGGATTCCTCTGTATGACAGAGAGGTCTGACCTTGACGAAGACCGGTAGCCCACATCCTCTGCTTTTATAGGCTTAATGATATGGCCTAGCTTGGTGACAACCTTGGGTGTTGTCAGCTTTTGGAAGGCCCTCTGGGTGTTCCATGTGGATCCTATAGGGGTCTGGATGGTCCTTTCAAATTGTTGATGGTGGGTAAATGGATATGGAAGCACCCGCACCTGGAAAGGAAGGCAGAGTGACTAGGCATGAGCCAGGCCTGGGGTGCAGTTGTATAATGGCAACTGGTCAGGTAGTGTTGCCATATAGGCCATAGATCTATATGATGGGGGCAGTGGGTGAAGCTACTGAGAGGCCCAAGGCATCCCAATGCCCCCATCTAACCGTGGGAGTCCTAATCTGCTTGAGGACATTTGGGAGCAGAGCCACCTCATTTGGATTTAGGACCCATCCCTCACCCTGGGATTAGCTCGTTCCAAGCTTAGCTATCAAAGTAGGGATTGCAAAACCACCCTGACACTGCCCCTGTTGCTGTAGAACCCTACAGCAGCACTAGGGCTGCTGTCCTCAAGAGTCTTCTACACAACCTTCCTATTCTTGTGACTGCAAGAAACACCCAGGCATTTGTGTATCCCTATGGATTTTATGACTCTCATATTCTCTCCATCCTTCCCATTCCTCTCCTTGATACACAGGATTGATGTTTTAAGGAACCCAAAGGTTTACTCCTGAACCCTAAACAGCACCACGCTGCTACACTTAGTTTCATCCTTCTTTGGCATCACAAACTTTGAACTGGAAGGCACAAGGTAATGGCAAAGGTCATCTCTTTCAGCTCCAGAATTTGGCTTAGAGACAGGAAGTGATTTACTGAAGTAAATTAGCTGCAGGGAGAGCAGAACCCAGGTCCCTTTCCTTGCCTAGTACTCTTCTCTGCTGATTGTAGCACTATCTTCAGATACTTAAATAATCTTTAAATACTTCCCCAATTGCCAAACAGGAGGAAAAAGACAGAAGCAGAAAATGTGGAAGTTATGATCAGTAGTGTTTGGAGATATTCAGTGGAACACTCAAGAAAAGCTGAGCACTGCAAGATGGTGCTGATGGTAGTGATGGACAGATTCTCTTTAGTTTTACTGGGGTTTATAGCTACATCTGTACTTGTTAGCCAAGGCAAGAGGAAAAAACAAAACAAAACACCTGGCTAGAGTGTTCAGCCTTGGGAGGTCTTCCCCCTACCCTTTCACAGTTTGAAGCACATTTAAATCTATTGCATGCTGGGACTTGCAGTCTATAGGTTATTAAAAAGATGAGGAAAAATCAAGGAAGATTCTGGAAAACCATTGTTAATTTGCTGTGACTGCATAAAAAATAAAGAGTTAAGATCCTACAGGGGAAGGGTGATCTTTGAGGTGCTCTGCCCTTCACTGAGATTCCTGGCTGGTGAAGTACCCCTTTTCTCTCTCTTTTGTCCTATACCTGCCTGTTCATTGCTTGTTTTCTGGTAATATAGCCTCAACTGGGATTACAGGGTTCACAATTCCATTTCCACAGTGACTGGTTTACAAAATGAAATCAAGAAAGTGTTATTGAAATGTTATTTCTTCACCTCTTTTGTATCTATTAAATAGTCTTTCCTGCCCTGGCTGGTGTGGCTCAGTGGACTGAGCGCCGGCCTGCGAACCAAAGGGTCACTGGTTCAATTCCTAGTCAAGACATGTGCCTGGATTATAGGCCAGGTCCCCAGTAGGGCGTGCGTGAGAGGCAACCACACACTGATTTCTCTCTCTTTCTCCTACTTCCCCCTCTCTAAAAATAAATAATTTGTAAAAAGTCCTCCCCCTTTTTTTCAGAAAGAAAAATACCAGTGTGGTGACTTCTGTGGGGAGGGGGGGTGTTAGGGGACTAAATGGTAATGGAAAAAATTATAATAAAGATTACATGTTTAAATACAAGCCATTTGAATATTATACTAGCTTGGAGCAAATCTAAGGGTCACTGACTTTCAGAATTGAAGGAAACATGAAAGGTCATTGAGTCTAATCTCATTCCTGGTCCTCTACACATGCTCCTATTCTGGAGCAGTACATTCTCTCTGGACTGGAAGAAGGTTTTCCCTTGAACTGAACTCTGCTTTTCCTCTAACTTCTACTTTATATGATTCTACTCTACATGACAGCTTTCAATATACCGCTCAAATTTGCTTCTCTCTTGGGTAAACAACCCAAGCTCATTATTGTATGACACAATTTAAAATTCCTGTATTACCCTGAACAAGTACCCATTTGTCTTTGTTTTTCTTAAGATGTAGCTCAAATTTTATAGCCTTTGAACATTACCTTGACTATAAATACCAGCCCGAAGAACAGTAATTCTTTCTTTAGTGAGACCCATTTGCATCAGTGTTATCTGGGCTACTAGTTGAAAACACCAATTTGAGGGCCTCACCATTGCTGCAAAGATGATCCCATAAGTCTCAACCTTCTTCCTGGTCAGTAATTAAAACAGCAGAGTCGATCTGGAATTATTCATCTCAGAGCCAGTCAGTAAAATCAAAAATAGATTTGACTCCGTGGTTAAGATCACACTTCCCTCTAGACCACAGAGCACTAGAACATTCCTCCAAAGTAAGAGAGCTGGGTAGCAAAGAGGAGGCAGCTAAAGAGCTCTCTACCCCTCACCTGGTGAGCTGCTGCTTGGATATTTCGCTTCTCATTGATAATCACATTTGGCAAATTCTTGTCTTTTCTTGGAGGACCTTCAGGTGCTTTAATGAGAAACCTGGAAAGTAGAACAGCAGTATGTCTCCGAGCATTAAAGACTTAGTCAAAAGGGCAGGGAGGGCCTGGGAGGTTAAGGGGGAAGAACCTTGTGCCCTTCTGACACGTTTTCTCCCCTGTTCTTACCGTTGTCTCTTCTTGGCACTGGGCTTCAGGCCCATGCCACCCCACTCGCCCCAGCCAGGTAGAGTCAGGTCCACGTCCTTTGGCTTACTCTCCTCCACAACTTCCCTCTTCTCTTTCAAGAAGTCTCTGATGACATCATCCCCAGCAAAAGCTTCTCTTATCATTTGCTTTTGATCTCTCTCCTGTTCATTTTCCTGGGAAGACACAACAGTGAGAACAGAGAGGGGGACTTCAGGAAAAAGGGGGAGCTACAGAACCTAACTACAAAATATTCTTGCTGGTACTTTCTGCATCAGCTCCGATCCCCCACAATGGTCTGAGACCCTGGCTCTGTTTACTTACCCCCTATTGTTGTGATAACTGCCAAAGACTTCAGGGAAGGAGAGCTTGTGGTTGGGAGGTTCTGTGGCTACAGCTTGCCTTCGAGTGGTGGTTCAGGCAAGAAAGCTTGAATTTTGGGTTGTAACATTTTAGCGCCCTCTAGGGGGAAAGTGCTGAACAATGATGGGCTTGCAATACAGACTGGTAGCCAATCATGCTCCAATTTTATTCTCTCTAGGGTAAAATTCCCCAGCTCATTATCATATGACAGAATTTTTTAAAACTTTCAGTAGGGAAGTTGCAGGGTGGAGGAACGAGTGTTCTGTGGTAGGAGGAGGAGCTCCGACTCCAAATGACCTGGCCAGAAAGTAGGCATCCTCCAGCTTACAGCCTTGAAAAGACAGGCCAGGACTCCTCACTTGAGCAATTTCAATTACTTAATCAGGGAATCCTGGACCACTTGAGATACCACTTGAGAGCCAACTGAGCAGAGCAAAACCTTGGCAAGAACTCAACGACTCACATTTGAATGTCCTGCCTGGGATCTCATCAGAGCTTTGAGTGCCTCTTTCTTTGCTCTGAGGGCAGTTGTGGAGTAACCCCAGGAAGGATTTGGTGGCCCAGAACTTAGGATGTGGGAGTCTCAGTGGCACTCACAGATTTGCACCTACCAAACTCACTTGGCCAGCCTGGCCTCATACTATTGTTGGCCTCTCAACCACTGAAATGTGATCCCAGCTCAACAAACCACTGATTCTACTCCTTGTGCAAGAAGGTCACTTTGTGCACCAGCTGATTCCCCACAATGGCCCACAACCCTGGCTCTGCTCACCAACTCTTCTATTGTTGTGGGGACTGCCAAAGACTTCACGGAAGGAGATTCTGTGGTTAGGATGTTCTGTAGGTCAATCATTTGCTCCTTCCTTTTCTTCTCCTTGGGAGCACCAGGCTGGTTAACTGGGTTCCTCTCCAACTGCTGCCTTTCTAACGCAGATCTGGGAAGCTCCTTATTTTGAAGGCATCCTTCCTTGCCCAGCTCTTCTAGCTCTTCCAAAGTCTCTGCTCTCTCAGGCCTCTGCAGCAACAGGGGCACCTCTTCTTCCTGAGCAGGTTCCTCTCTCTGTACTGGCAACACTGTCCTTTCCAAACTCACTTTTTGCTTCCTGGGCTGATGCTTGTCCTTGTTGAGTTTCTGAGACAGTGCCCTCAATTCAGATAGCACCTCCTGGCTGCTAGTATCTGGAGGAAGAAATAAAAGCTGTCAGAAAAGGAGGGTGTAGAAGTTGCCTAGTCAATGAACATTTGTTGAGCACTCTCCAACGAGCAGTTTTTGAGCACACCTTGGATGCTAGGCACCATGAAAGGTCTCCCAATGGAGAGAAGACTCCATTCGCTGGGTCTTCTGGTGAGCTCACTAATCATTACCTGCCAAGTAGCAGGCCACGGAGCTGAGTAGTCAAAAGCAGAATGTTGGGAAGCAGATATCCTGGGCCCTATTCCCAGCTTTGCCACTGACTCACTCTGTAACAGGAACTGTGGCTTAATTTCCTCATACAGTAAACCCTGCTTGGGGAAGATGGGCCCAAGTCCCAAATTTTATTTTTTAAAAGAGATTTTTATTTTTTAGAGAGAGGCCAAGGGAGTAAGGGAGACAAATATCAATGTACAAGAGAAACACTGATCAGTTGCCTCTCGCACACCCCCAACAGGACCCCCAAGTTCCAAATTTTAAAAAGGCCTTATCTACTAACAGGTGGTCTCTGAATGCAACTTCACTGTAATTTATTATTTGTAATTCCTAAAATTGTGATTTACTACTTATATTTTACATTGTAATGCCCTGCCCTATTTGTAAAAACGTTATCCTGCATTGTTTTATCTTTTTTAAAAAAGATTTTATTTATTTATTAGAGAGGGGAAAGGAGAAAGAAACAGAAGGAGGGAAACATCAATGTGTGGTTCCCTCTCATGTGCCCCCCACCAGGGGAACCTGGCCTGCAACCCAAGCATGGGCCCTGAGTGGGAATCGAACCAGCAACCCTTTGGTTCACAGGCTGTTGCTCAACCACTGAGCCACCCCAGCCAGGCATTGTTTTATCTTAAAATAGCATTTTATCACCTGTCATGGTTGTGTCAAGTAGCTCCCATTTTCCAGTCATCAGAAACATCTGAGTAAATACCACTAGTCTCTGAGAACCCGGGAGAAAACATGGCAGTGACACACTTATCAACCATCTTCTGCATTGACCCAAGTTGCCTCCATTCCCATGCTCACCTTGCTTTTCAGCTTTGGCTGGAAGCCACTGGAAGAATCTACTTGAGACCTGGGCTTTGGAGACATATATGTCTACTCCTCAGGGAACAAGTTCCCTTGCCCATTTTGTTTGGGTTCCACAACTTCCCACTATTTCCCCAAAGGTTTGGAAATATTGTTTATTTATCATCTGAGGAAATCCAAATCTACCTTTCATACCACAACCAACTGCTCTATACATTTAGCTACATGGCCAGCTTTGGAGGGGGCTCAGGAGGATGCAGCTGGTGTCCTGTGGTTGTACAGAAACTGCCCCAAACTCTTGGCCTGCAGCACCACTGGGCTCTGCAATCCTCTTGGAAATTATAACTATGACATTAATCCCAGAACTCTCTAGCTGAAAACCATAAGGCCCTATAGTACATTCTAAATGACAGCTCTTTTAACTTTTTGCCATGGAAAAAGATTCTTGCTGTCACCCAAACACACTATTTCTGCAGGAAATACAATCAGACTCAGAACTCTGTGCAGATAGCTAGGTGATTCTGAATCTAAGTAGGTCCCAAAGTGGACCTACTTAAGGACCTGCTTTCTCCCTAGAATGGGAGCTCTCTGACCTGTCTCAAGGGTGCTAACCTAACATTGTTAATATAAAAATCTCTTTAAGATAACAGGTAGAAAATACAATATGCAAGTTAAGTCTGAGCATGGGGTAAAAATTCTAATTTACCATGCACCTCATGGTGTCATTCACTCCTGTCCAGAAAGTCTTTACCTGTATCATATATCAACCAGCATTTATGAGTGCTAAAGATAGCACTCCTACTTTACAAACAAAACAGAACACTACAGCCATCATTTGAAGATACTTTAGAATGCCTCGCAATCTACCCATGTGTGGGTGTGAATGGTTTTCAGATCTGCCGCCCCAGCATGTGTACCTCCCTGCTGTGGGTACCAGCAACATCAACTCCTGCCCTGGCTTCAAGGATGGTGTAGTCCTGTCTTTCTGAACACTGTAAGCCCTCCAGAGTAGAAAGCACGTTGGAACGCACACTGCACAGCCATGTATATGACCATTTATTAAATGCCTTCGAAGAAAAATGGTAATTATGATCATCTATTTGCTCTTCAGAGACCCAGGGCACTCTCTTGAAAGTCCCTAGAGCCTCATTCTGCAGTGTGTGTGGGTGGGCACAGATTTCCTCTCACAGCTGGTCTGCAGCACTGCGCTAAGCTCCCCCTTCCAGTCCACCGCAACTCACCTTTTGTTTCTTGCCTGTCCACTGCTTTGGTGTCCTGGTTGAGGCCAGATGTTTTCCTAACCAATCGCCTTTCTTCAAATTCTTTCAACAAAATTTCTTCCTCTGCCACTGGTCTTTCTTCTCCCTCACTTTCAGAAGCCTCACTGGCCATGGGCTCTGGAAGTTGTTCGCGGTCTTTCTGGATTTCAGCCTCTTTTGCATCACCAGGGTGATTCCTGACCATCCAGGGGTTTAGTCCATCTGCAGTCATGTGTGCCTCATTCACTGCATCAGGGACAAGGAGATCCCCCTCTTCTTCCACACCTCCCTCTTCCTCACTCTCAGAGGCCACCTGGAGTTTTTGTGTAAGTTCTTTGTTCCTAGCCAACTGATCCTGCATAGCCTGGCGAGCCTGGAAGAAAGTCACAGCACGTGTGCCTTGTCATTAGTGACCACAGTAACACCTTTCCTGATCCATTTCTTAAAGCTGCCTCCTCTCATTTTGACTTAAGTAATTTTTACTGGTGCCCACTCTTTAAACTACACTTATACCACTGTGTTAATAGTTATGGAATATAATGGAAGACAAAATCTGTGTCCACAAGGAATCAACATGTGAAACAGGAGATTCCTTGTGGCTTAAAAAACAAAAAACACAACAAACAAACAAAAAAACTCCTCTTCTCTTTAACTGGGCTTGCCCTCAATGTTCTTTCCCCTTTCATCTCTTTTCCGCCTTGTTCCTGGTCATTTTCCTGCTTGCCTTAAAGATTTTCTGATGCCTTTTTAGATTCCTAGTTTTCTATTCCTTCTCATGGATCTTACATAACTCTTTCCTCCAATTCCTCCCATTCTCTCATCCTGATGGTCACTTACCTCCAAATCATATTTGGCCATAATTGCCTTTGACTTTGCCCATTTCCCACTGTTCTGGTGCTTAAGGCTCATTCGCTCCTGGAAAGAAAGGTCGGAGTGAGATCCTTACCACTTTCTGGGGAAAGCTGGTTCAAGGGGTAGGACAGGAGGCAGTCTCACCATCATTCTGGCCTTTTCAAGTTTTTCTAGTTCTTCCAGTGCAGCAGTAGGATCAACCTTTTGCAGCTCCTCAAACTCTTTTAGGACTTTCTTGGCCCTTTCTTTCTTCAGGACTCTGTGATACCTACAGGGTAGTGAGAGGGGTACAAGGAAAGATATTTAGTGGAAACACTGATGCCACACAGAGAAGTGTCCCACCACCCAAGGGGTTTCCTTATACAGAGGCCACAATGGATGTTCCAGAGCTAGCTGACTGGAGGGAGCCACGTTTGGGACCTGAGAGGACTGGCAGGCCTCTTCTCAGTCCCCACAGCCCACAGGGGCAGACCTCTGCTCAACAAAGGGTTCCTCTGCTCTTACAGTGTAAGGAAAGAACAGAACATGTTCCAAAGAAGCAAAAAGGTTGGAAGGAAGCTCTGCTGGCCTCAACAGCTATAGAACTCAGAGCTCATTGTGCAGAATCACTCCATCATGCCCTGGAAAGGAGAGAAAGCCACTAAACAGGACTTTTTTTTTCTTTCTTAAGCAAAACCAAGACAGAAAGCCAAGGCCAGAGGAGAAGGCACTACTGAAGCAGGTAAAACTTTATGAGATTGGTCTGAGGGAGGGAAAAGAAGGCTCATCATTCCTATCTGCGACCTCTTCTATATGACCCCAACTGCCATGTCAAGGATTCTTTCCTAAAGAATTGTGATCATCCACCTCACTTTCTCTCATGGAACCCAAGGCTACTTAGAGTGAGTCCCCTTATTTTTTTTAACTTTTTAATTGAATTTATTGGGGTGACAATGGTTAATAAAATTATAGAGGTTTCAAGTGTATCTCCTTACTTTTTGCTTTTGATTCTCTTCTCTCTTCGAGCCCTGGCCTCATAGTAGGACTGCAGGGCCCGGGCCCTCTGAAGCTCTGCTCGGCGCATCTTAGCCTACAATGAATGAGGTTTACAGTGACTCCTGGGCCTGTGGACAAATGCTGGGAGAAACAGGCTCTGCCTGGGTGTATAAAAGGCCTATCACACTTACCTCTTCTAGGCTCATGGCTTTGAGAGAGGCCTTTTCCATGGGAGTCAGTAAAGGGTCTGTCACTGGCTGCTTGTTCTTAGAGAGGAGATTAAAAATTTCCTGCTCCAGAGGGGTTCTTGCCTTAAAGAGGTAACAAAATAGTCTGAGTCTTAAGCCATGCTCCTACAGTCTCCCTCTTTCCAGCCCATGACAATCTACTTTGACACCATAATTGGAATCACTAACTGGGTAGGACTGGCTATTACAGGAAGAGAAGACTTTCCAGGTTTGCTGCCTAGCTGTGCAGATCAAGCCTTACCTTATTCTGATTTAAGACAACTTCAGCAAGGGGACTCTGAGGCTGCCCTCTAATATTACTGACATTTCACATGGTGTTCAAATTATTAATGTATGTAAAACAGAATGCCATTCTCTTAAGAATCGAAGCAGGATGCCCACAAGGTAAATGCTGGCAGGACAGAGGCAAAACAGTACCAAATGTCAGTTTTGATAGTTGCACAACAAAATGGTCCCTGTGTTGTTATGTTACAGTATAGTTAGGAACCTCAGATTCATATAAGCCTCCTTTTAAAAACATGTCTTGAAGAAAGGGGAGGTTGGGTCTAAGATGAGCACAAAAAGACACTGCCTTTAAAAAACACAACCTTTATGCCCTAACCGGTGTGGCTTCATTGGTTGGCCGTTGTCCTGCAAAATGAAAGGTCATCAGTTTGATTCCCGGTCAGGACACATGTCTGGACTGCGGGTTTGGTCCCCAGTTAGGGTGCATATGAGAGGCAGCTGACCGATGTTTCTCACATCGATGTTTCTCTGCCTCTCTTCTTCCCTCCCTTCCCCTCTCTCTAAAATAAATAAATAAAATCTTAAAAAAAAAAGACCTTCATACAATTACACTTCTTCCTGACAGGAAGAATTAAAATCTTTTTTAATTTTTTTTAAAGATTTTATTTATTTACTTTTAAAGAGGGGAAAGGAGGGAGAAAGACAGGGAAACATCAATGTGTGGTTGCCTCTCACATACGCCCTACTGGGGACCTGCCCTGCAACCCAGGCATGTGCCCTGACTGGGAATTGAACTGGCAACCCCTTGATTCACAGGCCAGCATTCAATCCACTGAGCCACACCAGCCAGGGCTCAAATTCAATTTGAGCCATCTTGTAACTTTGGTCCCAGTTCCTCAGTTTCTAGTTAACTCTGCATGCTAGGTAGTCTCTATATGTATGAAATGAAGGGGGCTGTGAACCAGTTACTTCACATGTCAGCCAAACACCTTCTTTATTGCTTGACTGACAATGTGAGGGTGGCCAAAATAATCAGGCCAATCATGACATAGTACATTTTTGCAATGCACAGGGAAGACAGCCCTGGGCAACAGAGCCAGTTTCAAACCTCATACACACTTTATATGTGGTTTTCTTCAATAGCCATATACATCATGGTCAGAATCAAACTTACAAAATATCTAGACAAATGCATAAACACACATCATCGTACATTACACAGTGCTATTGATTAAACCATAAACCTATTCCATTGAATAGTAAAGGTAGATGTTCTTCCATTTTTAGTTTTTGCAGTAGTGATCAATCATAGGCTACAAAGTGGTTTATATTACAATGTTGTAATCTCCCTCCAATTCAATTCAATTTACAAACATTTAATGATTGCAGTTACATTCCAGGTACTTGTAGAGGGTGCTGAAATACACAATTGATTAAGATCATTCCTGTCCTCATAGAGCTCACAGCCTTTCAGAGGAAAGAGACACATGTATCACTAACAACATAATAGGTTAAATGTTAGTCCATATGAGTAATCACAGAGGAACAATTATTTCTGATCAAGGGGTGGATTAGGCTTGGAGAAGAAAGAGAGTTGACTTAATTTTTGAATTAGGCTTTGTTTGAGGTGTAAGCACAATTCTGTAAAGGGGGGGGGGCAGCAAGTAGAGAGGTGGGTATGAGCAAATACAGATATATGGAAAGGAGACGTAAGGGAACAATGTGTTGTCCAGTGCAGCTAAAGCGCTAGGTGCGTCTGTCTCATTCTCTAAGTGGAGAGCCTTTTGAAGGATCTGAAGCAGGAGAGTGACAATTGGCTTTACATTTCACAAACAAAATCCTGGTGGTTGTATAAGGGGATATAAAGGGTGACGCAAAAGTAGGTTTACAGGTGTGAGTACACAAAACACAGAGTTTATTCTTATATTATTATCTATTAATTATTGTATTCTTTTCCATATAAACAACTGTAAACCTACTTTTGCCCCACCTGGTATGCAAAGTAGCAAATGAAAGTTGAAAATAGGAACCGGGGATCTGAGAGCTATTACAGAGACAGAATTTATAGACTAGCCCCTGTCTGGGCTGAAGGGGAGAGTTAATGGGAGGAGAAGTCAGACTGCTGAGGTTTCCAACCTAAGGGACTGGGGGACTGGGGTATAGAGTCATGCTGTTGACTGAGTTACAGAATGAAGGTGGTAGTACTGGGTTTGGGAGTCTGGGAAAGGAAAACGTGAGGTTCACTATGCTGGGTGTGAAGTTTAAGATGCATATGGGGAGACCAGGTGAGCCCTGTGAGTCATTGAATCTGGGACTGGAGCTCAGAAGGAAGGGGTTGACAATGCTCTGTAGCATATATGGGCAATAGTGCTAAGTCACAGGATTCACAGAGCAAGAATAGAAAGGACTAAGGAAGTCGGACAGATAAAAATGGGAAGTTATGTCACAGAAACCAAGGCAGGAGTTTTAAACAATGCGATGTGTCAGTAGTCTCAAACTGGCTGACAACTGGGAGGGCTTGGGATGTGGAGACTAGGAGGTCTCTCCTTAATAGCTTTTGAAAGACATTTCAGTAGGGCAGTAGGGCAAGAAGATGAGAGAACACAGATAGCAGTGGAGACCAGCTCTTCTCAAAGCATGTTCTTCATCAGCTAACAAGATTGGCTTCATAAAAAAAAAAGTTTAGAATTTAACTTATTTTAGTAATATCTGTGTGTACACTCTGGGTTAGATAAAGGAAGTCAAGGGGGTTTCTTACTATCTTCTCATAGACTTTAAAAGAATAAAGTATATTGGGAATCACCAATCTTCACTATGGGCAGGCAGCATTTTCTAGCAATGGGATCCCACCCCCACCCTTTTTGAGGGCATAATGAGAAACTAAGGTTTTGAGGTGAACACTCTGGAAAATGCTAGTGTAGGCTGCTAGTGGGGGGAAGGAGAGGCTGCGAAAAGTTACCTTACATCATTGCTAGCACTTTGCATTTTATAAATGCTTTCATATGCATTGTCCCACTTAATTCTTCTCAGCTAGACTCCAGTGGAATTTTAGCAAGCTGGACTAAAACTATACTGCAGACTTTTTGGATTCTTTTTTAAAAGATTGGATTTATTTCTCTTTAGAGAGAGGGGAAGGGAAGGAGAAAGAGAGGAAGAGAAACATCAATGTGTGGTTGCCTCTTGAACACCCACAACTGGGGACCTGACCTGCAATCCATGAGTGTGCCTTGACTGGGAATCCAACCGGCAACCCTTTGGTTCACAGGCCAGCGCTCAATCCACTGAGCCACACCAGCCAGGACACTTTTTGGATTCTTAATCTCCAGAGATACTTGTATGTTACTAGTCCTTGGTACTTTACATTTTTTTTTAGAGGGGGAAGGGAGAAAGAGGGACAGAAACATCAATCTGTTACCTCTTGCACATGCCCCAATCAGGGACCAAACTTGCAACCCAGGCATGTTCCCTGACTAAGAATCAAACCAGCACTGCTTCGCTTTGCAGGGCAATGCCCAACCAACTGAGCCACATCAGTCAGGGCAGTAATGTACACTTTTAAGTTCTAAGAATAGAACTGAGAGTTGCTAGCTAGAAAGCACCTCTTATTTCTCGGTGCCACACTGGCATCATTTTTTAAAAAGGAGTGTTAGCATGAATGGTCCAGCAGATTCAATGGATAGTCTCTGAGCCACTCTGTCTTGCACAGGGAGTTCCTGGGGAGTAGACGTGCCATTATTAGTGCAATCTTCACCTGCATCTCATCCTAATACCCAATTCAGTATTTTCCCATATCTCTACGATTACACTGTCATTTGGAAAAAGCAAGGTGCAGAAGAGTATGTAGTAGTGCACTACTAATTTTTTGTAAATATGAAGTATACATAAATATATCAGTAAAACTCTTAATAACAAAAAATGTATAGAAGTGCTTATATCTGGGTGAGTATGGGGGTAAAAATGATCAGATGGGGACAGGGGTGGGGTCAGGCTTTTCACTATATATCATCTGTACTTTTACAATATTTTTGAATCCTGCAAATTATATTACCTCTGAATTTTTTTCCCTAAAGTCTCCCTTCCATCCTGCAGCCACACTTTAAACCTGATCTCTTTTTCATGTGGAAAAGGAAGCATCCTAGAAAGAGAATGGCAGAAACAGAGCTTATCCCCGCAATATATGGCAACCACTTGCTCAATTTCTAGCTATGGCAGCAAGCCATGTTTAGTTTGTTTGGCTTTAATTATTTCAAGTCCCTGACACACAGGACACTATCATTCCTGGATTTTTAGGAAAAAACAAAACCATTCTCACACATGTTGGGGGGTAGAAGGATTTCTAGAAAGCAGAGGAAAAGCACAAACAGGGCCATCTGCTCACGTTTTGGGCACTGTTGTTTTTGCCCATTTTTAAAAAAACTCTAGACAGAATATTCCATTATAGACTCCATAACCAATGGTGTATGGAAAAGAAAGGCTAGCTGTTCTGAAGCAGTTGTTCACAGACTAAAGCAAAAAAATCTTGAGACTTTAAGGACCCATGTAGGATTACCAAATTTTCATTCTGCCAAGGGCGTAACTACTGTCCCACCCCCAACTCCATCCTTCAGTATTACCATATGCCATAAAAGAAAAGCTGTTTCAATACCATTAAAGTGGAAAGAATAACCTTGTAATAAGGGAGAGCTGGCAACCCTATACCCACCATAGTCACAATTATCCTTTGGCTTCAGGTGGATGAAAAATTTGCCAGGGATCAGTGTTTGGGAAACTCAGCTCTAGAAAATTTTCTACAGCTCAGTCATAATAAGTTCCTTGCTAAGATTCTATCAGCAATGTTCTAGTTTGATGTGATCTTCCTTTACAAGCAAACTTTGAGTCTGCTGCTCATATATACCTACTAAGACATCAGTAATGCCACTGAGTTCCTGATTTTCCCCAGATCAGAATGTGGCTTTAAAAGCTTTTTAAAAACTGGGATGTGAATAAGAAAACATATTTCCTCTCTACAAGCAACGGGATGTTCCAACACAAAGACATGGAAATAATCATGTACTGTAAGCTACAAACTGATGCTGTAAGAGCCACTATACAGCCTCTGTAGCTGGCTACTGCATGACTGACAATGAGTCTTGTCACCCTCTTCTCTCCCTTTCTGACTAATAAACTGCAGTGACTGAAGCTAGAATTTTGGTTTAACATGTCCAACCAAATAAACTGTAGACCCTGCAATCTCTACATTGCAATCTCACTTTCCAAGATGTGGTTTCTTTGTATTGCACTTACGTTCCAGCCGTTGAGCACATGTTCAATGGGAGCAAAGGCTGACTGCTCCTTCTCGATGGGGAAAACCAACTGCTCTGCTTGTCGGTTCTTCAGAACAATGGGATCCCATTTGGAGAGGGCCTGTGAGGTTTTATTGAATGCCACTTCTCTGTGGACCTGAAACAGGCAAAGTACACAAAAGAGCCACAAAATTAGGCATAAAACTCAAATGACAAGTGGGAAATTAGGAAGCCACATTTCTTAGCCCAAGGAAGAGTAATCAGGATGCTAGAGATTACTTCTCAGGACTGTACTTTCCCCAAGATTAATCTTTCCCATGGTGAGGCAATCACAACTTCCCCTCACACTTGTCAGGCTTTCCCCTCTTCTTCATGCTGGTTCTTCCTGATTAGTTCAATTTCTTCCCCTTAACAGACACTTTGTAACTCACCCGCTCAACCTCTTCTTTGTTAAGGGGTAACTCCACAGTCTTCTTTGATTTGATCCTGTTCAGTTGCTTTTTCACAGTGGCCAATGAGGATGAAGTTTTAACCGGCTCAAGTAGATCTGAAAGGACTAGCCTTTCTCCTGATCCTGTAGAAAGGCCAAGCTTTCTGGTCAGGCTGAGAAGCGAGGCAAAATCTCACTATCATACAGGCAGATGTCTAAGTAGAAAATGCTGGCAGATGGGCATATGTGCAGGGAAGCAAGAATAACTTCCCTTTAATCACTAGCCATGGTGGAGGGTACAAGGGTGGAGAAAATTATTTTAAAAGGTTACGCTTTTCTCTTGGCCTTTGTTTTCACTCTTGCACCACTGCATTTCATTCTTCACACATCAGCCAAAGTGATATTTTGAAAATGTAAATCACAGCATTTCGTGATCCTGCTGAAAATCCTCCAATGGCTCCCCTTACACTTGGAATTAGTCATCCCTTTGTATCCACTGGTTACAAGATTCCCTGTGATACCAAAATCTAAGGATGCTCAAGTCCCTTACACAACATGGTGTAATATCTGCATGTAACCTACATTTTCCATATAGGCTACATCAGGGTATATCCACACATCACTCTATTTCCATGGATTCAGCCTAGTGCTTGGCATGGGCAAATTCAAGTGTTCCTTTTTGGAACTTTATGGTTTTCTCTCCTTCAAATATCTGTAATCCATGGTTAGTTGAAGGCAATGATATGAAAACCAGGCTGATGGTATCGACCTAAAGGACACAACCCTATGTGATCTGGTGCCATAGGGGATCTTAGTCTGTCACTCCAACCTTGTCACTCCCACCTCCACTATGCTCCAGTCACACTAGCCTTCCTCCTGTTCTTCAAACACGCTGAACCTGTTTCTTCCCTAGAGCCTTTGCAGTAGCTGCCCCCTTGCCTGGAATGCTTTCCTCTATGTTCACATTATTTTCTTTTCTTGTCATTCAGATCTCAGCATTTTGCCTCTGAAGAGACCTTCCATGACCAGCCAAACTAAAGTAGTCACTTAGCCACTTCACTGCCTCATCCTGTTTTAATTCTTGTCCCTACCCCCACCCCAATAAAATGTAAGTCTTACGCGATAAGTGTTGTCTTCTTTACTATAGTCCAATATCAAAACTGGTGATTTTCAACCCTTTTCATCTCATGATACATATAAACTAATTACTAAAAATCTGTAGCACACCAGAAAATATATTTTTTGCTGATCTTACAAAAAACAGGTAAAATTTTGAATCATTCTTAAAAGAGGGCTATTGTGTTGGCTGTTGTCATTTCTTTATTTGACAGTCTAGGAAAGGAAGTCAGTGCCCCTGACTAAACAGTCAGGTATTGCATATTTTAAGAATTTTTGTTGTCATCTGAAACTGATATAGTAGAAACGAAGCATTTGCTGAATGAATAAGCTTGGGAGAATGTAGTGTTATTTGTCCTGGGAAGTTACAGTTAGTGGTTACTAGAAGAATATAACTCATTCAAGCCACTTAAGTTGTAAATATGGTGAAAAAGATTTGGCAGCTAGACTTGGTATCAGGTTGAAATCCCAATTCTGCCATTTACTAGGTCATGAATTCTCAATAGGGGTAGTTTCCCTCTCCTACCCAGGGGGTGAAAACTCATTCTTGGGGGATGTTAAAAAATCTTAATACAAAGTTTTGTGTCCCTCAGAAGTTCAAACCTGTCTAACAAAATCACATTCCTTAGTATCTGATTTCCCAGCCAGGGTGGGAGGAGAGGGAGATAGCGAAGGCCCCCAGCCCACTTTGTGCCCTCTCTGGACCATAAGCTGAGCTTCCAGGGGTAACCTTGAGGCAGCCTCCTATCGCTCTTCCACCACTTTGGTTTGCTCCTGGCAACTCTACGCCCTCTTCTTCCTTCTGCCTTTGGCTGTCATCCCTCCATCCCCATGTCGTCTAGCACCTTCTGGAACCTCTCTCATCTCTAGGGCTTCCCTGCCTCAGGGCTTCTGGGGAAGCAGCACCTCAGGCATCTTCTCTTCTCCAAGCAAGGGGCTCCTACCAGGCCCTCTCTGCCCTGGATGCAGGACTCACACGGCTGCCCCCCTCTCCTTGAGGTCAAGGGCTGAGCACTGCCATTTCATTTGTGGGGAAGAAGTGCACGGGGGGGGGGGGGTAGTGGATCCCTGGGGGGCCATTGGACTGGGTATGGTTGGGGGGTGAAGGGGGTAACAGCTGTGCTTTTTTAAGCTCAAAGTGCTGGGGTTCAGGCTGCATGGAACCCCCTCCCTGGGATCTGCCCCCTCCACCCAGGGAGTTCTTGTGGGGACAGTGGGATCTTCTGGGACTTGCAGACAGGGGTGCCAGTAGGGAAGTAACCTCCTCAGGGGGTTGGGGCTTCCTCACCCCCATGCCTGGCCAGGACTCTGGTATTAGGGGTTGTTCTTGAAGGTGCAGAGGGAGTCCCACAAATGCTACGGGTAGGGTGGCCCTGGGGTGCTGTGTAATCAGTGTTTGCATCTCTTTTCAAGTGGGGGCAAATGGGAGAGAATACAGAGTGAGGCAAGCTCTCCCCCTGGGCCCTGGTCTGTCTGTCTGCAGTGGTTTCTGTTTCCAGGAAGGGTGGCAGGATCATAAATCATTCCCCTCCCCTCCCAGGCTTCCTGCTATATATGGAGGACCTTTCTGATTTCTGGTTTGGCTGGGGGCCCATGAGGATGTGAGACCCTTCAATAAAGGATAGCGAACAGAAAAAAGAAAGGCTCCTCAGGGGAGCAATAGAGAGAAAAGGTTGCAAAACACTGCATTAGGTGAAGGCACTTGAGTAACTTAACTGATTCGAGCTCCAATAGGAAAAATTATCTGCCTGTCAGAATTCAAAGCACTATTAGAACTGAAATAAAAAAATGAAATCATGGACATGATTAAGTTAATGAAAGGCGGCTGTCTTGACTCATGTATCTCTATCCTAGAGGTAGCTCATCAAGCTCAGTGGGAGACCTTGACCATGGCCTTCTAGGCTTTCTTCTAGAAATGGAAAAAACTCAAGGACATCTGACTGCCATTCTTCACCCACTTACAGGTAAATATTTATGGGATGACCCATTAATCACATAAAAAAAAAACAGTTCCTAGGTGGGGGGAGGTAAAGTGACCATTATACTTTTGGAACTCCCCAAGCTCTGTGCACAGATAGCTTCCCTTGTTAACTTACCTTCAGAACTGACAGTGAACTCTGACACCTTCAGACTAGCCTCAGATCTCTCAGCCAATTTCTGCCTGAAATTTAGGCAAAACAGAATATAGAAGGAATGGACACATTTTGCTGAGGAACAAATACTTACCTCTTCAAACAAGGCTTTGATTTCATGTATTTTTCTTCTAGATTTAGGTTTTGTCATAAACCAATGAGGAAATCTGTTCATAACCTGGACTTGGTAGTCTAACCATCTCTTAATGTAGACTTAACCCCTCAAAAACACAAGGCAATACAAGGTGGGCATAATGGAAAAGGTATTGGACTTGAATTCAAATGTACCTGGATTTGAATCTTGGATCTGCCACTTATGAGCACAGTGACTGTGAGGCAAGTCAATTAACTTCTCTAACGGGGATAAGTAATGTCTAGTCAATGCTCCAAAGCTGTAGTATGGATTCAGTAAGAATTCATATGCATAGAGGTCTAACATAATAATAGCTAAAAATTACATAATGTTGATTATATGCTGGGCATTAGTTTAAGACCTTTACATCTATTAACTCATTTAAATTCATAACAACCCTATAAGGTAGTTACTATCATTAATCTTATTTTCTAGTTGAAGAAATTGAAGTGCAGAGATGACACAAAATTGTCCTATGAGTCTATCTCCAAAGTATATGCTCTTGAGGCTGGCATTTGTGTCTTCATTGTCTTAGGCATTCGATGACTATTGTAGACAAATCTCATGGAATCAACTAGTCATAACCTGTCCAAAGGGACAGGAATATTACCTATTCTTTCCATCTAGGGAACTGATTGCTTCCAGAAGCTTTTGATGCTTTCGGTCTCCACCACTGTCCTCCTAGACACAGAAAAGGAAAAATCATGAGAATAATCAGGGGAGGAAAAAAACCACAATGGAAATTGAAGCCCATGTAAAATGTCTTTCTTTTGGTCAGTAGGGAGTCAGATGAGGTCTGGTGTGCAGATCTGAAAGAACTGCTTCAAAAACCAAACTCCATCATTATAGAGCCTTAGTAACTGGGAGCTAATGTTATGCCTGTCTTAACTTGTTTTGGGATGAAAAGTGCTATGGGAATAGTGTTTCTATATAGAACGTATAATGTGATCTGTCACAGAAACTCTCACATTAAAAAAAAAAAAAACAATAACCTAAGCAGTTCTGTCAAGGGAATGACGAGTTGGAATTCCATAGCATCTGCTGGAGATCCAGCATAATTATGTATACTGCAATAAGACACTTAACTCTCCACAGAAATCCAAATCTGAGAAATAGGGAAATCCTATAATGAGGACCATATGTTTTGTTCTTATATATTCAACTATACTTACTCAACTTGAAGACAGTAACTGGATTTTATACAGTCTTCAAACTTCCATAGCACTCAAGGCAGGTATCTTATACATGAAACACTAAATAACCATTTATAATTTATTTACAAGACCTAAACAGATATCAACAATGTTGATACCCTTTCCTTTTCCAGGAATGTGATGTCTATTCTAATTTTGAGGCAGAAGGGAACTGGAGAAGACAGTTTAGCAGTTGTAGCCCACCTCATCTTCACTGGTGCTCAAGGGGTAGTCATTTGGGAAATCCTCTAGTTCTTCCTGTTTGCTTAAAGCCATAAGGCTGTTAAAGGAGATAAGAGAGAAATGTTATCACTTCAAATAACTTAACAGAAGGTGAGTAGTGGTTGGTGATGTCCATACAGAACTGCGTGAAAAATATCTACCATCTTCAGTGACTGTCACTGCATTTTCCATTGACCTATGGGAGGCTGTTAAAAGATCAGACCCTAGGTAAGGTGACAAGATGCTGTTCCTGGCCCTTGAGGCAAGGCAGTCTCACCATTAATATTTCCAAGTATCCACCATATTGGATAAACCTTTATAGGTGCAGCTTACTCAGAGGTGACATCTTGATCACTTGTTCCCAGGAATGAGGAAACAGAATTGGATGAAAGCCTCTGAGTAAACCATTTTCCCTGGGGCTTGCTCGGCAAAGTCGGTAGTTAACTAAGGATTTTGTACCCAAGCACAAATTATGGAATCTCTGTCAGTCTTCGCAAGGCAAACCGTGCTAAATGGATTATATTTACTTCCCCTATTGGGTGGGATGAAACATCAGAGGAGAAAACGTCGCAGATGGCTCTCATCAGCAAAGGTTCCAAGGGAGTTCACAGCGCAGGCACTATCTGCGCAGAAGACTGACACGCACCCAAGCAGCTGCAGAAAAAGGAGTCACGTGACCAGAGCAATGCAATAGACTAACCTAGCGGGAGAGGATGAGACAGAATCAGAACCACAAGGATAAGGCTACAAAGCTGGGAAGCGCTGGGGGCGAATTAAGTTAATAAAAGGGTTTTAAAGGACGGATCGCGGAAACAGTAACGAATGGCGTAGTCATGGGAGGGGAACATGTGGCATCTACTAAAAAGCGGCTTCCACGACTCGAACTCCGGAGAACCCAGACCCCAAGGAGACCCAGACTCCCCAGCTCATCTTTACCCCTCACCTCTCCGCAGGCCGTACCACGCTCATTTCAGCAGTCTCTCACATGGACCAGGAGCGGAAGCTGAAAAGAAAGCAATTTCCGTACCGGCCGCAAAGCAACTTCTGCTTCCTCCAATCACGCGCGACACGCTGCGTCATTTCCGGGCCCGCCCCAGTCACGACGCTTTGGGAGGGGCCTGGGGGAACCCGGGAGCTTGGAGATTAAAGTCTGTCAGCGGGCGGGGCTTTTCTTGCCCCACCCAGCCCACTGGTGTCCGGAATTCGGGTGTACATCCTCCTGGCCCCTGGTTTCCAAGAGGCCCTACGTGGGGCTCCATCCTTCGCTGTGTCTGTCTGATCCAAAAGGAAATGCTCCAGCTCCCATGTTCGACATCGTCCTGCGGGCCTGCCTGCGGCCAGGTCGGGACTTTACGAACACCGGCGAAGTGGCTAGTATCGTGCTTTGCTCCTGAGATTTGTCTGTTAGTGGACAAAGCAAGTTTCTTCCTAAGGAGAAGTCCCCGCTCATCCTATGCCCCCTTGTCATTGCAGCTCTCTAGGTTACTCCTTCCCTACGTTACAAAGTTTCATCCAAGGTTGGACTGTCGGTGGCTGCAAAGTAATGTATAAAACATTCTTGGCATTGATTCTTTTAGGCCACTCCCGTTTTGCTTTCGCCCCACCATTCCACTGAAACTGCTCTGGACAAGATCATCAGTGACACCCAAAGTTGTTAAATGAAATAGATACTTCTCAGGCTTTGCCTTCCAGAACTTTGTGTGGTACTTGATACTATTGGTTTGTTTTCTTACATTCAGGAAGTTTTTGACCACTTACTATATGTTATACCTCTAGGCACTGGGGATACATCGGGTGAACAAAACAGAAACGTTTTGTGGCTTCATAGAATCTACTTTCTAATGGGATTAAAACAATTTTATCTGTTGAAACTCCACCTGTCCTCCATGACACTATTCTCTTCTGGTATCTTAGTTTTATGACCATCTTCCTCAGTCCTCTGCTGGCTACTTTTTCTGTACTTAATAAATGATGATGCTTCCCAGATCGTGTCTCAACCCTGTTTATTTATTCCACTTGCATAAGAACTCTAAATCTCCATCTCTAGTCCAGATCTCTTTATTGAGCTCCAGATTAGTATCTCTGATTGCTTCCTGGCAATCCTTTCTGTCTCACAGGCACATCAAACATGAAGTATTCAATAATTTCTATCTTGCCCACCAGAATTCTGTATTTTTACAACTCCATGACTGGCACCATCAGCTACCCAGTTAGTCAAGTCAAAAGTCTGAGAGTCATCTTAGATTCCTCTCTTCCTTATGCTTCACAGTTGTTCCCTCATCTTGTCAGTTTTATTTCCCAAATTTCCTTCACATGTCTTTCTACCTTTGTATCATTTTTGCCATGTATCAGACCCTTGCGATTTCAAGCCTGTGTTATTTCCCTAATCTGTTATAGAAAAAGGGAGTATTACAGCATATTGATGAAGAGTGTGAGTTTTCAACTGGACTCTCTGGGTCTGAATCTTATCTCTGCCACTTACTAGCTTTGTAATTCTTGCATAAGTCACTTAACCTCTCTGTGCCTTTCCCCCTCATCTTTAAAATGGCTATGATAATGGTACATTGGCTAATTGTGAGGACTAAGTGAATTAATATACATAAAGCGCTAGAATAAATGGGAATCCCTTAGAATAATACCTGTCACATTAAATGCTCAATAAATGTTAGCTATAATAATTATTTTTTACTGGCTTTTCAGTCTTTAGTCTCTCTTTATCCAATCACATAAGTCTGACCATGTCCTGCCCTTACTGAAATGATGCAAATAGTCCCTCATCACCTTCAAGATAGAACATTTTTAAAAATCCTCTTTTGTTCTTATCTACCTCTCTAACCTTTTTGGAATGGCTTGCTACTTCTCACAAGGCACTTTAAATTTCTATGGGCAGATGATGTTCTCTTAATCTTATATAAAATATGAATAAAAGAATTTAAAACTTGACATGTTTGCTGATTTATACTTAATCTAAGTGAAGACAGTCTGTTTGCTATGCAAATGCAGCTTTGGGACAAGTCCCCTAGGTGTCCCCCTTTCCAGCTCTAATCAGGTTGCTGCCCCATTTCCCTCATATGTAGATAGTCAATGCAGTGCTTCCACTAAGAACTAAAGGAAGTAGAAGGAGCCTGCATTGCAGAGAACTGGGGGAGGGTTCTGGGAAAAGGAAAAAAGTACACATAGGCCCTCTGACTTGGGAAGAGCTTGTTATAGTTCAGCTATTGAAAGGTTACTGTAGTTGAATGATGGTGAAACAAGAAGATAAATATAACAGAGAAGGATGGAGAAGTGGGCAAGGTTCAGGTCTTTTTGAACTTTGTAGGCTATGGGAGAATTTGGATCTTACTCTACATAAAGTGGGCTACAAATAAAGAGGTTACATAGGAAAGTAACATGATCTAATTTTTTATTTTTTTATTAGTTGATTTTAGGGGGGGAGAGAGAGAGAGAGAGAGAGAGAGAGAGAGAGAGAGACAGAGACTGATTTGTTGTTGCACTTATTTATGCTTTCATTGGTTGCTTCTTGTATTTGCCCTGACCAGATCAGAGTGCAACCTTGGCATATTGGGATGACGCTCTAACCAACTGAGCTACCCATACCTGGCCAGGGCTAAATTTTAGTAAAATCACCTTGGCTGTTGCATGAAGAATGAATTGGAGGTGGTCACTGGTGGAAACAGAGAGACTGGTCTGTTAGCTATTACTAGTACAGCAAAAGATGGTGATGGCTTGGAATTGGGTGGTAACTGTGGAGATACAGTCACTGATGGCTCTACCAGAGGTATGTGGGAGTTAAGGGAAAGAGAAAGATTATGCCTATGTTACTGGCTTGAATAAATGCAGTAGCCTATTAAGATGCAGAAGATTAGTGATGGAGGGCACAGATTTGGGGAGTGAGACCAAAAGTTCAGTTTAGTACTTTTGAGGTTCGATAGCAAGATACCTAAGTGGGAATATCAAGTATGTAACTGGATATGGGAGCTATGAAAGATGATTAGTTAAGGACTTCTGGTCTTGATTAGAATTATTAGTGATTATTAGTAAATAAAAATACATGTTTCCTCCCTAAAGTATGTTTATATGTCAGCTGACTTAAATTTCACAAAATTTGTAACATGGCAACAAGTGTGATTTTACCATAAACTCATGAAGTTGTATGCCATGTAGCATCTAACCTAGTCCTTGAACAGTCCTTAAATGTTTTTTGAATTAATGAGCAAATAAAGTCACCTTGTTCATCTTTTATTATTCTCATAAAAGATGCACAATAATTATTTGCACATAATTTTAGAATTAACAATGTGCTTGCTATGGTTGGAATGTTTGTAACCCTTCCAAACTCATATATTGAAATATTAATTCTCAAGGTGATGGTATTAAAAGGTGGAGACTTTGGAGATGATTGGGTCATGAGGGTGGAGCCTTCTTGAACCCCCCTCCCTCATAGAGCTCTCTTGACCCCTTCTACAATATGAGGACACAGCAAGAAGGCACTGACTATGAATCAGAAATAGGGTTCTCACCCAGTTATGCTGGCACCTTGAACTTAGACTAGTAACCTCCAGATCTATGAGAAATAAATTTTTGTTGTTTATAAACCACCTAGTCTTTGGTGTTTTGTTATATCAGCCTGAAAGAACTTAGTGCTTTTACATGGATTATGCCAATTTATTATTTTTTAATTTTTTTATTTTGAGAGTACATTTATTAAAGTTGGGGACAGTGAAACAAGGAATGGTTTAGGGTAGAAGAAGCAACAGGAAAGAGCCTAGGTGGGGCTGCTTTGGATCATTAAAAATGGGACCTTGGAGACAAGGTTCGGTGGGTTAGGCCAGGATGAGCTGCTGCTGCCCTTTGCTCCCCTCGTTGCAAGTCTCATGGGGACCCTTAGAGTTTAGGAGATACACAACTGTGAGGGGAAAAGAAGGGGGAAGAGAAAGGTGTGGTCATGCCCCCAGGTAGAGGAATGCACTTCTTTTCTTAAACTTTTTATTTTGATGTAAGTATAGATTCACATACAAATTATAAAAAGCAATAAAGAGATCCTGTGTATGCTTTACCCAGTTTAGTACAACCAGGATATTGATATTGATTGATACAGTCAAGGTACAGAAAAGTCCCAATGCCATGAAGATGAATCGTGTGGCCCTTTTGTAGCACACCCACTTTCCTCCCACCCTTGCCTCCTCCTTAACTCCTGGCAACCACTGATCTGTTCTCTATTTCTATAATTTTCTCATACAGATTCAATGGAAGATGTGACTTCTGGGATTGGATTTCTTCACTGGTGATTCATTCAGATTGTTTTGTATAGCCAATAGTTTATTCCCTCTTTTTAAAATGTTTTTTAGTATGTTCACACAGTTTTGCAACCACTACCACAATAAATTTTAGAACAGTCATCACCCCCAAAACAAACCTTATGCCCCTTAGCCAATACTCCCTGTGGTACTTATAATAGGAAATATATTGGTCTTTGTCCCTGAGTCCCTGTACAAAGCTCCCAACACTCTTGGAATTTTCTGAGTGATAGGAATGTCTTTCATCATTCATAAGGAGTGCCTTTCTCATCTGAGTGTATGTTAATGAGGTGACTTCAAAAAGCCCCTAAGTAATGTATGGGTGGGGCCTTGTTCCCAAGAATCTAATCATGATTAACGGGTTGGAACTTTAGTACCCCTTCCTCCCACCTCTGGGGAGGATAGAGGGGCTGAAGATGGAATTAAATTACTAATGACCAATGATTTAATCAATAATGCTTATGCCATGGAACCTCCATAAAACCCCAAAAGGGTGGGGTTCAGAGAGCTTCTGGCTTGGTGAACACATGGAGATGCAGAAAGAGTGGCATACCCACAGTACATAGAAGATTTGCCCCCCTTCCCTATACTTGGCCCTATGCATCTCTTCCATCTGGTTGTTCCTGAGCTACATTCTTTTCTAATAAATTGTTGCTCTAGTAAGTAAACTGGTATCCTGAGTTCTGTGAGCCTCTCTGGCAGCTTAATTGAACCCAAGAAAGGTGTTGTGATATAACTGTGGGGAACTGTAACCCACTCCACTATTCTTTTTGCATTGTTGCTGTAAATGCTGACTCTGACTAATATGTCCCTTGTAGATAAATAGCATATTTTTATAAGAATTCTAGGAACTAACTTCAGAAGATATAGACTCTGACCTTCAGTCATCCTAGTCAACCATAAAATCAGGATGACATAAAACCAGGATAGCAAAAACCAGAGTGACGCACACCAGACCTTCGCTTGACCAATTTCGAGATCCTTATCAGAATGGGCTGTGCTAATCTGTACATAGAGAACTTTTCAACCCCATCCCTTGATCTCTGTGTTCAGCTTTCCCTCTTCCTTATAAACCTCTACTTACACTGACATGTTAAGATAGACATTGAGACAGGAGTCCCCATGTCAGATTGCTGACATCTGAATAAACCACTTTCTTTCTCACCAGCGACTGTCTCATGAGTTGGCTTTTATTTTGGCAGGCAGCCAGGCCTGCATTTAGTTACAGTGGGAACCTCTGATTTATAGCCAGTTCATCAGAAGCACAGGTTACAACCTGGACTTGCTATTGGCTTACGAAGTGGAGGCAATCTTCTGGAACTCACACTTTAACCTGTGGGATCTGACACTCTCTGGGTAGTCAGAATTGAGTTAAATTTGCAGGACACCTGGTCAGCATCTGCTGAGAATTGGGGAATTGCTTGGTGTGTTAAAGAAAAAAGACATATATGGGACCCTCTGACCCCCAGTTTCTTTTCAGCTCTGGGAAATTACTAATTGCTTTCTGTCTTTACAGATTTCTTTGTTCTGGACATTTCATGTGAATGGAATCATACAATATGTGGTATTTTTTGACTGACTTCTTTCACTTAGTATAATTTATCAAGGTTTATCCATCTTACAGCATGTATCAGTACTTCATTCCTTTTTATTTCATAATAATTTTGTTTAGTAGCTATACCACATTGGGCTTATCTATTAATCAGTTGATGGATATTTGGATTGTTTCCACTTTTTAATTATTATGATGAACTTTTGTGGTATTGTTTTTGACATTATATACATGATGAACATTTGTATACAGGTTTTTGTGTCAACTTATGTTTTTGTTTCTTTTGGGTATATAACTGAGAGTGAAATTCCTGGATCATGTGGTAATGAACTGCCAACCTGTTTTCCAGTATGAATGAGCCATTTTATATTCCCATCAGCAATGTATGAGGCTTCTAGTTTTTCCACAATCTCATCAAATCTTTGTTATTGTTTGTCTTTTTGATTACAGCTATTATTCTGACGGATGTGAAGTTGTATCTCAAGGTAGTTTTGATTTGCATTTCCCTAATTACCAATGATACTGAGCACTTTTCATTGCTTATCAGTCGCTTGCATATCTTCTTTGAAGAAATATTTACTTAAATCTTTTGTTCAACTTTTTAAAAAGAAGTTTATTTATTTGTTTTTAGAGAGAGGGGAAGGGAAGGAGAGGGAGGGAGAGAAACATCAACGTGTGGTTGCCCCTCATGTGTCCCCTGCTGGGGACCCGGCCTGCAACCCAGGCATGTGCCCTGACCAGGAACTGAACCAGTGACCCTCTGGTTTGCAGGCCCCCGCTCAATCCACTGAGCTACACCAGCCAGGGCCTTTTGCCCAATTTTTAATTGGGTTATTTGTCTTTTTATTATTGCATTGTAAAATTCTTTAAATATTATTTTTTACATTTTAAAGAGTTTATTTATTTATATTTATTTATTTTAATTATATTTTATTGATTATGCTATTACAGTTTTCCTAATTTTCCCCCTTTGCCCCCCTCTACCCATGACCCCCACTCCCTCAGGCAATCCCCACACCATTGTCCATGTCCATGGGTCATGTATTAGTTCATTGACTAATCCCTTCCCCTTCTTTGCAACGTTTTCCCCCAGCCCCCTTTCCTCTGGCAGCTGTCAAACTGTTCCCTGTTCCCATGTCTCTGGTTCTCTTTTGCTCATTAGTTTATTTTGTTCATTAGATTCCTGTTATAAGTGAGGTCATATGGTATTTGTCTTTGACTGACTGGCTTATTTCACTTAGCATAATAGTCTCCAGTTCCATCCATGCTGTCACAAAGGGTAGGAATTCCTTCTTCTTTCTTTCTGCAGCATAGTGTTCCATTGTGTAAATGTGCCACAGTTTTTAAATCCATTCATCCACTGAAGGGCATTTAGGCTGCATCAAACACTTGGATATGGTAAATAACTCTACTGTGAGCACTGGGGTACATAAGTTATTTTGAGTTGGTGTTTTGGGGTTCTTAGGGTATAGTCCCATCAGTGGAATTGCTGGGTCAAAAGGCAGTTCCATTTTTAACTTTTTGAGGAAACTCCATATTGTTTTCCGCAGTGGCTGCACCAGTCTGCACATCCTTGCCAGTGCTTGTGTGTTGACTCATTAATGATGGCCATTCTGACAGGTGTGAAGTGATTACCTCATTGTGATTTTAATTTGCATCTCTCTCATGGCTAGTGAAGCTGAGTATTTTTCCATATGTCTATGGGCCATCTGTATGTCCTCCTTGGAGAAGTTCCTGTTCAAGTTCTTTGCCCATTCTTTAGCTGGATTGTTTGTCTTCCTGGTGTTGAGTCATAGGAGTTCTTTATATATTTTGGAGATTAAACCCTTGTCCGATGTATCATTGGCAAATACGTTCTCCCATAGAGTCAGTTGCCTTTTCATTTTGATGATGGTTTCTTTGGCTGTGCAGAAGTTTTAAAATTTGATGTAGTCCCATTTGTTTATTTTTTCCTTTATTTCCCTTGCCCTAGGATATATATCAGCAAAAAATATTGCTACATGGAATATTTGAAATTTTACTGCCCATGTTTCTTTTTAAAAACTATTTTATTGTTGTTCAATTACAGTTGTCTGCATTTTCCCCCAATTACTCCCCCCACCCCAGCCAAACCCACCTCCCTCCCTGGCTTCCATCCTCCCCCTTGGTTTTGTCTGTGTGTCCTTTATAGTAGTTTCTGAGAACCCTTCCCTTCATTGTCCCCTCCCTTCTACCCTCTTGCTATTGTTAGATTGTTCTTATTTCAATGCCTCTGGTTATATTTTGTTTGCTTTTTTCTTTAATTGATTATATTCTAGTTAAAGGTGAGATCATATGGTATTTGTCCCTCACCAGCTGGCTTATTTCACTTAGTGTAATGCTCTCCAGTTCCATCCATGGCAGTCACAAAGTGTAGGGGCTCCTTCTTTCTCTCTGCTATGTAGTATTCCATTGTGTAAATGTACCAGTTTTTTGATCCACTCATTTACTTATGGGCACTTAGGTTGCTTCCAGCACTTGGCTATTGTAAATTGTGCTGCTGTGAACATTGGGCTGCATAGGTTCGTTTGAATTGATGTTTCAGAATCCTTAGGGTATAACACCAGCAGTGGAATTGTCAGATCAAAAGGCAGTTCCATTTTTACTTTTCTGTGGAAATTCCAGACTGTTTTTCATAGTGGCTGCACCAGTCTGCATTCCCACTAGCAGTGTACTAGGGTTCCCTTTTCTCCAACACTTGTTTGTTGATTTGTTTATGATTACTGTCCATGTTTTTACTAGAACTTTTATGGTATCATGACTTATATTTAATCTTTTTATCTAGATTTAGTCTTTTATCTATTTTCAGTTTATTCTGGTGTATGGTGTAAGTTGGTGGTCTTGTTTCATTTTTTTGCATGTACCCATTCAGTTGTCCCAACACCGTTTGTTGAAGAAGGTATATTTACTCCATTGTATGTTCGAGCCCCCTTTGTCAAATGTTAATTGCCTGTAGAGACATGGGTTTATTTCTGGACTCTCTATTCTGTTCCATTGATTTGTGTGTCTATTCTTCCAGTACCAGACTGTTTTGATTACAGTGGTCTTGTAGTATAGTTTAATACCAGGCATTGTGATCCCTCCAACTTTGATTTCTTTCTCAAGATTGCTATGGCACCCTGCTTTGCGTGGTTCAGTGGATTGAGCACTGGCCTGTGAACCAAAAGACTGCCAGTTCAGTTTTCAGTTGGGGCACAAGTCTGCATTGTAGGCCAGGTTCCCAGTTGGGGGTGTGCGAGAGGCAACAAATTGGTGTTTCTCTCACATGTCAATGTTTCTCTCCCTCTCTTTATTCCTCCCTTCCTCTCACTCTAAAACTAAATAAATAAAATCTTTAAAAAATAAAAAAAAATATTGATGTGCCTATTTGGGGTCGTTTTTGGCTTCATACAAATTTTTGAAGTATTTGTTCTAGATTTGTGAAATATGCCATTGGTATTTTAATAAGAATTGTGTTGAACCTATAGACTGCTTTGGGTAGTATGGACATTTTAATGATGTTAATTCTTCCAATCCATGAACAGGGTGTGTGCTTCCATTTACTTGTATCTACCTCAATTTCTTTCTTCAGTGCTCTATAGTTTTCTGAGTACAGGTCTTTTACATCCTTGGTTAAATTTATTCCTAGGTAGTTTATTTTTTGTTGTTGTTATTTCTATAGTAAATGGGTTTTTTCCCTAGGTTTCTCTTTCTGATAATTTATTGCTGGTGTACAAGAATGCCACTGATTTCTAAATATTGACTTTGTATTCTGCTATTTTGCCAAATTCACTTAATAGGTTGAGTAGTTTTTTGGTGGAGACTATAGGGTTTTCTATATACACCACCATGCCATTTGTGAATAATGACAGTTTTACTTCCTCCTTTACAATTTGGATGTCTTTTATTTCTTCTTCTTATCTGATCACTGTGGCTAGGACTTTTGGTACTATGTTGAATAAGAGTGGTGAAAGTGGACAACCTGTCTTGTCACTGATCTTAAGGGAAATAAATACTTTTAGTTTTTGCCCATTGAGTATGATGTTGGCAGTAAGTTTTTCATATGTGGCACTCATGTTGAGGTATGTTCCCTATATTCCCATTTTGCTGAGTGTTTCTTTATCATAAATGGGTGCTGGATTTTATGAAATGCTTTTTCTGCATCTATTGGTATGATAATGTGTTTTTTGTCTTTCTTTTTGTTTACATGATGTGTCACCTTTATTGGTTTGTGAATATTGTACCATCTTTGTATCCCTGGAATAAATCCCACTTGGCCATGATGTGTGATCTTTTTAATGTACTGTTGAACCTAGTTTTCTAGGATTTTCTTGAGGATTTTAGCATCTATATTCATCAGAGATTTGACCTGTAGTTTTCTTTCTTTGTTGTGTGTCTTTACCTGGTTTTGGAATTAGGATATACTGGCCTTGTTAAAAAAGTTTGGGAGATTTACCTCTTCTTTTAATTTTTGGAATACTATAAGAAGGATAGGTGTTAGTTCTTTTTTGAATATTTGGTAAAATTTGTCTGTGAAGCTATCTTGTCCAGGACTTTTTTGTGTTGGTAGTTTTTTGATTAATGGTTTAATTTCACTAGTTGTTATTGGTCTATTCTGGTTTTCTGCTTCTTCCTGATTCAGTTTGGGAAGGTTGTATGTTTCTAGAAATTGGTCAATTTTGCCCAGGTTATCCAATTTCTTGGCATATAGTTGTTCATAGTGATTTCTTACATTCCTTTGTATTTCTGTGGTATCAGTTGTTACTTCTTTTTCATTTTTTACTTTATTTATTTGGGGCCTCTGTCTGTTTTTATTGATGAGTATGGTTAATGGTTTGTTAATTTTATTTATCTTTTCAAAGAACCAGCTCCTGGATTCATTGGTTCTTTGAATCATTTTTTTTTTAATTCTCTATGTCATTTAATTCTACTCTAACTTGATTATTTCCTTCCTTCTGCTTGCTCTGGGCTTTGCTTGTTGCTTTTTCTTTTTCTTTCTCTCTCTCTCTCTTTTTTTTTTTTTTTTTTGCTGTAGGGTTAGGTTATTTATTTGAGATTTTTCTATCTTCTTTAGGTAGGCCTGTATTGCTATGAACTTCCCTCTCAGGACTGCCTTTGCTGTGCCCCATAGGTTTTGGGTTGTTTTGCGTTCATTTTAATTTATTTCCAGATACTTTTTGATTTCTTCCTTGATGTCATTTTTAGCCCATTCATTATTTAATAGCATGTCATTCAGGCTCCATGTATTTGAATGTTTTTGAGGTTATTTCTTGAGGTTGGTTTCTAGTTTCAAGCTATTGTGATCCAAGAAAATACTTGACATGATTTCAATGTTCTTGAGTCTGTTAAGGCTTGTTTTGTATCCTACCATGTGGTCTATCTTTGAGAATGATCTATGTGCATTTGAGAAGAATGCATATTTTTGCTTCTTTGGGGTGAAATGTTCCAAAAATACCAATTAAGTCCATTTGATCTAGAGTGCCATTCAATTCTGCAATATTTTTGTTGATTTTTTCTTTGAAAGATCTATCCATTGTTGACAGTGGGGTCTTAAAGACCCTACAATGACAGTATTGCTGTTTATCTCTTCCTTAAAATTTTCCAGTATTTTCATTGTATATTTAAGTGAACCTGTACTGGGTGCATATATGTTTACAAGAGTTATATCCACTTGTGGGCTACTACCTTAAGTATTATTATGTAGTGACCTTCTTTGTCTCTTGTCATGGCCTTGGTTTTGAAGTCTATTTTGTCTGATAAAAGTATTGTTACACCAGTTTTTTTAATGTCCATTTTCACAAAATATTTTTTCATCCCTTTGCTTTCAGCCCATGTAGATCTTTTGTTCTGAGGTGGGTCTCTTGTAGACTGCATCTATGTGGATTGTGTTTTCTTATCCTTTTAGCTACCTTATATCTTTTGATTGGAACACTTAATCCATTTTTATTTAAGGTTGTTATTGATAGGTATTTATTCATTGTCATTTTTCCTTTTCTAAGTGTGTTCCTCTCTCCTCCTCCTCCTCTTCCTCCTCCTTCTCCTCCTTTTTCTTCTCCTTCTTTTCTTCTTTCTTCTCCTTCTTCTTTGTCTTAAAATGGTTCCTCTAGCATCTCTTGCAGTGCTGGTTTTGTGGAGATATACTCTTTTAGCCTTCTTTTGTCTGGGAAGCTCTTTATTTTGCCTTCCATTTTAAATGAGAACCTTGCTGGATAAAGTAGTCTTGGTTGTAGGTCCTTGCTTTTCATTACTTGGAATATTTCATGCAAATCCTTTCTGGCTTGTGGTGTTTCTATTGAGAAATCAGCTGATAACCTTATTGGAGCGCACTTGTATGTTACTAGCTGTTTCTCCTTGCTGCCTTTAAGATTCTTTCTTTGTCTTTAAAATTTGCCATTTTGATTGTAATATGTCTTGGAGTGGGCCTCTTTGGGTTCATTTTCATTGCGACCTTCTGTGCTTCCTAGACTTGTGTGACTTCTACCCTTAACAAATTTGGGAAATTTTCTGTCAATATTTTTTCAGACATGTTTTCTGTCCTTTGCTCCTTTTCTTCTCCTTGTGGTATCCCTATGATACAAATATTGTTATGTTTCATTTGTCCCAACCTCCTTTAAGCTATCCTCATTCTTTTTGAGTCTTTTTTCATTTTATTTCTCTAAATTGGTGATTTTTTTTTTCTGCCTTGTCTTCCAACTCACTGATTTGACCCTCTGATTCATCTAGCATGCTTTTAATTCCTTCTAGAGTACTCTTCATTTATGGTATTGCATTTTTCATTTTCAACTGGTTTTTATTGAAGGTTTCTATGTCCTTTTTCATGCTGATGTAGGCCCCATGAAGTTTCTTGAGCATCCTTATAACCATTACTTTGAACTCTATGTCTAATAAATTGCTTGCCTCAATTTCACTTAGCTCCTTTTCTGGACATTTTTCCTTTTCTTTCATTTGGGGCTTGTTTCTTTGTCTCCCCATTTTAATTGTTTCTATGTGTTTGTTTCTATGTATTAGGTTGATTTTCTTTGATTCTCTGCTGTGTGGAGTGAGCTCATATGTTAGGAGTTCTGTGGGACCCAGTGGTGCCGACTCCTTGATCTCCGAATCTGTATGCTCTAGTAATGACCTCTGTGTGCGCTATGTGGACTCTACTGTTGTATTTAGGTTCCTGATTATTATTGGCCCATTCGTTGGTGGGGACTCCCCTCTGTTTGGCTAGCTAAGCAGCTCAACCCCACCACGTTATATGTTGTTGTATAGGTGCTGGCAGGCAGAACAAAGCAAAACAACACAAAGCAACACCAAAATAAGCAAATCCCCTTGGCCACCATAGCAATATCAACCACAAAAGAGCAAAGAATAATAACAGTGGAAAGCAAAATGTGATAGTGGAGAAAGGGGAAAAGGAAAATGAATATGAGGAAACCAAAGGAAAGAAAAGTGACTATGAGAGGATAAAGCAGAAAAGAACTTCTACATGTAATGAACTGAAAGAGGAAAACAGGAAAAATAAACACAGAAATGGAAACAAAAATAATAAGAGGAGAGACAGGAACAGAACAGTAGAATGATCAAAGATAATAGTAGGAGGTATGAAAGACAAATTAGAGCACCAAAAATAAGAGAAAAGAAAAAGTAGATAAAAAGATAAATAAAAAGTTATAAAAATAGTTAAGATAATGAATAAAGAACCAAGTGTATTTGTCTCAGCACAGTTTAGATCTTGCCTTCTATTTTGTCCCTTCGGATTCCACTATGATGTTGGAGTCTGGTGTTAGCTGATGTCAGGTGTTGTCCACATCTGATCCTTGAATTCTTTTCTGAAGGTATAGGCATCCACATTATGTGGCAGATTTCTTTGGACTTGGTTGCTCCCAGGGTGGGTCAAGCTGCTCTGCCAAGGTGGGTTTTATCAACATTAGGTCCAAGGGTATGCCAGCAAATGTCTCAAGTTGCCAAAGACTCTGCCTCTGCCTGTCTCTGCCTGCTTGTCTGATGTCAGTTTTAGAGTAGTTTCAGAGCTGACTATTTCTGATAGGGCTTCTGGCAGAAACAGGGGGCTGTGATTCTTGAATCTCCCATTGCAGGTGCCTATCAGACTTCAGGGGAAATGGTAGGTGTGTTCCCCTTCCCCCAAGCCACTAGTCTGAGTCTGTCATAGGTTATTTCCCTAGTTGGTAGTGAGGGTGACCCTAGTATATTTCCAGAGTCCAGATTTAGGGTCTTCCAGATGCCAGGAGGGTGTTTCTGTGGCTCTCCCATGAGGGTTAAGCACTGGTCTGTTTTCCAGGATAGTGTATGGATTGGTTGCGTCCTACTGTCAAACTCTGATGACCCTGAGTCTGTTTATGTTGCTATCTCCTCAGCAAGGGTTAAGATGCAGGATGGGAGATAAGAAAGAAAGAAAGAAAGAAAGAAAGAAAGAAAGAAAGAAAGAAAGGAAGAAAGAAAGGAAGAAAGAAAGAAAAAAAAAACAAATGAGACCACCAAGACAGAGCAAAACTGAAAAAGGAACAAAAAAAGTTGCTGAGTGGAGCAAACAGAATTTCAGAGAGTGTGGTGAGGGGATTTCCAGAGGGTGGGGGAAGCGGTATTCCCCAGGGTAAGGAAATTGATTTTCCCATGGGAGGGGCTAACTCATCTCAAGAGAGATGGCTGCTGTGGAGCCCAGGTATATTCAGGCCTCAAAAGTCCCACAGCTGCTTGCCCAAGTTTCTCCCCAGTGCCTCCCACTCCAGACTTCACTCTTGCGACTCCAGTCTATACCATCCTCCCTTTGCTGCAGCCCAAGGTGGGTAGCTGCAAACATAAAACCTGTGTTTTCTCTCCTTTAAAAAAAGATGATGGGTCTTCTCCAGTAGTGTTTGTTTCTTGCCAGAAGAGAGAGCCCCCATGGTGCAGACTCCTTGCAGACTCCTTCATCTCCTGATCTGGATGCTCTAGGAATGTCCTCTGTGTGGGTTATGTGGTCTCTCTTGTGGTATTTGGGTCCTAATTGTTATTGGCCCATTCATTGGCGTGAATTTTCTGCCATCTAGCCGACTAAGGGGCTCAGCTTCGACCATACCTGTCTCAGCCTTGAGAGGGCTTCTAACTGTGGGTTGGATCCCCAGTCAGGGCACATATAAGAGGCCACCTATCAATGCTTCTTCTCACACCAGTGCCTCTCCCCCTCTCTCTATATCTGGTATGCATGGTCTTTTTTAAAAGTATTCTTTTATTTTTAAAATATATTATTTATTTATTTTTAGAGATAGGGGAAGGGAGGGGGAAAGAAACATCAGTGTGTGGCTGCCTCTCACATGTCCCATACTGGGGACATGGCCTGCAACCCAGGCATGTGTCCTGACTGGGAATCGAACCAGCAACCCTTTGGTTCACAAGCTGGCACTCAATTCACTGAACCACACCATACAGGGCTGCATTGTCTTCTTTCAAATCTCATATCATCCTGATGGAGTGGGGGAAGAAAGGAAAAAGTCCAGCAGCAAAACTATAACACTGATGGTGGGAGGGTGCTTATGCTGCTCTCTCCAGTAAGTCTCGGCCTTGGTCTCCTACTGCTGTGTTCCTGCAGTGGTCTCTGCAGCGAGTGCTGCCCTGGCCACCTCTTTCCACCCCCAGTACTCCTGGCACCTCAGCCAATCTTCAGCCTTCTCAGTAAGACTGGGTCCTGTTTGTGGTTACAGTGGCACCCAGGGCTGGAAAGTTACAGTTTCTCCCTGGCAAGATTTGTGTCCCCAGGACCCTGGCTCCCAGTGGCCCCAGGATGTGTGGCCTTGTCTGGGTCAGAGGGCACAGAGACAAATCCAGGAGATAAGGTGCAGTCACTGCAGTGGCTCCTTCCTGAGAGAGTATTGCAATTTCCACAAAATGGCTCCCGCTCCAAATCTGTTCAGCCAAATGCACCAGGCTGGGTGATGGCAGTGGCGGTGGCAGCAGCATCTCCACAAGGAGAGCTCAGGTTGTGTGCCCCTGGTGGACAAGTGGGCAGACGCTCACATACTGTCATGCACACCCACACATTCTCCATGCACATGCTCACTCACACCCGTTCTCACTCATACTCAGCTGGATTTTGAAATTGATTGCTCTGTGGTTTAGCTGAAAGACTGGTGGGGGGCTAGGAGCAAGTGGATGGAGCTTCCAGCTACTCTGTAGTCATCTTGGAATCCCTGATTTGGTAACCCCATAGCTATTCTGTGACTACTTATTTGTGTTTATGAATCCCTTCATCTCTTCACCCATTCCCCCACACCCCTCCCATCTAGAAAACATCAAAACACTCTCTGTATTTACAATTCTCTCTTTGTTCCTGTTTGCTTAGGTGTTTTTTTTTTTAGATCCAATTGTTTTTTTTTTAAAGATTTTATTTATTTATTTTTAGAGAAGGAAAGGAGGGAGAGAGAGAGAGAGAGAGAGAGAAACATCAGTGTGAGGTTGCTGGGGGCTGTGGCCTGCAACCCAGGCATGTGTCCTGACTGGAAATCGAACCTGCGACACTTTGGTTTGTAGCCTGCACTCAGTCCACTGAGCTACACTAGCCAGAGCCGATCCAATTGTTGATAGATATGTATTTATTGCCATTTCATTGTTCATACTCTTGATATTTTTCTAAATAAGTCCCTTTAACATTTCATATAATAATGGTTTTGTGATGAAGAACTTTAGTTTTTTTCCTTTTTCTGGGAAGCTCTTTATCTGCCCTTCAATTGTAAATTATATCTTTTCTAGGTAGGGCAATCTGGGCTGTAGGCTGTGCTTTTCGTGACTTTGAATATTTCTTGCCAATCCATTCTAGCCTGCAAAGTTTCTTTTGAGAGAGCAGCTGACAGTCTTATGGAAACTTCCCTGTAGGTAACTAATTTCTTTTCTCTTGCTGCTTTTAAGATTCTCTTTTTATCTTTAAACTTTGGCATTTTAATTATGATGTGTCTTGGTGTGGTCCTGTTTGACTTCATCTTGTATGGACTGTCTGTGCTTCCTGGGTTTGTATGCCTATTGCCTTCACCAAATTAGGGAAGTTTTCTTTCATTATTTTCTCAAATAGATTTCCGATTTCTTGCTCTTTCTCTTCTACTTTTGGCACCCCTATGAAGCAAATGTTGGACACTCAAAGTTACCCCAGAAGGTGCTTACACTATCCTCACTTTTTTTGGAATCTTTTTCCTTTTTGTTGTTTCAATTGGTTGTTTTTTGCTTCCTTATATTCTAAATCATTGATTTCACTCTCAGCTTCACCCACTCTACTGTTGTTTCCCTGTAAATTTTTCTTTATTTTAATTAGTGTATCCTTCACTTCTGACTGGATCTTTTTTATGCTGTTGAGCTTCTCACTGAGTTCCTTGAGCATCTGTATAACCAGTGTTTTGAACTCTGTATCTGATGGATTGCTTATCTCCATCTTGTTTAGTTCTATTTCTAGTGGCATTTTCTAAAATGCCAAAGTTTAAAGATAAAAAGGGAATCTTAAAAGCAGCAAGAGAAAAGAAGTTAGTTACCTACAGGGACGTTTCCATAAGACTGTCAGCTGATTTCTCTAGAGTTTTGATCTGTTCTTTCATTTGGGCCATGTTTCTTTGTCTCCTCATTTTGGCAGCCTCCCTGTGTTTGTTTCTATGTAATATGTAGAGCCGCTTTGACTCTGTAGTGTGGCCTAATGTGGCAGGTGTCCTGCAGGGTCCAGTGACACAGCCTCCCCTATCACCCAAGCTCCTTACTCGACATGTGCCCTTGGTGTGGACTGAGTACACCCTCCTCTTGTAGTTGAGTCTTGACTGTTATTGGCAGATCAATGGAAGGGATTTACCCAGGCCAGTCAGTTTCAGGGACTGGCTGTGACCACTGATCACCAACCTCCACTCTCTATGGAGGATCAGCTGTGCAGGAGCAGGGTGGTGGGGCTTCAATGTGGTCTGTAGCTGTCCACTGGGTACACTGAACCTGGGATTTCCCAGGTGGTGCAGGCCAAGGCCAGTCCCTGACCTGTGTTTTGCCTGGGGCCATCCTGCCTGAGATATAAAGCAATCTGAGATGGCTGCTACTTTTGCTGGGCTTGGAGATTCCCAGATGAAGTCAAGCTGTGAATCTAGGCTGACTGCTGTTAGTGCTGTGCCTTGGGCCATTTAGCAAGAGGTATGGGGGCTAGGGGCTCACTGAGGCCAGCTGTGGCTTATATGAGGTTTAGAAAGTCATTAAGCATGAGCCAAGACCAGCCATTCACATGGAAAAAATAGCTGTTAACAGCTTGGGTGGGCCTGTAAGTTGGGTGGGATGGAGTCTCAGGGGATCTCCAGGGAAGGACAAACATTGTTACCCAGGTTGATGGAGTCTCAAGTATGGCACCTGCCTGCCAGCTCTTTGGCTCTGTGGGGACAGAGCTTAGAAAAAGGACAATGTCTACTGTCTGCCTTTTTGTCTGGGAGAAAGTCATTCCCCAGCTCTAGCCTTCATGCCAGACACTTAGGTTTTTCCCTGTATGCCACTGGTGTCTTTCAAGCTGCTGCCCTAGTGCTGGAGCTCAGAAGGAGTTAGTATGTGTACATCTGTGCATGGATTCTTTAAGAGGAAATGCTTAAGACTCTAGCAGTTTCTTCCACTGACTCAATCCTTGCTAGTTTTTGCAACCAGAAGTTATGAGTCCTTATCTTCCTGACACTGGAACCCTGGGCTGGGGGGCCTGGTCTGGTACTGGGACTCCTCACTCCCAATATATCCCTCCCAAATTTTTATCCACCACACATTGATATGGGACTAGCCCGTTCCACATCTCCACCCTCCTACCAGTTTGGATGGATGGGGTTTCTTTAATTCCGTAGTTGTCAGACTTCCATGCAACTTGATTTCTGATGGCTCTGAGTGATGGTTGTTCTATATTTTAGTTGTAATTATAAGGTGGTTTGTGAGGAGGTAGCCATATTTACCTATGCTGCCATGTTGACTAGAAGTCTTATTTATTTTTAGACATAGGAGAAAGGAGGGAGAAAGAAAGAGAGAGAAACATTGATGTAAGAGAGAAACATCACTGGGTTGCCTTTCATACACATCTCAACCAGGAACCAAACCCACAACCTAGGCATATGCCCTGACTGGGAATCAAACCAGTAACCTTTTGCTTTTGTGGGAGAATGCCCAACCAACTGAACCACACTGGTCAGTGCTCTTTATGTATTCTTGCTGCAAGTCCCTTATCAGACATGTGATTTGCAAATATTTTCTCCCATTTGTGGGTTCTCTTCATTTTTTGATGGTGTCCTTCAAAGCACAAGGATTTAAAATTTTGATGTAAATCTAATTTATCTACTTTTTCTTTTGTGTTTTTGGTGTCATATTTAAGAAATCTTGCCTAACCCAAGGTCACAAAGATTTACTCTTCCTTTTTATTTTAAGAATTCTACATTACAGTGCTTACATTTATTTCTATGATCCATTTTTAGTTAAATTTAGTTAAATCTCATGCATATGGCATGAAATAGGGCTCAGAATACATTCTTCTGCATATAGATATCCAGTTGTATCTGCACCATTTGTTTATTGTTTAGATATTTTGCATATAATCATAACAGATATTGGTTTGTGTTTTTCTGTTCTTATAATTTCCTTGTTTGGTTTTGATAGCAGAATAATATCAATACATACCCTGTAGAATGAGCTAGGATGGATTTCTTTCTCTTCAGTTTTTCTGGAAGAGATTGTATAGTATTGGAGTTTAGTTCTTCATTAAATGTTTAGTAGAATTTACCAATGAAGTCATCTGACTTTTCTTTGTGGGATGACTTTTTAATGACAAATTTAATTTTCTGTAATAGGTATAGGGTTATATAGGTTATTATTTTTTGAGTGAGCTTTGGTAGTTATGTCTTTTCAGAGATTTTTCCATTTTATATAAATTTTCATATTTATTGGCATATTATTCATAAAAGTTGTTTATCCTTTTAATAGCTATGAAATCTGTAATGATGTAACCTCTCTCATTAGTAGTAATGTTATTTGTGTCCTCTCTCTTTTTTTCCTGAGAAGATTGGCTAGAGTTTATCAATTTTGTTGATTTGTAATCTATTTCTTTCTTGCACTTGCTTTGGGTTTAATTTGCTCCTATTTTCTAATTTCTTAAAGGTGAAGCTGAGATCATTGGTTGGAAATATCTCTTGTAAGATTGGCATTTAGTACTATAAATCCCCTTCTGAATACAGCTTTCTAAATATCTCACAAATTTTCATTGCTGTTTTAAATTTTCTTTAGTTCAAAAGTTTTTTTTTTATAATTTCCCTTTTGATTTTTCTTCTTTGATTTCATAGCTTATATAGCAATGTATTATTTGGTTTCTAAACGTTTCAGGCTAGAAATATTTCTGTTATTGACTTCTAATTTAATTTAATTGTCATTAGAAAACATACTTTTTATGACTTGAATCCTTTATAATATATTGAGACTTTGTTTTATGGTCTCAAAATATGGAATATGTTGGTAAATGTTCTATGTCTATTTGGAATATGTATATTGTGCTGTTGTTGGTTGGAGTGTTCTATAAATGTCAATTTGGTAAAGTTGGTGGATAGGTTGAATTTGTATGGCCCTCAGTCATAGAGCCACAAAAATTAGTCACAAAGACCTCTCCTTATGTTTGTTTCTAAAAGTTTTATAGTTGTAGCATTTACTTTAGCTCTTATCCATTTTGAGTTTATTTTTTTTTATGTATAATATGAGATAAAGGTCTAAATTTATATTTTTCCTTGTGGATATCCAATTTTCATAGCACCATTTGTTGAGAAGACTATCATTTCCACATTGAATTGCTATATAATAGCAATAAAAATATAGATGAAACTAGGAAGACAATTTTTTCACAATACCATCAAAAAAGAATAAAATAGTTTAAAATAAATTAGCAAAAAAGTGTCAGACATAAGCAAAAACTATAAAAATATTGCTGAATGAAATTAAAGATCTACATAAATGGAAAGACATTCCTTATCATGAATTGAAAGACTCAATATTGTTAAGATGGCAACTCTCACCAAATTGATGTATAAATTGAATGAACTCCCTATAAAAATTCCAGCAGCCTTTTTTTTTTGGAGGGGTGATATTAACAAGCTGATCCTAAAATGCATATGGTAGTGCAAAGAATCCAGAATAGCCAAAATAACTTTGAAAAAGAGTCAATGGGAATCTCCTTCCCTAAACAAAATGGACTATGATTCCCACTGTTCTCTGTACCCAGGATCTGGGTAAGGAATCAGGGGAAACCAAATGGGGAACTGGACAAGTGACAGTGATGTGGCTGTGCCCCAGGCTTTCCCACTGGGCTCTTCCATAAGCCTGCAGGTGCCCAGTTGGAGCCTCAGCCCTTCCCTTGAACCTTAGCTGAGGGTTTCCTGGAGAAGGAGCTTTGGCTCAATGCTTAATTGAGCCAATTGTAGTTTTCTGAGCCTGTGGGCATTGTCTATAATCCTGTGAAGTGTGCATGGGAGCCATATCACAGGTATGTGAACCACTATTGCCAGGGACCAGAGGAAGTGCATTTCCTAGGCATGAACCCTGGACTTGTTCACATGGCCCAGATTGAGGTAGCATTTGGGGAAGTGAGTATTGTCTGGGACTGGTTGGGCATCAGAGGCCCCATGCTGAACCCTCCCCAAGAGCATCCTAAGTAACCAGTGTTGAGACTGGGGTGTCCACAGTCAGAGGGACCAGGACAAAACAAGGGATATGGGTATTAAGAATGAACTTCTTCTGGGATACTGAGTCCAGATTAGAGAGAGAAAGAATTCAATGTGGCAGAGTGGGAAGAACTGGAAGATCTTTTGAGACCTGTGAACTTTATGACTTTGGGGAAGTTGATTAACCTTTCCAAGCCTCAGGATCCTCATCTGTAAAATGGTAATCCCTAGCTAGACATGGGATTGGTGTGGGGATTAACTGAGATAACACTTAAAAGTGCCTTCTGTGGTGCCTGGCATAGCAGTGCTCATTACATCTCTTTTTTCTTTCCTCCAGGTTGGGGAGTCACTGCACCACAAAGACGGTGCCTCCACTTCAAGGCCTTGTTGAGCAGATGGCAGAGGTGGGGGTGGGGTGGAAGAGGAGATGTCTCGGCTTCTACCTGTGGCCTAGATGATGGACAGACTTTCCCTACCAGAGCTGGACCACTGACCTTATGAAAAACTCAGGCTGTGATTTTTCAGTCTAAGGTCTTAAGTCCTAAAAAAATTTAAACAACAACAACAACAACAAAGAGTCAATGGGAGAATTTTTACTTCTATATTTCAAAACTTACTATAAAATCACAGTTACCAAGACAGTGATACTGACATAAAGATAGAAATATAGATTAATAAAACAGACTGGAGATTCCATAAATGAACCCTTATGTTATGGCTAATTGATGTCTGACAATTTACAAAACCAAGCCCCTCCACCCTACTCTCACCCTCACCCCAAGGGAATAAAGAGAGGCTTCTTCTGATGAGACCATCCATGTTGGGTGTTAAGTCTCTTCAACTGACCTGCCAGAGCTAAAAACAGCAGTGGGCCCTTGGCTCCCTGCCAGAAACTCCCTTCCCCATAAGAGATTGAGGCATTGACCTGCACTTCTATTGGGAGTCCCTGTGAGGAGTCCAGTCATTGGTCCCAGTGAGCTATAGGGATCTGCTGGTGATAAAGCTCAGGATGCCCTCTTCATGACAAACCATGGCACCCAAAATGTAAATTGTTTTGGAGGCAAATCTTGTTTTTGTTGCTTGCTTTGCTGCTGTCACAATTTGTTCTCTGACCAAATGGGATGTAAGGGATTCCATACTTGGAGACCTGTTGCTTAATGTTTAATAAAAAAGGGGGAGTAGAGGAGAAGGGGCACTTTAATCTCATTCCCTCCTAAAACATCTGAGAGGTTTCTCAGCTAGTTTGAGGTTACAAATCTCCAGGTCGCACTTAAATATTGATGCCTGTGGACATGCCAAGAGTCTCCTCCTTCAAACCAAACTGTCACAAAACCAAAAATTTAAAAGATAAAGCCGAGGACACCATTGCTCTCCTAGGTGTCAACTCCAACCCCTCTGAGGTTGATCCAGATATCCTGGAAAAAGAGGTCACCACTCACAGCAGAGGCCACTGAGGACCATCAACAGCTTATCAGGTAAACATCAAAAAGAAAAAAGGTGGGGGCAGAGTTTAGCAATCTAGCAATAGAAACCATTCTAAATGAAAAAAAAAAAAAGTTTAATTGAGGACAGACACTGTCCCAGGGAGAGGCTCCCCAGAGGCATGAGATTTCTTCTTTACCTCTTATGATTCAGAGACTAAAACTAGAGACTGTGAGAGGCTACAAGCCTAAAACAGAGTAAAAAAGAAAGGAAATGAAAAAGAGAAAAAGACTGACACTTTAGGGAAAAAAGCAAACTCTAAACCTTATGTACTGAGTAAATGCCAGGTCTAACAAGCATAATACTAGTCATAGATTACTTATTGATTTTAACACAAACCCCTAGATATAGGAGAGAAAAGAACTGTAAATAAATTATGTACATATGTATAATATTGTAATATAAATATATAATAATGAATGGTATATATAGTATATAACTACATTAAAACAAAGTCTCATAATTTGATCCAATTGGAAATCCAAAATTTACATATTGAAGAATTTATATAACAAAATGGTTTAAAAGAGCGCTGGTTGGCTTTTGTGCTCCTACAGCCTTGGATCTAAATTAACCTTAATATTTGCTAAGATACACCAATCAACAAGAACTTTATGAACTTAATCAAGATGGGTTTTAAATTATAGTTGTACCTGGGGAGCTATAAGGATCTGCTGATGACTAAATTAAACATTGTATTTCCTATAACCTTAAAAGGTAACGAAATATAAAGTTAAGAAAAAGAGAGATTCAAGATGACAGAGGAGTATGTGGAAACTACCCTAGCCTCCTCCCAGGACCAATCTGGAATTACAGCTAAATTGTAAAGAAATCATCCTTAATTACCAACTGACACTAGCTGGAGAGAAGCCTTATAATGACCACAGAAAGATTGGTAAGCAGCAGAGAGGAGGCATGAGAGGGCTGGATGGGCTCCCTCTCATGAGAGAGGGATGGGCAGCAGCTGAAGTTCTGGAGGGATATTTCAGCGGCTGTGGGGTATAAACCCCAAGCTGGGCTCCCCAGTCTACAGCACCAGGACCAGGAAAGGAACCCAAATAACAATATGAAAAGCAGCAGGGTTTCTGTCTGCCAGAGAGAGGCAGCTAGGGATGTAGAGAGTCTCTTAAAGGGCCAACACACAAAATTGTGTTTGCAGCCACATACCCTGGGCTGAAGCAGAGGGAAGGCAGAGTAGACTAGAGATGCTAGAGGAGAGTATGGGGCTGGTGGCTGTGAGGAGAGAACTGAAGGAACAACCACCAGGATCCTTGTGTTGAGTCATTCTCCATACCATAGAAGCCATCTTTCCCAGGCAGAACATTCCTCTCCAAGTGGCATTGGCCTGAGGAGAAGCAAGAACTCTGCCAATAGCTATTACTCTGCCCATTCTGTGAAGCTTAAGTTAGGCTGCTGATTACAGCTTGAGATTACACCACTGATTAGATTAACAACTAAGGCAGAAAATACAAAGCGGCAGCCAAAATTCAAAGGCAAAGAAACAGACCCCAAATGAAAGAATGAGAATTTTCCAGAAGAACTAGATGAAATGGAGTCAAGAAATTTATCAGATAGAGACTTTAGAGTAATGATTATAAGGATACTCAATAGCATGAAAAAAGGCATAGAAACCATAAAAATGGACCAGTCAGAAATAAAGAATGCAGTATCTGAAATAATACATTGGAGGGAATAAACAGAAAGTTACATGAAGGAGAGGACTGAATTGGTGATTTGGAAGACAAGGTAGAAAAAACAAAACAAAACAACACCCAGGCAGAGCAGGTAAAAAAAAAAAAGAATTAAAAAAATGAGGAGAGCTTAAGAAACATTTTGGACTTGAAGCATAACAACATCCACATCATGGAAATATCAGAAGGAGAAGAGAGCAAGAAAGGGATCAAGAACCTATTTGAAGAAATAATGACCAAAAACATCCCTAATCTGGTGAAGGAAAAAGACACACAAGTCTAGGAAGCTCAGAGAGTCCCAGACAAGTTGATCCAAAGAGGTCTACACCGAGACACATAATAATTAAAGTGACAAGGCTTAAAGATAAAGAGAGAATACTAAAAGCCACAAGGAAAAAGCAGATAGTTACCTACAAGGGCACCAGTTAGACTGTCATCTCATTTCTCAACAGAAACATTTCAGGACAGATGGGAGTGGCATGAAACATTCAAGGTGATGAAAATCAAGGACCTATAACCAAGGCTACTTCATCCAGCAAGGCTATCATTTAAAATCAAAGGAGAAATAAGGAGCTTCCCAGACGAGAAATAGCTAAAGGAGTTTGTTAACCCCAAACCAATACTGCAACAAATATTAATGGGCTTGCTTTTAGAAGAAGAAGAAAAAGAGAAAGAAAAAATCCCAAGAAAATAGTCTAACAATAAAATGACACTAAATATGTATCTATCAATTATCACCTTAAATGTAAATGGCTTAAATGTTCCAAACAAGAGACATAGGGCAGCTCAATGGATAAGAAAACAACACTCATATGTATACTGCCTCCAAGAGACCCATCTCAGATCAAAAGATACATATAGTCTAAAAGTAAAAGGATGGAAAAAAGACACTTCATGCAAATGGAAAAGGGAAAAAAAGCTGGTGTAGCAGTACTTATATATAAAAAATAGACTTTAAAACCAAGGCTATAGTAAGAGACAAAGAAGGACACTACATAATGATGAAGGAAACAATCCAACAAGAGGATATAACCCTAGTAAACATTTACATACCCACCATAGGAGCACCTAAATATGTAAAGCGAATCTTGATGGACATAAATGGAGAGATTGACAGATATAGAGTCATAGTTGGGGATTTCAACACCCCATTAATGTTACTGGATATATCTTCCAGACAGAAAATCAACAAGGAGACAGTGACTTTAAATAACACACTACATCCAATGGATTTAATTGATATTTTAACAGCATTTCATGCCAAAGCAGCAGAACATACATGCTATTCAAATGTACGTGAAACAATTTCTAGGATAGACTATATGTTAGGGCACAAAACAAGTCTCAATAAATTTAAGAAGATTGAAATCATATTAAGCATCTTCTCTGACCAAAATGCTATGAAACTAGAAATCAATGACAAGAACAATGAACAACATGCCAAGATATGGAAGATAAATTATTAAACAATTAATGGGTTAACAATGAGATCAAAGAAGAAATCAGAAGATATCTTGAAACAAGTGAAAATGAGGATACAACAATCCAAAATGTGTGGGACACTGGGAAAGCAATCCTAAGGGGGAAATTCATAGCATTACAGGCCTATCTCAAAAACACAAGAAATAGCTCAAATAACCAATCTAACATTACACTTAAAGGCACTTAGAAAAGAACAAGAAACAAAGTTCAAAGTGAGTTGAAGGAAGGAATAATAAAGATCAGAGAAGAAACAAATGAACTAAAGTCTATAAAAACATACAAAAGATCAATGAATCCAAGAGCTGGTTCTTGGAAAAGGTAAGCAAGATTGGCAAACATTTAACCAGACTCATCAAGAAAAAAAGAGAGATGGCCCAAATAAATAAAATCAGAAACGAAAGAGGTGAGATTACAACCAATCCACAGAAATACAAAGGAACATAAAAAATTACTATGAACAACTATATGCCAAGAAATTTGAAAACCTGGATGAAACAGACAAATTTCTAGAAACATATAATCCTCCAAAACTGAGTCAAGAAGTAGAAAGCTTGAATAGGCCAGTATCAGCTAGTGAAATTGAAGCAGTAATAAAACCAAAACAAAACAAAACAAACAAAAAAAAACACCTCCTGGCATACAAAAGCCCTGTGCCACAGATTTTGTGCCACAGGAGAACTTTACCAAACATTTAGAGGAGGGATAACCCCAATTCTTCTTAAACTATTCCAAAAAATCCAAGAACAGGGAAGACTCCCAAATTCTTTTCATGAGGCCAGTATTATCCTAATTCCAAAACCAGATAAAGACATAACAAAGATCCCTTCTACTTTGTTCTTCTTTTTCAAAATTGCTGCAGCTATTCGGGGAAGGGTTTTCAGGAACAACTATAAAGGATACATGGACAACACTATGGGGAATGGGATCAGGGGAGGGAGATAGGGATAGCTAGGGTGGTGGGGAAAATGGAGACAATTGTACCTGAACAAGAATAAAAAAGTTAAAAAAAGACATAACAAAGAAAGAAAACTACAGGCCAACATCAGTGATAAACGTGGAAACTAAAATCCTCAAGAAAATATTGGCAAACTGCATCCAGCAATATATTAAAAAAATCATACACCATGAACAAGTGAGATTCATCCCAGGGATGCAAAGATGGTGCAATATACGTAAATCAACAAATGTAATACACCACATAAAAATACAAAAGACAAAAACTACTTGATAATATCAATAGATGCTGTAAAAACATTTGATAAAAATACAGCACCCATTTATATAAAAAACACTCAGCAAAATGGAAATAGAGGGAGCATACCTCAACATAATAACGGCCATACATGAGAAACCTACAGCCAAGATCATACTCAATGGGAAAAAACTAAAATCTTTCCACCTAAGAACAGGAACAAGACAAAGGTGTCTGCTTTCACCACTTCTATTCAACGTAGTATTGGAAGTTTTAGCCACAGAGATAGGGCAAGAAAAAGAAATAAAAGGCATACAAATTGGAAAAGAGGAAGTAAAACTGTCATTATTCACTGACAACATGATAATGCACATACAAAACCCTATAGGCTCCACAAAAAAATTACTCAACCTAATAAATGAATTTAGCAAAATAGCAGGATACAAAGTCAACATTCAGAAATTGAAGGCATTTTTGTACACTAACAATGAAATATCAGAAACAGAAATTATAAAAATAATCCATTATAGCAAAAAGAAAAATAAAATACTTAGTAATAAACAGCCAAAGAAGTAAAATACCTATACTCAGAAAACTATACAACACTGAAGAAAGAAATTAAGGAAGCCACAAATAAATAGAAGCATATACCATGTTCATGGACTGGAAAAATTAAACATCAAAATGTCCTTACTACCCCAACCAATCTATAGATTCAACACAATCCCTATCAAAATACCAATGATATATTTCACAGATATAGAACAAATATTTCACAAATTTATATGGAACCATAAATGACCCCAAATAGCCTCAGCAATTTTGAGAAAGAATAACAAAGTAGGAGGGATCACAATACCTGATATCAAATTATATTACAAGGCCACTGTAATCAAAAGAATCTGGTACTGGCATAAGAACACACAGATCAATGGAACAGAATAGAGAGCCCAGAAATGAACCCATGTCAATATGGTCAGTTAATATTTGAAAAGGGGGGCAGGAACATAAAATGGAGTAAAAAGAGCCTCTTCAATAAATGGTGTTGGGAGACCTGGACAAGTACGTGCAAAAAAAATGAAAGTATACCACCAACTTACACCATACACCAAAATAAGCTTAAGGTGGATAAAAAACTTAAATATAAGTCATGACACCATAAAAGTCATAGAGGAAAAGATAGGCAGGAAAATTTCACATATCCCGTGCAGCAATATTTTCACCAATACATCCCCTAAGGCAAGGGATATAAAGGAAAGAATAAACAAATGGGACTTCATCAAACTAAAAAGCTTCTGCATGGCTAAAGAAAACATCAACAAAATGGAAAGGGAATCAACCATATGGGAAAGTATATTTGCCAATGATACTTCAGACAAAAGTTTGATCTCCAAAATATATAAAGAACTCACATGACTTCACACCAGGAAGATAAGCAATCCAATTTAAAAATGTGAAAGGACCTGAACAGACACTTCTCCAAGGAGGACTTACAGAGGGCCCAAAGACACATGAAAAAATGCTCAACATCAGTAGCCATTAGAAAAGGGCAAATTAAAACCACAATGAGATACCACTTCACACCGGTCAGAATGGCCATCACAAAAAGTCAACAAACAATTGCTGTTGAGGTTGTGGAGAAAAGGGAATCTCAGTACTCTGTTGGTGGGAATGAAGACTGGTGCAGCCACTGTGGAAAATAGTATGGAGTTTCCTCAAAAAACTAAAAATGTAACTACCTTTTGATCCAGCGATCCCACTGCTGGGAATATACCTTAAGAATCCTGAATCACTGATCCAAAAGAACCTATGCATGCCAATGTTCATAGCAGCCTTATTTACAATAGCCAAATGCTGAAAACAGCCTAAGTGCCCATCAGTAAATAAGAGGATTAAAAAAATGTGCTTTATTTACACAATGGAATACTATGCAGCAGAGAGAAAAAAGGAACTCCTACCCTTTGTGGCAGCATGGATGGAACTGGAGAGCATTATGCTGAGAGAAATAAGTCAGGTGATGAAAGACAAATACCATATGATCTCACCTATAAGTGAAAAGTAATTAACAAAATAAACAAATGAACAAAATAGAACCAGAGACTTGGAAATAAAGAACAAACTGACAGTGACCAGTGAGGCTGTAGTGGGATACTGAGGGAAGAAGGAGAAGGGACAAGCAAAAGAACATGAATGGAGGACTCATGGGCATGGACAATAGGAGTGAATTGACTGTGGGAATGGAGGGGGATGAGATAGGGATAAACAATGGGGAAAAACACAGGACAACTACATCTGAAAAACAATAATATAAATAAATAAATCTAAAGTTCAAACAAGAAAAAAGGGGAAAAACTCAAATAAGTAAAATCAGAAATAAAAGAGGAGAAATAACAACTGATACCAAAGAAATACGAAGGATTATAAGAAAATATTATGAACAGCCATATGCCAACCAACAGGACAACCTGGACAAAATAGATAAATTCCTAGAATCATACAATCTTCCAAAAATAAATCAGGAGGATCAGAGACTCTGAATAGTCAGACTACATCTAGTGAAAATGAAGCAGTAATCAAAACACTCCCAACAAACAAAGCCCTGGACTGGATGGCTTCTCACGTGAGTTTTACCAAAGATTCCGAGAAGAACTAACACCTCTCCTTCTTGAACTATTTCATAATATTCAAGAGAAGGGGAGGTTCCCAAACTCATTTTATGAGGGCCAGCATTATCCTAATTCCAAAACTAGATAAAGACACTAAAAACAAAGAAAATTATAGGCCAATATCCCTGATGAACATAGACAAAATATTAGCAAACTGAATACAGCAATGCATCAGAAAGGTCATACATCATGATCTAGTGGGATTTATTCTGGGAATGAAGGTTGGTACAGCATTCACAAGGCAATAAATGTGATTTGCCACATAAATAAAATGTAGGATAAAAATCACATGATTATATCAATAGATACAGAAAAAGCATTTGATAAAATCTGGCACCCATTTGTGATAAAAACATTCAGCAAAGTGGGGTTAGAGGAAATGCACCTAAATGTAATAAAGGCAATGTATGACAAGCCCATTACCAACATTGTACTCAATGGGTAAAAACTACAAGTGTTCCTCTTATGATCTGCAACAAGGCAGGGAGGTCCACTTCCACCTCTCTAATTCAACATAGTACTGGAAGCCCTAGTTACAGCAATCAGACAAGAAGAAGAAATAGAAGGCATCTAAATTGGAAAGGAAGTAGTAAAATTATCTTTATTTGCAGATGACATGATAGTCTACATACAGAATCCCAAGATTCCAGCAAGAAAGTACTAGAACTGATAAATAAATTCAGTGAAGTACAGGATGCAACATCAATACCCAGAAATCACTTGCTTTCCATATGCCAATAATGAACTAACAGAAAGGGAAATTAAGAAAACCATCCTATTCACAATTGCTTCAAAAATAATATAATACCAGACAGACACTTCCGACCAAGATGGAGATGTAGGCAGACACACTGTGCCTCCTTGCACAACCAAAATTAAGGACAACAAAAATTTAGGAACAAAAAACCAACCAGATCTGACAGAAAATTGAACTGTATGGAAGTCTGACAGCCATTCATCCAGACCAGTAAGAGGGGAGGAGCTGGCGGACAGCTGAGACGGGTCATAGCAGGAAAAAGCGGTGGTTGGCAGTCCCGGGGGCACAGGCAGCAGCTGGCAGACCCTGGGTGTGGGGTGTCAATGAGCAGACCCAGTGAGGCACACAAGGCCACTGGCTATCCGAGCGGTCCCACATTCGTGTGCAGATAAACCAGGCGAAAACAGGGAGCGAGGCAGACTGTGCAACCCAGGTACCCAGTGCCAGGAAATAAAGCCTAAAAGCACTGGTTGAAAACACTTGTGGAGGTTGAGGTGCTGGGAGAGACTCCCAGCCTCACAGGAGAGTTCCTTGGAGAGACCCATGGGGTCCACCCAGGAACCAGCACCAGAAGTGCCCAATTTGCTTGTGGGAAGCGGCGGAAGGGACTGAAATATGAGAGTGGAGCAAGTGCCATTGTTCCATATCTGACCCCCACATATAGCGTCACAACCCAGCGACTGGGTTGCCCCACCCTGGTGAACACCTAAGGCTCCACCCATCACTACATAACAGGCTCGACCAGACCCCCCCCCCAAAAAAAAAGGCTCAAATGGAAGAACAGATCAAAGCTTCAGGGCCAATACATCTAAGTGACTAAGAGATAGCCAACCTATCAGATGCACAGTTCAAAGCACTGGTGATCAGTATGTTCACAAAATTGGTTGATTTTGGTCACAAATTAGATGAAAAAAAATGAAGGCTACACTAAATGAAATGAAGGAAAATGCACAGGGAATCAATAGTGATGGGAAGAAAATTGGGTCTCAAATCAATGAAGTGGACCAGAAGGAAGAAAGAAATAACCAAACAGAAAAGAATGAAGAAACAAGAATTCAAAAAAATGAGGAGAGACTTAGGAACCTCCAGAACATCTTGAAATGTTCCAACACCCGAATTATAGGGATACCATAAGGGGAAGAGAAAGTGCAACAAGTGGAAAAGTTATTTGACCAAATAATAAAGGAGAACTTCCCCAAGCTGGCAAAGGAAATAGACTTCCAGGAAGTCCAGGAAGCTCAGAGAGTCCCAAAGAAGTTGGACTCAAGAAGGAACACACCAAGGCACATCATAATTACATTACCCAAGATTAAAATGAAGGAGGGAATTCTAGAAGCAGCAAGAAATAAGGGGACAGTAATCTACAAAGGAGTTCCCATCAGACTGTCAGCTGATTTCTCAAAAGAGACCTTACAGGCAAGAAGGGGCTGGAAAGAAGTATTCCAAGTCATGAAAGGCAAGGACCTACATCCAAGATTGCTCTGTGCAGCAAAGCTTTCATTTAGAATGCAAGGACAGATAACGCGCTTCTCAGATAAGGTCAAGTTAAAGGAGTTCATCATCACCAAGCCCTTATTTTATGAAATGTTAAAGGGACTTATCTAAGAAAAAGAAGATTAAAAAATGTGAACAGTAAAAAGACAGCAAACTCACAGTTATTAAAAACCACACCTAAAACAAAAGCAAACAACTAGAACAGGAACAGAACCACAAAAATGGAGATCATATGGAGGGTTAGCAACAGGGCAGTGGGAGGAGGAGAGAGGGGGGAAAAGGTACAGAGAATAAGTAGCATAGATGGTAGGTAGAAAAGAGACAGGGGGAGGGCAAGAATAGTATGGGAAATGTAGAAGCTAAAGAACTTATGACACATGGGCATGAACTAAAGGGTGGGAATGTGGGTGGGAGAGGGTGTGCAGGGTGGAGGGGAATAAGGGGGGTAATGAGACAACTGTAATAGCATAATCAATAAAATATATTAAAAATAATAAGATACCTAGAAATAAACCTAACTAGAAATGTAAAAAACCTGTACTGATAAAATTATAGTACACTGAAGAAACTGAAGATGGAAATAAGTGGAAACACATATCATGTTCATGGGTAGGAAAATTAACATCATTAAAATATCCATACTACCCAAAGTAATCTATAAATTCAACGAAATTCCTATCAAGATACCAATGAAGTATTTCGTAGAACTAGAACAAATATTTCAAAATTTTATATAAAATCACAAAAGGCCCCACATAGCAACAACGATCCTGAGAAAGAAGAACAAAGTTGGAGGAATCACACTACCTCATATCAAACTATATTACAAGGCCATAGTAATCAAAACAACAAAGTACTGGCATAGAAACAGACACATGGATCCATCGAACAGAATAGAGATCCCAGAAATAAACCCACACTTTTATATCAATTAATATTCAACAGAAGAAGCAAGCACATAAAGTGGGCTAAAGATAGTTTATTCAATACATGGTATTGGGAATATTAGACAGATATGTGCAGAAAAATGAAACTAGACCACCTACTTACACCACACACAAAAATAAATTCAAAAGGGATGAAAGACTTAAATGTTAGAACCAAGACTATAAAAAACCTAGAAGAAAGCATAAGCAGGAAAACCTCGGATATTGCTCACAGCATTTTTTAAATCAGATATATCTCTCAGGCAAGAGAAACAACAGAAAAAAAAATAAACATATGGGAGTACATCAAACTAAAATGTGTTTTCACAGCAAAGGAAAACATCAACAAAATAAAGAGACAACTACAGAATGGGAGAACATATTCACCAATACATCTGATAAGGGGTTAATATCCAAAATTTATAAAGTACTTACAAAACTCAACATCAAAAAACCAAACAACCAAATTTAAAAAAATGGGCAAAATACCTGAATAGACACTTCTTCAAAGAGGCCATACAGATGGCCAATAGACATATGAAAAGATATTCAACGTCACTAATCATCTGAGAGATGCAAATTAAAAGCACAATGAAGTATCACCTCACACCTGTCAGAATGGCTATTATCAATAAACCAACAAACAACAAATGCTGGCGAGGATGTAGAGAAAGGGGAACCCTTTTGCACTGTTGGTGGGAATGCAGATTGGTTCCACTGTGGAAAGAAGTATTTAGATACCTCAAAAAATTAAAAATGGGACTGCCTTTTGACCCAGCAATTCCCCTTCTGGTAATATATCTGAAGGAACCCAAAGCACTAATTAGAAAGAACATAAGCACCCCTATGTTCATTGCAGCTACAATTACCAAGGTATGGAAACAGCCCAAGTATTCATCAGTAAATGTGTGGATAAAACAACTATAAGACATTTACACAATGGAATTCTACTTGGTTATAAAAAAGAGAAAATTTTACCCTTTGCAACAGTATGGATGGAGCTAGAGAACATTATGCTAAATGAAATAAGTCAGTCAGAGAAAGACAAGTAACATATGATTTCACTCATATGTGAAATCTAATGAACAAACTGAACTAACAAGGAAAATGGGAACAGATTTATAGATGGAGAGCAGGATGAAAGCTAGACTGGGGGTGGGTTGGAGGAGAGATGATGGAAGCATTGAGCAAAAAGCACAGAGGACTCAAGGACATAGACTACAGTGTGGTGATTGCTGGAGGGGAAAGAGGTATAAAGGGACTAAGCAGTAATAGAAAAAAATAAAATAAAGATTTAATTTAAAAAACATGAAGAAAAGGGGTATGCCTCATACTAATTGTAGGCTTTGCAAAGTCACAATATCCATTGCCCTAAAATCTTCTGTATTGGACATAGATGCTCTGGCACAATAAATAATAAATTAAAATTAAGGTAAATCTTTGACATAAATTGGCTTAAAAATGGTACCCTCCCTGGCTGGGTTGCTCAGTGGGTTAGAGAATTGACCTGATATGGTGCAGTTGTGGGTTCAATCCCTGTTCAGGGTACATATAGGAATCAACCCATGAATGCATAAATGTGTGGAATAGCAAATCGATGTTTCACTCTCTCTCCTTTCCTCTTTCTCTCAAAATATTAAAAAAATTAAAAAGTTGGACACCCCCTGGACCCTCAGTTAAAATAGTTAACCTGGCTCATTATAAGTTAAAAGAGGGAGATCAAGTATTAAAACTTATTATATAAAACCTAACTAAAAAAGGAGTGATTATTCCCCATTGTTTCTCCATTAGATAACCCAATTTTTCCTGTTCTTAAATCTAGAGGGAGGAGAGGAGAGGAGTGGAGTGGAGTGGAGGGGAGGGGAGGGGAGGGGAGGGGAGAGGGAATATGAATATGTGTGTGTGTACTTCTCTCTTCCTGGTGGGTTACTATTGCCTTTATGCTGTGGTCCCATCAATCAAGGCCCCCATACCAGATAGCCAATGTTATTAAAATTAATGATCCTATTCAGTCAACAACTGGTAAATATTTTGCTCTTATAGATTTGGCTATCATTTTTTTGTTCAGCATCTATTTCAACAGCCCCTCAGCGGCAGTTTGCCTTTACCCATGAAAGGAGATAATATATCTTCAGGTTACCAATGGGGTAGCTCACTCAACAGGTTGCTATTACACAAACTCTTTACAGACAAGGTATTAACTGCATCTACCTTCTTGCAGGAGCACAGGTATAACATCCCATGGATAACATCCTCCCCTAAGGAGATTCATTAGACACACTCATTAAGGACACACAAACCCAACATCTATTAGTCCTTTTTGGGTTCTAATGAAAATATATTCCTCACTTACAAATATTACTCCCAAATAAAAATCAGCAGGTACTCTTGTTAGGCCCCCACCAAATTCCTTCACTAAAGAGACTTCGGCAACCTCTTCATACCTCGCAAAGGCTCTGGACTACTTCTGCTGGTTATATGCCCCTAAGGGCTTCTGATACAAAAAAAAAAACTGCTCCTCTCAACCTCATGCTATACACCAGTAAAACACACACACACACACACACACACACACACACACACACAAAATGACTAGCTGCCTATTGGTTTTCTCTCTCTTTTTTAAATTTTTGAAAAGTTTATTTATTTATTTATTTATCTATTTATTTATTTATAGAGAAAGGGGGATGGAAGGAGAGAGAGGGAGAGAAAGATCAATGTGTGATTGCCTCTCATGTGCCCGCCCCCTCTCTGGGGACCTGGCCTGCAACCCAGGCATGTGCCCTGACTGGGCATTGAACCATAACCCCTTGGTTTGCAGGCCCACACTCAATCCACTGAGCTACACCAGCCAGAGCTGGCTTTTCTTAAGAACAGAAGTTCTCCCATACCCTGAGTCTGTGACTGTCCATATTCAGCTTCCCATTATGCTTTGAGTCATGAAAGCAGCACCACACAAACTTGGCATGGCTATAGAGGCCTTCTTCTTTTCTTTTCTTTTCTTTTTCTTTTCTTTTCTTTTCTTTTCTTTTCTTTTCTTTTCTTTTCTTTTCTTTTCTTTTCTTTTCTTTTCTTTTCTTTTCTCTTTTCTTTTTCCTTTCCTTTCCTTTCCTTTCCTTTCCTTTCCTTTCCTTTCCTTTCCTTTCCTTTCCTTTCCTTTTCTAAAGATTTTATTTATTTATTTTTAGAGAGAGGGGAAGGAGAGGGAGAAAGAGAGGGAAAGAAATGTCAATGTGAGAAACATCAATAGGCTGCCTTTCATATGGGCCTCGACCACCTAACAAGGGATCAGACCTGCAACTCAGGCATGTGCCCTATCCAGGAACTGAACTGGTGATGCTTCACCCTGCAGAACGGCACTCAACCAACTGAGCTACACCGGTCAGGACTACAGAAGCCTTCTTAAAACAGAATGCAACCAAACTTGGGTACTTCCTCATATTCTTCTTACAAGAGAGGGTGGTTTCCCCTGTCCTCAGCCCCTTGTGAGTTGCCGGGGTGCTGGAGGAAGTCACCTCTCCTCCAGACTCTTGACTACTTGAGAAAGTCCATGGGATTAACTGAGTGAACAATAATGGGAGTTCATAGACTATGTCAATGGCACTGTTAACCATCATACATGATGGAGCTCAGTGGAATGTTCTTGCTTCCTGTCCCTTAGCCAGGATATGCCTAACAAAGGAGGGGACCCCAAAACAACACACCTGGCCAACTTTCATGCAGCCACTGCCATCTTAACACTGTAGCCAAGAAATGCTACCATTTTCACATTTGTTATAAATTGGTGCACATTGCCTAGAAATTGTGTCTTTTAGGTTAAAGAACTGTGGGAATCTCTTGCATCACAGATAATCAAAATGCAAATCATACATGTATTTCTATATATTTAGTCACAATATAAGGTCTTACAGGGGCTCATTACCTCCAGAGTTATAAATACTATTAATATAATAGTAACCAAGGTGCACATTTCACTTTTCAAAATACACCATGCTGGGCTCTTGGGAAAGACACTCAATAGAACTTTCATGTCTTTAGTAGGTCCCAAATAGCTCATTTAACTGAGAGATAAAATGATCTCCTCAATTCTTTTTCAAATTTCAGTCTAAATTAACTCCTAAATGTGTCTCTATCCTGTTCCACACCTTAACTTATCTTTATAAATTTTTGATCTTGCCCATCCCATAAAGACTGGAGTCCAGATTGAGGGTACATATTTTCCTAGAACCCATGAACCATACATTGTCACATAGGCCAGGCAGTTGCTCATCTGATATAGGACCCATTTGAATCTAAAGTTCTACCAAAACTCTGAAACTTGTCAAATGCAGCTGCACATCATTCTGGTGACTGGTCTTATTACCACTGGTCTGGGTGCTTTTTACTAGATTACAATCCAAAGGCCCAACCCTCCAAGTAAACCATTGTTTCAGTCAAACATGGCAAATGCTAAGGCCCACATCAACTTCAGTGTGTATCCCCTTATAAAGCATATCCCAAGTCCCACATCCTAAGTGACATTGCCCTGGCCCAGGAGCTTGCTGCTCGAAATGACATCACCTCAGAGGACATCACCCCAACCTAAGACCTCACCATTGGAAATGACTTTACTCCCTGTGCCAGACCTCCATCCAAACAATGCCTTCAGGCTGCCTCTCTTAAGGCATAAATTGGACACAGGGCATCTTTGCTTTTCATACTTTGATATTAGGGATCCTATTACATTTCCTGAACTCACAGTCTGCTTAGCCCATGATCCTGATATACTCCTTGATCTCTGCTAAAGCATACATTCCTACACTCCCATGCCTAAAGGGAAAATCTGGTTACTACAGTCTGTGATTCTAAAAATTAATGGAGATTATTGCTTTCCTGAGGAGACACTTGCCTCATATCTGTCAACTCCTTGACCCCTTGGGGAGAGGACCACTCACTCCCCAGTGCCTTCTTCTATTAGTCTCCTTCACAATCTCCTGCCTTGTGTCTCTGACCATGGCCATCACAACTCCTTCACTTTAATTACACATAAATACTACTAATCTTCACATATATATTTCAGTCCCCATTCTCTAACAACATAACTGCCAGACCTGCCCCCTTGATGTGAATGTATTTCTAACACACTTTACAACAACATGAACTTTGAATTTTGAAGCAGATTATTTTTGTTTGTTTGTTTGTTTGCTTGCTTGTTGGCAAGGAGATCTTCCTCAAAACTTCTGGATTAAGAGGGTAGCCTGTCCAACACCTTGATTTTGGCTTTCTGAGAGCTTAGACAGAGCAATTGCCTTGGTCTTGTGACCTACAGAACTGTGAGCTAGTAAATGGGTATTGTTTTAAGCTGCTAAATTTGTGGTAGTTTGTTATACAACAATAGAAAACTAATGCGTTGGGACAGCCACTTCAGGTCTCTTATCATTACTGTTTGTGTAGTATACCATTTCCATCTTTTCAACCTGTTTGTGTCTTGAATCTAAAATATATATGCTCTAGACAGTATACAGTTAGATCTTGTTTTTAATCTAGTCTGATAATATTTATTTATTTATCCTCACTTGAGGACTTTTTTTTCATTGTTTTTTAGAGAGGAAGGGAGGGAGAGAATCATTGGTTGGTTCCCTCCCGTGTGCATCTGGACCAGGGATCAGAAGCGCCCATGTCCAAACTGGGGATTGAACCCAAAACCTAGGCATGCACTCTGGGAATGGAACCTGATAATTTTTTTTATTGTAGTGCTTATTTCATTTACATTTAATGTAGTTATTGGTTATAGTATAAATATGATTACTTATAACTGCAATTTTCTATATATATGTCTCCTGTATTTTTCTCCTCTATGTCTTTATTGCTTACTTTTGCATTAGATATTTTCTAGTGTGCCATTTTAATTCTCTTTATTTACTCTATTTGTTGAATTATTTTCTTAGTTGTTTCTCTGGGTATTAAATATACATCTTAAGGCAATATACTTCACATTAATGCCAATTTATTTCTCGTAGTGTACGGAAACTGCTCCAATATAGCTCCCTTTCCTCTCTCCTCCTTTGTGCTATTATTATCATAGACAAAATATCTTTATATATTCTAAACATAACAATATTTTAATAATTATTGTTTTATGCAGATGCTTTTAAAATCAGTTGTGAAAAAAGAAAAATATATTTATATTGTATTTTGTGTTTTCCCATGTAATTATTTTCACTGGTGTTTGACTTACAATTTCTACTCAGCCTGATGAACTTTCTTTTATTTCCTATAAGGCAAGTGTGATTGCAATTACTCCTCTAGGCTTTTTTTTTCTGGGTATAACTTCTTGTGGGGACTTTAATTTTTTAAGGGTTATTTTGCTAGGTATAGATTTTTTTTTACAAAATAAGAGCATATTAAGACATAAATCATATAACATATGATTAAGCTAGTTCAATGGTTTTTAATATATTCACAAAGTTGCACAACCATCACCACAATAAATTTTAGAACATTTTTAACATCCCAAAAAAGAAATCCTATACCCTTTGCAGTCACTCCCCATCACCCATCCTCCTCCTGGCCCTGCCTGCTCCAGGCAATTACTCATCTAATTTCTGTCTGTATAGATTTGCCTGCTTTGGGACATTTTATGTAAATGGAATTATGCAATATGTAGTATTTTGTGACTAGCTTCTTTCACTTAAGATGTTATTTTCAAAGTTCATCCACATTATAGCATATATCAGTACTTAATTTCTTTTTTTATTTTTTTAAAGATTTTATTTATTTATTTTTAGAGAGGGAAGGGAGAGAGAGAGAGAGAGAGAGAGAGAGAGAGAGAGAGAGAGAGAGGGAGAGAGAGAGAGAGAGACATCAATGTGCGGTTGCTGGGGGTTATGGCCTGCAACCCAGGCATGTACCCTGGCTGGGAATCGAACCTGGGACACTTTGGTTCCCAGCCCGCGCTCAATCCACTGAGCTACGCCAGCCAGGGCTTACTTAATTTCTTTTTATTACTGAATAATAACCTATTATTTGGATATCCTACAATTTGCTTATTCATTCACCAGTTGATGGACATTTGTGTCGTTTCCACTTTTTGGCTATTATGAATGACTAATGGCACTATAAATGTTTGTGTGCAAGTTTTTATGTGAACATAGGTTTTCATTTATCTTGGCTACATACATGAATGGAATTTCTGGGTCATGTGGTAACTCTATGTTTAACTTTTTGAGTAACTGACTGACTGTTTTCCAAAATGGCTGCACCATTTTACATCCCAACCAGCAGTGTATGGGAGTTCCAATTACTCCATATCCTTGCTAACACTCTTTATCATTTTTTATTATAGCCACATTTGTTTTTATAAATTGTATTTTTTGATATTTTGTAATATATTTGGGCATTTTAAAATTTCAAACATAGCCCTGGATGATGTGGCTCAGTGGAATGAGTGCTAGCCTGCAAACCAAAGGGTCACTGGTTCCATTCCCAGTCAGGGCACATGCCTGAGCTGTCCACTGGGTCCCCAATAGGGGGTACAGGAGAGGCAATCTCACATTGGTGTTTCTCTCCCTCTTCTTCTCCCTCCCTTCTCCTCTCTCTAAAAATAAATAAATAAAATATTTAAAAAGTAAAATGAAATAAAATTTTTAACATGTTAAATATTGTTATACTGATTTTTGCTTTATGAATTCTGAATTTAAAATACTGATATTAATACTGAAAAAAGGATTCCAAACTATCAATTTTGTTTTTATTATTGCAATAAATAATTTCATTTTCTTATAAAACCTCACATGACAAATTGTCTTCAGAGCTTGGAACTAGGTAAAACTTTTTCTCTGGTGTAAAGAAGTAAATAAATAAATATTTAATAAGTATCTTTGATCTGCATAGACATCTCAAGGAAGTGGTTAGGTAAATATTCCCAACTGTATAAATGATAGAAGTGACACAATGAGAAGTGATTTACTCAAAGTCAGAAGCTTAGAAATGGCAAAACTGATATAAAAACACAGATCTTACAGAATCTCCCATTTCAGTTTTTTATAGTATCCCACCAACATTCTGTCACTCTAACACAGACATTTTCTAACATCTGGAAAGTATTCCAAAGTAGCTTCTGTAGAACTAACACTTAAACATGATGGAGTCCCCATGAAAAGATGTGCAACTAATAAACTGTTGCAACGATTGAAATAATCTTAAATGTTCCTCTCTCAGGTTTTCTAGGATATTTTAAGACTTAAAACACTACTATTAGAATTTTAGGGTCACCATAATTACTTTCTAAAATAATTTTTGAAACTAAACCAAATTGCTAAGAATATTACTTTCACACAAAGGAACAAAAGTCTGAAAGAGGAGCTAAAGAGGCTTAATAGCTCTTTATTTCATTTCCTGAAAAAATGTGTTAAACATTAATTTCACAAGTTAAGTATAATGAATGAAAAAGGGTAAGAAATAGAAATCTACCCAATTCTTGAATCACGAGTTGAATTTTGGAACATGGCTTGATCTTGTACTCTTCTTGGTTGGTCCTCTCTTGGCATTTATTATTTTCTGATTAGCTGTATTGTGTCTTCCCATTTTCACTGGATTCTCTTTCATTCTGTGGAGTTCATTCATTTGTTGCCTTCTAGAAATTTGGTTTAAGCGAGAGACCTGAGATAATTTAGCCAGGTATATTTGGCGTTCATCCCTGACCTTTTGATAAGCCTTTGATTCTTCTTCCAGTTTAAGTAAATAGTATTTCACTTGATGTTCAAGACGTCTTTTTTCTCTTTCTAGCTTTTCAAGTAATGCAACTAAGGATTTCTCTGTCATTCGCTCATAGACACGAATAGAAGATAGTTTATCTGAAGGATCTACATGGAGCTTTTCCAATTTCTCATTGAGAGTAACTATTTGCTTTTTTAGTTGATTATTCACCTCAAGTTGTACTTCATAACGAGTTTTCCATTCATTGCTGATATTAACAATGGTGAGTTTGGCTTTCAAGTCCATTATTTTGTGTCGTAGTTCAATTATTGAGAGTTGTATTAAGTTTTTCATATAGAGTTCTTCCAATAACTCCAGTTTCAGTTGTTCAATGCCCATACCTTCAAAGTTGTCACCTCTTTCATCCCCCATAGTGTCAGTTCAGAGACCTCCTCATGCCCTTCCCTCAGCACCTCTTAGAACAGAAGGCCCGAAAGGGCACCCAAAGCTGTTGAGAGAAAGTATTGTCTTGAACTGTTACCATGGTGAACTGAATTCCAGAATTCTTGGTTGAAGTCCCCTCCCCCAGCACTGTGCATATGTCATAACACTGCCTCTTCTCTTCAATGTTTCTTTTTTTTTTAGGTAGCTGGTTATATATATTTTATTTTTAAATTACAGTTTACATTCAGGAAGGGCAGATAAAGTGCTTCCCAGATAAGGTCAAGTTAAAGGAGTTCATCATCACCAAGCCCTTATTATATGAAATGTTAAAGGAACTTACCTAAGAAAAAGAAGATGATCAAAACTTTGAACAGTAAAATGACAACAAACTTAAAACTATCAACAACTGAACCTTAAAAAAAAACAAAAACAAACTAAGCAAACAACTAGAACAGGAACAGAATCACAGAAATGGAGATTACAGGGAGGGTTACCAGCAGGGAGGGGGAGGGGGGAGGTTAGGGGAATAGGTGCAGGGAATAAGAAGCATAAATGGTAGGTACAAAATAGACAGGGGGTGGTTAAGAATAGTATAGGAAGTGGAGAAGCCAAAGAACTTATATGTACAACCCATGGACATGAACTAAGGGGGATGGGGAATGTGAGTGGGAGTGGGGTACAGGGCAGAGGAGGATAAAGGGGAGAAAAAACAGGACAATTGTAATAGCACAATCAATAAAATATATGAAAAATAAATGTTAAAGGGTCTTCTTTAGGAAGAAGATCAAAATATGACAATAAAATAACAATAAATATATACCAACAACTGAATCTAAAAAACAAACAAGCAGAACAGAAATCACAGATACAAAAAACATTTTGATGGTTGCCAGATGGGAGGGGGCCGGGGGGTGAGCAAAAATGGTGAAGGGATCAAGAACTACAAACTGGTCTTGGCTGGTGTGGCTCAGTGGATTGAGTGCTGGCTTGTGAACCAAAGGTTGCTGGTTCGATTCCTAGTCAGGGCACATGCCTGGATTGCAGGCCAGGTTCCCCAGTTGGGGACATGTGAGAGCATCTCTCCCACATTGATGTTTTTCTCTGTCTCTTCCTCCCTCCCTTTCTCTCTCTGTAATACGTAAATAAATAAAACCATAAAAAAAAGACTGGCTTTATAGCCCATAGTATGGTAAATGTTGGTGAATGTTTAATTTGCATTTGAATAAAGCACATGTATAATCTTCAATAGCTGTGTATAGTGTTCTATATTCATCAGGTCAGCTTTGTTGATCATATTGTTCAATTCTTCTATATGCTTAATGGGTTTTTTAAATCTGCTTTTTCTACCAATACTGGGAGAGATGTATATAAATCTACCAACTTGATTGTGAATTTCTTTATTCTCTTAGTTTTGTCATTTTTTACTGTATATGTTTTCTGTTATTAGGTATATGCAAATTTTAGATCGTTATAATTTCCTGTTGAATCAAATCTTTTCTAATTATGAAATGTCCCTGTTTATGTCTGTAAGGCAGATTCCTTTAAAGCCTATTCTGCCTGATATTTCCTTAAAGTCTATTCTGTTTGATATTTATATAGTTACTTTTATAGGATGCTGTGGAAACTTCCCCTGTGCATATATTATAAAAGAAAGAAGATATGAAATAAATAATCTAACGTTCCACTTTAGGAAACTAGAAATAAGAGCAAATTATAGCAAAGTTGCAGGATACAAGGTTGATATACAAAAGTTAGTTGGTTATATATATGACCACTTGGAATTTGAAATTTTAAAAAAGTATGTGTATTGAAAGTAGAAAAAATAGGCAATTTTGAGAGTAAGGAAGTGGTAGAATAGGCTAAAAAGGTAAATTGAGGCATATTAAAAAGGTATATTATGAAGAACCAGGGAAAATTTGGGGTCTGTTTTTTGGAATGTTCATCATTTAATTTGTGGCAGGCAGTGTATAGGATGGATTGGAAAGAAGACAATTGGAGCTGGAGTTCCTAGAGGCAGAGAAACTAGTTTAGTAGCTATGAACATGATTCTCCAATTGGAAAGATAATGAAGGCTTGGATTACATCCATGGCAGTGAAGACAAAGAGGAAAGGACAGGTTGATTCACTCAATACTTGATTTGAGTAGGTATCTACTGGATTTCAGGCATTATTTTACTCGCTGGGGATACAGTGACAAAATAGAGATCACCCATTGGGGGTAACAAGTGGAGTTTAAATGACAGTAGTTGGTGTCTGATGAGAGGTCTAGGGGACATCCAGGTGGACTTATGCATGCTTTTAAAATAGATTTTATTTATTTATTTTTAGAGAGAGGGGAAGGGAGGGAGAAAGAGAGGGAGAGAAACATCAATGTGTGGTTGTCTCTAGGGCACTCCCTACTGGGGACCAGGCCTACAACCCAGGCATGTGCCCTGATCTGGGAACTGAACCAGCAACTGTTCGGTTCACAGGGCAGCATTCAATCCACTGAGCCACACCAGCCAGGGCAGACTTATGCATATTTAGTGGACAGCTGAAGAGACATTCTGAATATTAATAGTAAGGAAGAAACTGGAAATACAGTTTTTGCATGTAGGAGGCAGTGGAAACCATGGGAGTAGATGATATCAAGAAGAACAGGTGTGAAAGGAGTGGACCTAGGATAGAACCTATATCTTGCAAAGCACCTACATCTATAAGACATGTAACAATGGGACAAAACACTGAGGTTCGTTGAATGTCTGTTAAGTTCCAGGTGTTTTTACATTTTATCTCAATGAAATTTCACAATGTAACTATAGACTGGATAGGTTTGCATTCTCCCTCCCTTTCCCCTCAACAAAATAAATGGACTCAGAAATGTAAGAGAACTAAAAGAAATTAGGAAGTGATATTTTCATGATATTTATATACAGGGTCTGGCAGAAGTAATGCCTGCTTGAGTGTGGTTGGTAGGGTAATAATATGGGTGTAATAATTTATAGTTTTAATTTGAACATTTCCCTTAAAATGTGATATGGTGTGCTTGAGTGTAATATTGTTATGTTACAGAATTACATGCTTATGATTTTGTAATAAGAGATTTTGTAATAAAAAAGGGGTGTTATTTGTGTCCAACCCTGTAGTTATACTGATTTATTTTGGTTATTGCTTGCATGATACGTCTTTTTGCCATTTGTTTATTTTTAACCATTTTTTATCCTTACATTTAAAATGTGTCTCTTCCACCATGGCTGGTGTAGCTCAGTTGGTTGGACATTGTCCTGTGAACCAAAAGGTCACCATTTTGAAAGGCCCATGCCTGGGTTGCGGGTTTGGCCCCAAGTTGGGCCATATATGGAAGACAACCAGTTGTTTTTCTCATATCAATGTTGTTCTCCCTCTCTTTTCCCCTCCCCTCCCTCTCTCTAAAATCAAAACTTGAAATTAAAATTAAGAAGAAAATAAAATGTGTCTCTTCCATTTTTGTTAAAATAGACAGATTTGCAGGAATTATCAACTTTCAGAGATTCAAGGCTCCAAATAATTTATTAAATGACTGGCCTCAGAAACTGAACTCATTGATAGCTTTAGTTAGCAAAATTACACATCTCATAGCCAAAGAGGAGATGATACATAATGTAAAATAAAGGTTTCAATGTCATTAATGCCTTTAGAAAAGAGTTAAAATTGGAACTAATTTTAAAAAGTCTGTTATGGTGTATATGTTGTTTTTTTCTATTCTCAGCTCCTTTGTCTAAATTTTTAAAACCTTTTTTATTGTTGTTCAAGTACTGTTATCGCCATTTCCCCCTCACCACTCCCTCCCACCCCAGTCATCCCCACCTCCCACCCTTGATCCCACCCTCCTTTGACTTTGTCCATGTGTCTTTTATACATGTTCCTTTACAACCCTCCCCCCTAACTCCCCCAATATTCGCTCCCACCTCCCATCTGGTTACTGTCAGTTTGTTTTTAATTTCAATGTCTCTGGTTATATTTTGCTTGCTTGTTTGTTTTGTTGATTAAGTGCCACTTATTTAAATGATAATGAATGTGTTTGAGGACCCTTTTGAACTTTAAACTCCCTGATATCATTGTTCACTTTTTATTTGCAATTGGTACAAAAATATAATACATTTCCATTGCCTGAGTACTCAAAAATTGTGTCATAATTTACCCAAATGTTCTTCTATTATTTGAAAGCTTTCTAGCTATTTGTTTTCATTCAGCTAACAACCATAACTATAATAAAAGCAGTATATGCACATTTCAAAATTAAAATATGTCACTTGCAAGAAGCATATGGTTGATTTTTTTCATGTAGTTGGGATGTTGCTTTAATTGAGGAATTAATCTAATTACATTTAATGTAATTATCAACACATTTAAATTTATATCTGTCATCTCTCTGTTTCCTATTAGTGCTCTTTGTTTTATTTTCCCCTTTGGTGATCTACTTTTGGATTTAGGAAGTTTGTTTTATTTTTAAAGTGGAATACTACAAACACAAGTGAAGCTGTAACACCTGACCTAGCAAATCTCTGTGATGATATGACAAGTAACAGAGAAACATATAAAATAGCTTAATCCTATCTTTTCCCTTTCTGTGTATAAACCATGGTAATACATGTGATGATATGTAAGGCTTGGAGAAGGTCTGCAAGGACAATCAAGCTGACTGCTCCATATGATATTTGGGGCAGGAAGTTAAAACAACACAAAAGCAAAATGCAAATGTACACCTGAAACTAATATAAAATAATATTGAATGTGAACTTTAATAGAAAACAATTGAAAATGTAAATGTGTTTGTGTTCTACTCTGAAGTGAAACAGCATATTTTCTCTAATACTAATATTCCTAGAAATATGTGAGAAGTTTCTTTTTAAAATTTTATGTATGTATGTATGTATGTATGTATGTATTTTTAGAGAGAGGGGAAGACAGGGAGAGAGAGAGAGAGAAACATCAATATGAGGGAGAAACATAAATCCATTGTCTCTTGCAAGCACTCCATCTGGGAACCGGGTCCACAACCCAGACATGTGCCCTGACCCAGAATTGAACAGGTGATCTTTTGCTTTGCAGGACAATGCCCAACTAACTGAGCCACACTGGCCAGTACATGTTTTTCTTATTTTAATTTTATTTTTCACCCTTAGCCCTGGCAATTCCACTGCTAGGATTATATCCTAAGAACCCTGAAACACCAATCCAAAGAACCTATGCACTCCAATGTTCATAGCGCAATTTACAATAGCCAAGTGCTGGAAACAACCTAAGTGCCCATCAGTAAATGAATGGCTCAAAAATCAATGGTACATTTACACAATGGAATTCTATGCAGCAGAAAGAAAGAAGGAATGCCTACCCTTTGCAACAGCATGGATGGAACTGGAGAGCATTATGCTAAGTGAAGTAAGCCAGGCGGTGAAAGACAAATACGATATGATCTCACCTTTAACAGGAACTTAATCAACAAAACAAAGAAACAAGCAAAATATAACCACAGACACTGAAATTGAGAACAGGCTGAACAGAGGGGAGAGGGGAGGGAATTTCAGGGGAAAAGGGTGAAGGGTTTTCAGGGACAATTATAAAGGACACATGGACAATAACAGGGAGGGTGCAAATGGGAGTGAGGTGGGGAGGGCTAGGATGGGGGGAAAGGCAGAAAACTGTATTTGAACAACAATAAAAAAAGAAAAAAATTCATTTTTCAGTTATAGTTTATATTCACTATTATTTTGTGTTAGTGTCAGGTGTACAACATAGTGGTTAGACAGTCACATACTTTACAAAGTGGTTCCCCCAATATTTCAAGTACCCACCTGGCACCGTACATACTTATGACAATAATATTGACTATATTCCCTATGCTGTATTTTACATACCCATAACTAGTTTGTAACTACCAATTTTCACCTTTTTACCTAACCCCCCATCCCCTCACCACTCTGACAACCATCATTCTACTCTCTGTATCTGTATCTGTAGGTGCATTACCAAGTTTGTTTCAAATAAACTTTTTATTTTGGAATAATTTTAGATTTACAGAAAAATTGTAAAAATTATACAGAGGCTTCCCATATACTGAGTTTCAATTTCTCTTAATTTCAATTTCCCTCAATGCAATTATTTGTTGAAATTAAGAAACCAACACTGCCACATCATTATTAACTAAACTTCATATTTTATTCAGATTTCACTAGTTTTTCCATTAATGTTCTTTTTCTGCTTCAGGATCCTATCTACAATATCACATTGCTTTTAATTGTCCTGTCTCCTTAGTCTCCTGTGATTTGTGACATTTTCTCTGTCTTTGACCTTAACAGTTTTGAGCAGAATTTGTCAGATATTTTGTAGAATGTCCTTCAAATTGGGTTTATTTGCTATTTTTCTTATTATTAGATTGGGTTATTGGGTTTTGAGAAACAATGCCACAGAGATGAAGCAACTTTCTCATCACATCATATCCAAGGGTACCTGCTATAAACATGACATCACTGATCATATATACCTCGATTAAAGTGGTGTCTGCCAGTTCACTCCACAGTAAGTTTGCTTTTTTTCCATTCCCTTACTCTGTTCTTTGGAAGTGAGTCACTAAACATGGTGCATTTTTTATTATTCTATTTTCTGAATTTTAGCTTATTAGTAACATATTTTTAATTATTATTTTAGTTGTTCCCCTGAAAGCTAAAACGTGTTTTCTTGATGAAAACCTACCTACAATTATTACTTTTACCACCTTTTAATGTAGGGATCTTTCAACACTTTAACTCAATTTATTCTCTTGTAAATTGCACTGTTGTCATGTGCCATTAATGTCATGAATTTTAATGCATCTTGTTTTTTTTAAATCCTGTAAGGTATTTTTAAAAATCTTGAAAAAATCTCAAACCTACAGAAATGTTAAAGTACGGTACAAAGAACTTTTTCTCTAAACCTTTTATGAGTAAGTCACTGATGCGATGCCCTATCATTTCAAAACATTTCCACGTGTATTCCTAAAACAAAACAAGACAAAACAAAGCATTCTCTTACAAAACTACAATATAACTATCAATGATAAAATTAACAATGAAAAGTTATTATCTAATACTCAGATCCTATTCAAATTTTGCCAATTTTGCCAATAATGTCATTTACAGCCAAATAATTTAATTCAGAACCAAGTATGTACTGCATTTGCTTGTCATATCCATTTAGTGTTATCTAATCTGCAACAGTTTCTCTGTCTTTTCCTGACTCCCATGATTTTGACACTTGAAGATTATAGCTCAACTATTTTGTATAATATCCTACAACTTAGGTTTACTTTATGTTTCCTCACAATTATATTTAGTTTATATGTTTTTGGCAGGAAGACAACAGAAGTGATAGTTTGTTCTTTCATTGCATTAAGGTAATGTCCTCTAGGCTTTATTACTGTAGGGTCATTCTTTTCCCTTTGCAATTAATACGTATTTTGTGGGGAGGTATATCTGAATGAATGTTTTGTGGAGAGACATATTTGAAAATGTGTCTATTTCTATCTACCTATCACTCTAACTATCTGTCATCTATCTATCCCTAGTTCCTCATCTAACTTCTCATTCATTCATTCATGTAAGTGTGGGCTCAATACTTTCTGCTTTATTCAGTGGATTTTAATCTATTATTATTATTTACTGTGATGCTAAAATTTTGCCAATGGGAGGACTTTTAGGCTGGCTTTTGACATTTTCCTAGTATTCTCTGAGCATTTCTTTAGGGAAAAAATAAACTTCAAGCTCATCTTATACAGTCATACCTCAGTACTTGTCAGTTTCAGAACTTGTCAAACCCTGTACTCATTGCATTTTGATGAGAAAAAAATGTTTCAGCACTCGGTGCTTCCTTGGGACTTGTTGCACTTTCTAGAACTTGTATGAGTCAAGATTCTGCCCCATAAGAGAACAATGCTTCATCACTTGTGCTTGCTCGGTACTCATTTGGTACTTGTCTGTTTTCAGCATTCATCTGAATTCTGGAACTAATTAATGATGAGTACTGAGGTGCCATTGTACTTTCTCTGCCCCAGTCCTAGAATTAGCCTTTTTTCCAAGGAGCCCTGATTTCTTTTACTGGAGAATAGTATTTATAAACCAAGATATGGCTGTTCATTGTTATTAGGGGTGTTATGGACTGAATGCTTGTGTCCCCACAGAATTCATAGGTGGAAGCCCTAATACCCATTGTGATGGTTTTGGAGATAATTAGGTTTAGATGAGGTCATGAGGAAGGGGCCCCACAATGGGATTAAAGCCTTTATAAGAAGAGGAAGAGACTAGAGCTCTCTTAAAAATTTGAGGTCACAGTGAGAAGGTGGCTATCTGTAAACCAGAAAGAGACCTCTCACCACAACCTGATCATGCTGGCACCCTGATGTAGGACTTCCAGACTTCAGAACTGTGAGAAATAAATTTCTGTTGTTTAAACCACCAAGTCTATGTCATTTTATTATAGCAGCCTGAGCTAAGACGAGGGTATTGTTGTTTCCAGGCCCTCTCAGTGGGTTAACAGTGAGAAACCTGGCTCCTATTTTTCTTAATATAATCTCCTAATATGTAACGAATCCTCTATAGTTGTAATTTCCATTGTCCTTTAATTTTATGTATGTATTAATTACAAATATTTTATGACTGTATAGCTGGGAGGCCACAGTGCACAGGCATCTCCTGTGTCCTTCCCCCAATACCCCCTCGACCTCTCGAATCCCCACCCCCACTTTTTTTTGAAGGCACTACATGACACAGTGCCACCCTTGGTCTGGAGCCAGGTACTGCACAAACCCCTCTGACTCCCACACTCTGTGACCAGAGCCCTCTTGGCTTAGGCAAAGGTCCAATGATGAAAGCCCCAGCACCAGCAATGGTAATTCAGATGCAGACCAGGGAGACCCAGCTGCTCCAGTGCCAGAAGGAGGAGGAGGAGGAAGAGGAGGAGGAGGAGGAGGAGGAGGAGGAGTGGGAGGAAAGAAAACCTTCCACCCAGCAAAAGAAAAACACCAAACTCCCTAGCAAAACCACTGCTAAGTTATCCACTAGTGTCAAAAGAATTCAGAAGGAGCTAGCTGAAATAACTCTTGTTCCTTCTCCTAACTCCAGTGCTGGGTCTAAAAGAGATAACATTTATGAATGGAGATGGACTATACTTGGTCCACCAGGTTCTGGACATGAAGGTAGTGTATTTTTTTCTGGATATAACATCCAATTATCCATTTAAGCCCTATCTAAGGTTACTTTCCACACCAGAATCTATCACTGCAACATCAACGGTCAGCAAGTCATCTGTCTGAACATCCTAAAAGACAACTGAAGTCCTGCTTTGACTATTTCAAAGATTTTACTCTTAATTTGTTCTCTTTTGACAGACTGCAACCCTACAGATCCTTTGGTTGGAAGCATAGCCACTCAGTATTTGATCAATTAGGCAGACCATGACAAGATTGCCAGACCATGGACCAAGAGATATGTGGCATAATTCACATAATTTGTATGCAGGGTGAAGGAGGAGAAGGCATCTTCTCATTGTGCTGCAAATCTTTATACTCTTTACAATACAGCCTTCTGTGTATATGTTATACTGATTCTACTCTCTGCTTTTAGCCTTTGGAGACTGGGAGACTCCCCCAAAAGGTAAATGTTAGCAAGAGTAGAACTTTGTAGCTATAGATTACTTGTTTAAAATGCCTACTAAGTTTTCCTTTTGTAGGATATAAAAATTTATTTTGTGATATACTAAGAGTACTGGTCCTGAAGCCTACCATATAGTAGCCTACCATTTTAGCCTAATTCATTATCTGTATGAAGTTATAAAAGTAGCTGTACATGACTAAGAATTTGTCATTTGTATGCAAACCAGACCTATTTCTGAGTATGTGGTTAATGATGTTGTGAAAAAAGTTTCACCTTTTACCTTTGTCAGTTTGTAATGAGTGGATTTTCTTGTACCTTTTATAGAACAGAGAGCACCTGATATATCATCTCAAACACAATAAACATTCTCCTGAAGGTAAAAGAAAAATATTATTTTAAAGTCTATGTCTAAGAATTCTATCTGGATCTTCTATGGGCCTATACATATTGCCTATCTTTCTCTTGATTTTTGGTCACTGGTTGTCTTTTTACATGATTTATTATTAGTGATTGTATATTGGACACCACAGAAAAAGACAAACAGATAATTTGAGGTATTTGTTGTTGCTATCTTCCTCCAGAGAGAACTTATTTTTTTTACTCTAACAAACACTCAGGATAGAGATAGAATACCTTAATATGATTAGAGATTGAAACTGGGTTTCAGACTTGGTTTATAAAAAGTTTTTTGGCCAAGATGGAGGCATTGGTAGATATACTTTTCATCCTCACACAACCAAAAGATCGACAATCACCAATTTAAAAACAAAAAATAACCATAACTGCCAGAAAGTCAAAGTGTATGGAAGTTCAACAACCAAGGAGTTAAAGAACAAACATTTATCCAGACTGGTATGAGGGGTGGAGATGGGCAGCCAAGGTGGAGAGGACTTGTGGCAAGGTGGAGGCTGGCAGATCAAGTGGATGAGGTGGTGGCTGGCAGACTGGGAAGTCTCACGTTGGCATATGGATAAACCAGGAGGAACAACTGGGGAGGGAGACAGACCATGGAACCCAGGGTTCCAGCATGGGGAAATAAAACCTCAAAACCTCTGGCTGTAAAAATCTGTAGGGGTTGTGGTGGTGGCAGAAACCCCCAGTTTCACAGGACAGTCTGTTGGAAGATACCTCCCGCCAGGCCCTAGAATGTACACAAACCCACCCACCTAAGAATCAGCACCAGAAGGACCCAATTCACTTGTGGGTAGTGGAGGAAGTGACTGAAAGTGGGGCAAGGGCTGAGCAAGCAGCATTGTTCCCTCTCTGACCCCACCCCCACATAGAGCACCAGAATGCAGAGAAGTGGGTTGCCCCATCCTGGTGAATACCTAAGGCTCCGCCTCTTACAATGTAACAGGCATGCTGAGACAAAGAAATATGGCCCAAATGAAGAACAGATCAAAACTCCAAAAAAAGAGAACTAAGTGATGAGGAGAAAGCCAACCTATTAGATGCAGAGTTCAAACACTGGTAACCAAGATGCTCACAGAAATGGTTGAGTATAGCCACAAACTAGAGGAAAAACTGAAGGCTATGCAAAGTGAAATAAAGAAAAATGTACAGGGAACCAACACAGAAGGGAAGGAAACTAGGACTCAAATCAATTGTTTGGAGCCGAAGGAAGAAATAAACATTCAACCAGAACAGAATGTAGAAACAAGAATTCAAAAAAATGAGGAGAGGCTTAAGAACTCCCGGGGCAACTTTAAATGTTCCAACATCTGAATCATAGGGGTGCCAGAAGGAGAAGAGGAAGAGCAACAAGTGGAAAAGTTATTTGAACAAATAATAAAGGAGAACTTCCCCAATCTGGCAAAGAAATAGACTTCCAAGAAGTCCAGGAAGCTCAGAGAGTCCCAAAGAAATTGGATCCAAGGAGGAACACACCAAGACATGTCATAATTACATTACCCAAAATTAAAGATAAGAAGAGAATCTTAAAAGCAGCAAGAGAAAAGGAAACAGTTTCCTACAAAGGAGTTCCAATAAGACTATCAGCTGATTTCTCAAGAGAAATCTTGCAGGCAAGAAGAGGCTGGAAAAAAATATTCCAAGTAATGAAAGGCAAGGACCTATATCCAAGATTACCCAGCAAAGCTATCATTTAGAATGGAAGGGCAGATAAAGCCCTTCTCAGATAAGGTCAAGTTAAAGGAGTTCATCATCACCAAGCCCTTATTATATGAAATATTAAAGGGACTTACCTAAGAAAAAGAAGACCAAAAATATGAACAGTAAACTGACAACAAACTCACAACAATCAACAACTAAACCTAAAAAACAAAAACAAAAAGTAAGCAAACAACTAGAACAGGAACAGAATCACAGAAATGGAGATCACAGGAAGGGTTATCAGCTGGGAGGGGGTGGGGGGAGGTTAGGGGGAAAAGGTGAAGGGAATAAGAAGCATAAATCATAGGTACAAAATAGACAGGGGGATGTTAAGAATAGTATGGGAAATGGAGAAGCCAAAAACTTATGTGTATGACTCATGGGCATGAACTAAGGTGAGGGAATGATGGTGGTAGCAGTGGTACAGGGAGGAGGGGAATAAAGGGGAGAAAAAAAAAATGGGACTACTGTAATAACATAATCAATACAATATATTTTTAAAAATAAAAATAAATATTTTTAAAAAGTTAAGTGAGGTCATAAGAGTGGAGTTCTAATCTGATAAGACTGGTGTCCTTAAAAGAAGAGGAAGAGACACCAAAGATTTGTCTCCCTCCTTCTTGTATGCCATGTGAGGATACAATAAGAAAGTAGTTGTCTGCAAGCCAGGAAGAGAGGTTGTGCCAGGAACCAAACTGGCTGACACCTTGATGTGGGACTTTCAGCCTTCAGAGCTGTGAGAAAATACATTTTTGTTGTTTAAGCCACCCAATTGATTGTATTTTATTATGGCATCCAGAGCAGATGAATATATCAGCGTGTATGCACAACCAATAAAGCTGTTATCAAATAGGGACAGACTTTGTGAGGGCAGAGAGATGACTTTATATTTTAGGATAACATAATTTAAATTTGTACAGATAAATAGAGTAGCTGATGGGATATAATATAACCCAGGACAGAAGCACAGAGAATAGGACAGAAGTATACTGAATAGTTCCAGGTTGGTAGATAGCCTCATTTAGCTGATTCAGCTTAGTCTGATTCCTTTCTCATTTAGAAAAGGGGTTAAGAAGCACATTTTTAACACACTCACATCACCTTTTGAAAATTAGTCTTCAGCTTACTTTTTGTGCAAATGAATTCAGAGATTAGAAGCATTATGTGATGGGAGGTGCCAGCAAAGTGAAGTTCATGAATGGGCGTGAAAATCAATTCCTTGGAGTTGCCAGGGGAAGGCACATTAGAATGTTGGCCATTTACCTTGGATGGCTAGATCTGGTAGATATCAAGGTCAGAAGGACTTTAGAGGTCAGATAAAAAAGGAGTCTATCTTCATACTAGAGGCTCAGTTTGGACATTTCCATGTTTTGTTTTGTTTTTAGCTTGTGATACTACAGTCACTGGGGTAATAGGGAAATTTTGAGGAAATGGAGTTCTCCATAAAGCATTCTCTTATCCCAAAATATTTGGTCTCCATCATTATTACATCCAAGTTAAAATAAGGCAAAGAACTATTTTTTTAATCCTCACTCTAGGATACGTTTATTGATTTTTTAAAGAGACAGGAAGAGGAGAGAGACAGAGAGGTCAATCTAAGAGAGGGAAACATTGATTGGATCGATTGGTTGCCTCCCATACGTGCCTTGACCAAGGATCAAACCTGACACCTAGGTACGTACGGGATGACACTCTGGCCAACTGACCCACTTGGCCAGGGCAACGCAGGGAACTTTTTATTCCTTGATAGAATGGTCTTCTTTTGTCATCTATAACACAGAAAGCTTAAACCTCCTGGTAAATCAATTATACATCATATTAAAATGTAATTAAAATTTTGTCACTGCATTTTTTCAGACCTTCAATTACCTCTAAAATTGTTGTGTTGGTGAGATATTTGGACATTATAGTTAGATCAATTTTCTTCTACTTATTTCCATATAGTTTAAAGAAAATCATATTAATAAGAACATATCATTGCATACATTAGTTTCTTTTTGTTTTTTTTCCTCAGTGTGGGATTCAGAGTCTAACACTTTGTCAGAATATGTTTAATATCTCAATTTTGAATAAAAGAAACATGATAATTTTATGTATATTTGTAGTTGGGTAGAAGTTCAGCTTGAGATCCAAATACTATAGTTTTGTACAGTACACTGATGTAAAACTTAATTAATATTTTGTATAGCTAATATATGAACAAGGAACAAAATTTCAAAGTTATAAAAGGGTATATACTGAAAATTAGGTCTTTCTCCCTCCCTTATCTCCAAGATCTTCAGTTTCCACCCCTAAAGGTATCCACTCTTAACAGTTTCTTGTGTTTCCTTCTAGAGATATCCCACAATGCATTTTATTGATTCTAGAACAAGACTTTTCCTTCTTCCCTAGCAGGCTCTCATTATCTGGTGGCATGAACATATTTCTTTTTGAGGTAAAACTAATTCTCTGAGCAGTAGCATGGAACAGTGACTATACTTGCTCCTCATACCTTTGGAAACCATATTGCCCAAATTGATCACCAGAAATTTGTCTAAACCACTTCTAACTGGACATAACACTAACACAGACTCATTTATTGTGATTACACACCAACCCAAACACCTAACAGATCTATACATTAAATATTTACTTAGTTGTATATGTGAAAAATAGGTGCTTTTTGTAGGTTGTTGAGCAAGGGGTTCTGTTTCTATGTAAAGTAGAATTAGTGAGAAATTGTTCTTTTTTTTCATGTCTAATTTTTATTCTAAAATGTAAAGCTCTTCTGAATTACAGTTGACGTACAATACTGTATTAGTTTCAGCTGCAGAACATAGATTTAACATTTATATACCTTACAAAGTGATCACCACAGAAGGTCCACTATCCATCCATCACCATACAAAGTTATTGTGATACTGATATTAATAATCCTTATGTTGGACTTTGCACCCCCATGACTTATTTACAAGTTTCTACCTCCTAATCCCCTTGGCCTTTCTGCCCATACCCCCACCACCCATCCCTCTGGCAATGATCAGTTTTTCTACATCTATGGGTCAGTTCGTCCTGTTTGTTAAGTTTTTTAGATTCCACCCCTAAGTGAAATGATACAGTATTTGTCTTTCTCTGACTTAATTTCCTTAGCATTATACAATGCTAAGGTCAATCCGTGTTGTTGCAAATGGCAAGATCCACTTCTTTTCTGGCGGTGCCACATCCTGGTGCGTTGTGTGCACGTGCACACACACCCACTCCTTTACCCATTCGCCTGGTGATGAACGCCGGGGCTGCTTCAATAACTTGGCTACTGTAAATAATGCTGCAGTAAACAGAGGTGCATGCAGCTTTTTGAATTGTTCCACTTCTGGGGGCTTGCCTGAAGAAAACAATTGCTGGGTCCTTCTTTGTCTCTTGTTATATAGCCTCTGATTTAAAGTCTTTTTGTCTGATGTAAGTATTGCTATCCCAGCTTCTGTTTTTTTTTTCATTTCCATTTACATGAAATATCTTTTCCATTTATTTATTTCCAGTCTCTGTGTGACTTTCAACCAGGAGTCCCATGGAGGCAATGTAGGCAGGATATGTATAACCGCCCCCCCCCCTTTTTTAAACTATTGTCATCCTGTTTATGCAATAGAGCATTTAGTCAACTTCAATTGAAGTAATTATTGATAGCTATGTCCTTATTGCCATTTTAATTGTTTTCATACTACATTATAAGTGGTTGGTCTACTATCTTTACTATTTGTTTGACTTTACCAGTGCATATTTCTTCATCTTATTTCTAGTTTTGGCCTTTTCCACTTAAAGAATCCCCTTTAACATTTCTTCTAATGCTGGTTTAGTGGTGATGTACTCCTTTAACTGTTGCTTGTCTGAGAAAATCTTGACCTCTCCTTCTATTCTGAATGATAACCTTGCTGGGTAGAGTATTCTTGGTTGTAGGTTTTTTTCTCTCATCATGTTGAATGTATCATGCCACTCCCTTCTGGCCTGCAAAGTTTCTGTTGAAAAGTCAGCTGACAGTCTTATGGGAATACCCTTGTATGTAACTAGTTGTTTTCCTCTTGCTGCTTTTAAGATTCTCTCTTTATCTTTAACTTTCAACAACTTAATTATAATGTGTCGTGGTGTGTGTCTCTTTGGGTTCCTTTTGTTTGGGACTCTCCATGCTTCCTGGACTTGGATGTCTGTTTCCTTTGCCAAGTTAGGAAAGTTTTCAGCCATTATTTCCTCAAATAGGTTTTCTGTCCCTTTCTCTCTCTCTTTTCCTTCTGGGACCCCTATGACTCGAATGTTAGTACGCTTGATGGTGTCCCATAGGTCTCTTATGCTATCTTCGTTCTTTTTAATTCTTTTTTCTGTTTGATCTTCCAGCTGGGTGACTTCCACTATCCTGTTTTCCTGGTTGCTGATCCATTCTTCTGTGTCATCAGATTTGATGTTGATTTTCAGATTCATGTTGATTTCCTGCAATGATTTTTTCATTTCAGTTGTTCCTTTCCTCACTTCTGTTAGGTCCTTTCCTAGAATTTATAGGTCTTTGTTCAAGTTGCTAAAGTTATCACTGAGTTCATTCATTTGTCTGCACAGTTGAAAGAGCATCTTCGTGTCTGTTACTTTGAACTCTTCATCTAGTAGACAGCTGACCTCAGTTGCATGTAGTTCTTCTTCTGGGGTTTTGCCCTGTTTTTTTGTTTGGAACATATTCTTTTCTATCTTCATTTTGCCTGTTTGTTTTTATGTATTGTATTAGGTAGTTAAGCGAAATCTCTTGGTCTTGAAAAAGTGGCCTTATTTTCCCACGGGGCCCTAATTTCAATGTCCCCCTCATTACCAGAGCCAGGTGGTCTACAGGGGGCACTAATATAGCCTCCTGTTGTGGCTGGGCCACTTCTGTGGACACACTAGCAGGCAAGGCTGCTGCTATCTGGCCTGCTGGCTGTGAGGCCTGGCTACAACTGTTGCAGACTCACTGGAATGCAGGGCAAGGCTTTGATGTGGCTGGCTGCAAAGCCCTCCCCAGCTGCTGCAGACACACTGCTGTGTGCTGGTGCTGAGTGAGGCTGCCTACGGTGTGTGGCAGGCCAGGAAGTGCTCTGGAGGGGTGCTACCCTGGGTGGACCCTCAGGGAAATGCCAGGGTGGGGTGAACAGTGTTAGCAAGGTTAATGGACAGTGTCAGACCAGCCAGGTTAGAGGAAGGGGAAAAATGGTACCCACCGGCACCTGTGGCATGAGCAAGTTCCAAGCAGATCCCTGTCCCTTCAGCACACACCCTAAAATTAGTCAATGAATCACCTTCACGTATGACCTAGCTGCTCTTTAAACTGCTCCCTCTGTGCCAGAACAGGGAAGGAGCGCAACCTGGGTTTCCTACAGCCCTTTGGCTCTCCCAGATGTGAGCCTCGCTGGTTTTCAAAGACAGCTGTTAGAAGGCCTCCACTTCCTGGTTCAGGTCAACCAGTTTAGGGTTCAGACCCTTCGCTCTCCAGGGGCGACCTCCGAGGTTGTCATAACCCTCCCACTCGTGAGTCACTGCATCAGGAGTAGGGAGTAGGGTAGGTGCTGACTAGGCTTAGTCTCTACCCCTCCTACCCTTTCCAATGTGGCTTTTTCTTTGTAGTTGTAGAAAACCTTTCTTCGAGTCTTCAGGTGGTCTCAGAGATAGCTGTTCTATGTGTAGTTGCAGTTTTGGTGTCAATGGGAAGAGGTGAGCTCAGGATCTTCCTACTCGGCCATCTTGAACTTGAAGCCAGGGGCCTTGCTCTTAAATGTCAATTCAGCCTGTCTGTGAACACCCGTTCCCTCCGCTTGGTGCACTGCCTTTGCAGAAAACGTGCCTCCGCAGCGGACCGCCTGAGTCGCTGCCCCCAGAAATTGTTCTTTCTTTTCCAAGGAGTAGGAGATTTCATCAGAGAGGTGCTGTGTAAATGACAGAAGGGAGAAACCTTGGCTCAAAGGTGCAGAAAAAACATTCCTGACCTCTCTTCTTGGTTACAGATGGCCATCCTCCTGCTGTCTCTTCACGTGATTGTCCTGTGCATGTGCACCCCAGACATCTCTTCATCTTCTTATAAGGATACCAGTCATACTGGATTAGGCATCCCAAAGGTCTCATTTTAACTTAGTCACCTCTTTAAAGGCCTTATCTTTAAATATGGTTGCATTCTGAGGTACTGGGAGCTGGGACTTCAACATATGAATCTGGGAGCAGGGAAGAAATTCAGCCCAAAATTAGCACCTACTTGTGCTAGTCACTGTTCTTAGCATCAGGGGTACAACAGTGAAGAAAACAAAGATCTCTTTTCTTACTGAGTTTACATTGCAGTGGGGAGAGCAACAATAAACATGGTAAATAATTGAAATATATAGTATGTTAAAAGATAGTGAATGTATGGAGAAAAATAAAGTATAGAAAGGAGATAGAGAGTTCTGGGTGGGGAGCTACAATTTCAAAGTGTAGCCTGGGCAAACTTCTCTGAGAAGAAGACATTTGAATAAGGACTTGAAGGAGATGATAAGATGAACCATGCAGATATCTGGGGAGAGAGAGCTCATTCTAGGGAGAAAAAAATAACTGGTACAAAGGGCCCATGGGAGAACATGTCCAGTTTGCTCAATGAACAACAAGGAGGTCACTGGGGCTCGTGCAGAGTAAGCAAGGGGAGGGGGTAACAGGGGTTAGGGGATGGTAGGGTGGATGATGGTGTAAGGTCTATTAAGTCATTGGAATGACTTTGGCTTTTGTTCTGAGTGAGATGGTGTGTTAGAAAAACCTCATTGTCCTCTGCTCTTTCTCCTCTCCTCTGAACTACTACCACAATCACAACACTTCTGATACCAAGTGTATGAGGAATTTTCCCTACAACAAGCAGTTCTCTGTGACACCAGCTGAGTGTGTACACTTAAACTCAATTCTGACACTATGAACCTGGAGATAGCATCAGATCCCACAGGTTAAGAACTCATCTCATGAGACTGTTTTTACCCCACTTTATATGCCAATGGCAAATCCAGGTCGTCATCTGTGTTTCTGACCGATTGGCTATAAATTTGTGATTTCCATGACCTCCTTCTTGGGTTTGATTACTTTTCTAGAGCAGTTCACAGAACTCACTTAGCAGAACTAACAAAACTCACAGAACTAACTTACTTAGGTTTACCAGTTAAAGGATATCATAAAGGATACAGATGAATAGCCACATGAAGAGATACATAGGATGAGGCACAGGAGGGTCCAGAGTGCGAGAGCTTTTGTCCCTGTGGAGTTGGAGTGTATCACTCTCCAAGAACATGGATGTGTTCCACAAGATGGAAGCTCTCTGAGCCCCACACTTTTTGGGTTTATGGAAGCTTCATCACATAGGCATGATTGGTTATGAACTCCATTTACAACCCTTCTCCCTTCTCAAGAGAATGGCAGTGCAGAGCTGAAAATTCCAGGGTTCTAATCCCATGACTTGGTCTTCCAGGTGACCAGCCCTCATCTACAAGCCACCCAGAGTCACCTCATTAGAAAAAGATGCTCCTATCACCCAGGAAATTGCAAGGGTTTCAAGAGCCCTGTGTCAGGAACTAGGGTCAAAGACCAAGTATTAACAAAAGACGCAACTGTAATAGCATCAACAATAAAAATAAATTTTAAAAAAGAACAAAAGATGTTCCTAGTGCTCTTATCAGTTAGGAATTTACAAGAATTTTAGAAACTTTTGTTCCAGGAACTGAGGCCAGAGTATATATTATTTAACAGATCAGAAGCCATTAAATGTCATGGATGGCAAGGTCTGAGTTAACAGTTAAAGGGTTCTTTCTAGCTGTTGTGTTAATAGACTGAGAGGGACAAAGGTGGAAGCAAGAAGACCAGTAGTACAGAGAGTATTTTAATACTCCATTTTCTCTAAATGATATGCCTATACTGCACTTCCTTGGTTTACCAGCTCTTGACAGCATCTAGTGACTTCCCACTCTAATAGATGGGAAATTAGCTCACACTGCAGCACCACCCTTGTCATTTCCCCTTTTTAGTTCCCCTCCCCATAGACCACAGGTGGCAAACACAAGGCCCGAAGGCCTAATCCTGCCTGGCACCTTGTTTCTACCAGGTGGCAGTGCCCCATGGAGCTCTCACTTAACTGTTAAGGAGTAGTTACATTTATACAGTCTTAAAATTACATTTGGCCCTTTGAAGGCAACCTTGAGGCTGATGTGGCCCCAGGTGACAATGAATTGACACCCCTGCCATAGACAATCATTTTAATATGTATCTTTTTGTTTGTGTGTCTTTTTGGTTATCTTTGTGCCTTTACATAAGACATTCAAATCTCCATTTCTTATTTCATCATCTATAGATAGTACCTTTTGATTCTGATATTCTAAAATTAGAATATTAGTGCCTCTACACATCCTTGTACCTCCCCTAACTTTCTGTACTTTCCAAATTCTGTACACTATGCTTTTACATCAAGTTTGTTAAAATTTACTTTATACTTTGTAATTACAATTATTTTTCCTGTGATTTGTCTCTAGGTTTGATTCCAAAAGTTGAAATCCAATAAAAATAGTGTTTACATTGTTATGTTTATATAAATATTTTTCAGCATAAAGCCAAAGGATGGGCCTCAATTACATTTTCTTCACTGTAATTCCAATGTTACAACCTCCATTAATTGTTTTATATTATTCCAAGTTCTAGTTGCCTTCATTATCTAAAAATGGCATTTTTGAACAGTTTAGTATTTTCCTTGAATTTCTGATTGCCTTTTTTTTGAAGTGGGTAGAATAAAACATATGGCTTCTTTACCATATCTCTGCCATCTTCCAGCTTCTTTGTAATTTTGTCTATTCCTCAAAATAATTTCTATTCTCTGTGAGGCCTACTTCCTGTGTTAATTTGAACTAATGCTTCACATTTGATCCATGGACTTCCATACAGCTTTTGCTTTCCCTGGCATTTCTTTATTGTCCCTATTTGGTCTATTTTTGCAGTTTTGGCCTTAAAAAAACTTACCTAAGGATATGTTTATTGATGAGACAGAGAGAGAGAGGGAGATGTGAGAGAAACATAGATGTGAGAGAGAAACATTGACCAGTTGCCTCCTGTATGCACCCCAACAGGGGATTGAACAGGCAACTTAGGTATGTGTCCTGACTTGGAATTGAACCTGCAAACTTTTGGTGTACTGGACGATGCTCCCCAATCAACTGAGCTACCCAGTCAGGGCTCGTTTCTGACCTTTAATGTATGCTCAGTTTTTCTAGCTCTTAACTGTACTATCACTTTTGCTGACTTTCTTTTTTTCTGGAGCCTTAGGTTCTTTATTGTGTTTTGGTGGGGGGCAGGTTGGCTCCAAAATTGGCCTCAGTCTTTGTATATTCAGTCAATATCCTTCTTTACAATTTCTATATTCCAGATATTAGTGAAATATATTGCCATCTGATGTCACTGCTCTCTTATTTGTTGTGGGCTTACAGTTTTTAAATCCCTTTACCATAATTTTGATGGTGTCAGGAAGGAGAGCAGATGAATGCATGTGGTTATTCTGCCATATTGAACAAGAGGTATAGAGTCTTATGATAATTTTTTAAATCTATTTTTAAAAGATTTTATTTATTGTCCTGGCTGGCATAGCTCAGTGGATTGAGCATGGGCTTCAAACCAAAGTATCGCAGGTTCAGTTCCCAGTCAGGGCACATGCCTGGGTTGCAGGCCATGGCCCCCAGCAACCACACATTGATGTTTCTCTCTCTCTTTCTCCTTCCCTTCCTTTTCTAGAAATAAATTAAAAAAGATGTTATTTATTTATTTTTAGAGAGAAGGGAAAGGTGGGTGAGAGAGAGGAAGAGGATGTGTGAGAGAAACATCGATCTATTGCCTCTCTTGCAACCCCTACTGGGGACCTGGCCCACAACCCAGGAATGTGCCCTGACTGGGAATCTAACCAGCAACCTTTTGATCTGTGGGATGATGCCCAACCCACTGAGCCACACCAGTCAGGGCTAAATCTTTATTTTTTTAAGTCCTAAAATTAATACTGCTCCTTATAATAATTCAGACTTTAAAGACATGTATAAAATACCTGGCTGGCATAGCTCAGTGGACTGAGCACAGGCTGTGAACCAAAGCATCACAGGTTCGATTCCCAGTCACGGCACATGCCTGGGTTGCAAGCCACAGCCCCTAGCAACCGCACATTGATGTTTCTCTCTCTCTTTCTCCCTCCCTTCCCTCTCTAAAAATAAATAAATAAAATCTTAAAAAAAATAAAAAATAAAACTTAACTGTTTGCTCATCATCCCTACTTCCCAGAGGTAACCACTGTTTGAGGCAAGGTCTCCTTAAAAGATCCAAGAGTCTGCTGTGCACAGTTGAGAACTGAACTCTACACTGTTTTTTATCTACCTTTAATGACTTCACATGTGATGATGGCCTTTTCTCCCTTAGAATATTTTAAGTTCCTTAGAGGCTTGGATCATGTCAAATACTTCTTTGGTATTTCCCATAGTGCCTAGTATAGGGTGAACAAACTGTGGGTGATCACTACATACTTAATGATTGACTGATAAACCAGTTTATGTTTTTGTGCAACACAATCCCTTGAAGTCATCGCCTGGAATGAGAGGGCTGGACAGAATCAGAGACTAGGGCTGTACTGGGTCAGTATCAGGTACTTTCACTTGGACATTAAATTTAGACCATAATCTATGAACCAAATCTCTATATAGCAGGTAGCATAATCTCTGACTCAGAGGAGGTCCTCAGTAAATGGTGTTGTGATGACTCTTACTTAGTTAGAGGGTAGTCTTTTAGCTAGTGTTGAGTGGTCAGGCATAGCACCTAAAACTATTTTGGGTGGAGTCAGAAAATCATAGTCCAGAGACAAAACAAAATTGAGAACCAGTAGGAACAGACAGGCAATAGAGGCAGAAACAGAGGCTTCTTGGTTTAAGCAGTTCAGTTCCATTGTGATATCATCTTCCTTGCCACATCAGGCAGTTTTTATTGGGCTTTTTTGTATGTTTGCCTTTCACATGGTAGCATCATAAAGTTGCTTCTCAGTCTCTGACAGGAGCAAACAGTTCCAGCACAGTGCTGTGAATACAAGACATGTGTAATGAAAGAGATCCCATCCATCTGTCAGCCGTTGACACAGATAGCATGGTAGCAATGGTTGAAGATTCACTTGAGATGATAGTGGTAGAGAAAAGCCATTAAACTAGAACAAGATTATTGTTCAAATTTTTCCCAATTAGGGAATAGGGTACCTCTGAGACTGGGAAATCAAGAGTTTAGTCAGATTAGGATTAGCATTAGTGACAAATTTACAGGTTATGAAAACATGGCAGTACAAGGCTGACACAGGTTCAGCAAAGTGAAGAATAGGTCTCTGTTTTGCCTCTCTACTCGCAGTCAGCAGTGTAGATAAAGGAGGGAGGTGTAAGAGGGCATATAGACAGCATCTTAATGTACTGCATTGATTGTGTTTTTCAACTATGCCTGACATTTAGCACACACTATCTCTAATCTCCTTTATAAGAAGTAGGTATTAGTTCTATTTTACAGGTGAGGAAATAGGATCATTTACACACTGAAATTTACACAAGCTACTAAGTAGCAGAGCCAGGATTTGAACCTAGGTCTGACTTGCCATAAAGCTTTTGCATTTTCTACTATGCATACTGTCCTGCCTCTTTTAAGTCAGTGATAGCAGCCTGAGCCTCAGGGAAACAGATGTTGCTTAAGAATACTAGTCGGTCTTGGGTTGCCAGGGTGTCCTGTGGCTCTTTAAAAAAAAAGACTTTATTTCTTTATTTTTAGAGAGAGAGGAAGGGAGGAAGAAAGAGAGGGAGAGAACATCATTGTGAGGTTGCCTCACACACGCCCCCACTGGGAACCTGGCTGGCAACCCAGGCATGTGCCCTGACTGGGAATCGACCCAGCAACCCTTTGGTTTTCAGGCCAGCACTCAATCCACTGACCCACTTTCTTTTGCTCTTCTATTCATTCTACAAATATATACTTATTTATAACCAGAAAGTAGGGAGGGGAGTGAAGGTCAAGTAGGTTGAGGTGGGATGGGACATATGTGTCTGGGGAGAAGGGCAAGGGGACATGGGAGGGTTGAGACTAGAGTAAATGTTGAGAAAAAAAGGACTGTCATGAGCTTGAATGCAGAATGGGGGCTGATTTTGTGAGTCTTATATGCAGTACAGAATGGGTCTTTGGGTGTTTGCAGAAGAGACATCTGGAACAACACTAGCTGGTAAGCTGCAACCCAGTGGCAGTACTCAGGATCTGAGACCATTCAAACAGCACTCTGCATCTATACATCAATAAACACATGCTCACACAGGAACCATCAATATGGAGACAAGCATTTTTTAACAGGCTTAATTCACTTTACTTTTCTTGTATACAATTATGTAGTGGCCACAGCTGGAGCCTGGGTCCTCTGCCCAGAAACTCTGGGCTAGGTCTTTACAAGATGGTCAGTGAATTCTTGGTAGGGAGACTTGGTGAACACAATCTCTTTCCAGAGCTCAGGGGTGAGGCAGCTATAGATCTTAGAGACAGCATTGAAGATGGCCTTAGTGAAGTTGGCCAGGGTGGCAGTGTAGCCCCTGGCTGAGGTGTAGCAGTTATTGACACTGACCATCATCAGCAGCTTCTTGAGCACAGAGGCTGGGATGATGCCAGTGCCCCTTGGGGTGAGGACTAGGTGCACAAGCACAGAGCCACAGTGGCCGGTCACCTTGCAAGGGAAAGCAAGAGATAGTGTGGGGCTTATTCATCTTGTTCCCTCAGTAGCCTCACCACACAGAGACAATAGAGAGTTTGGTCAGGATAATGGCCCCACGGATGGCAGTGGCTAGTACCTTGGAGCACTTAATACCCAGACTTATAGGTCTATTGTAGTTCCCAATTATGACAAATGCCTTGAACCAGGTCCTCTGGCCAGTATGAGTCTGTTTTTACACCAGCATAAATCTTCAAAACCTCATTCTTGAGGGATGCCTTAGGAAAAAGCTGATGATCTGAGATTCCTTGATGGTCACAGAGAAGAGATAGATCTCCAGGGACTTGATCTTCATGTTCTTGCCCAGGTGGTCCAGTTTGGTGATGGGGATATACTCCTTGGCCTTGGCCTTGCCTCCTGAGCTCATTAGCCTCAGTCCTGGGCACACCACCCCAGCCAGCTGTGACTTCAGCCCCAGATGCCACTACCAAATACTCCATTGAAGGCCCTCAGCCTCTATTCTAGGGCCCTGAGGCCTTCCAGCACTCCTGTAGCAACAACATCATTGGTCAGTTGGTGTTTCTTGGGAGAATAAGCTGGAAACAGGCATTTTAATCAATCAACCAATCAATTAATTAATTAATATTGTTCTATTTTTAAGATTTTATTTATTTATTTTTAGAGAGAGGGGAAGGGAGGGAGAAAGAGGAGAGAATCATCGATGTGTGGTTGCCTCTTACATGTCCCCCCACCAGGGACCTGGCCCACAACACTGGCATGTGCCCTGACTGGGAATCGAACCAGCAACCCTTTGTTTGGTAGTCCAGCACTTGATCCACTAAGCCATGCCAGCCAGGGCTATAGTGTGGTTCTGTTACAGTTATCCCAATTTCCCCCCATTGCTCTTCCCTGCCCCCGCTCCTACAGTCAATCCCCACCCTGTTTTCCATGTCCAAAGGTCATTTATACCTTCATTGACTAGACCCTTCCTTTTCTTTCTCCCCTTATCCCCCTCCCCTCTCCCTTCTGGTCACTGTCAGTCTGTTCCTTGTTTCCATGCCTCTGGTTCTATTTCACTAGCTTGTTTGTTTTTGTTTATTAGGTTCCTCTTATAGGTGAGATCCTATGGTATTTGTCTTTCACCAGGTGATAGGCATTTTAAACAAGCACACTAGAATGTATGCCATCACACAATGGAAGTCTGTGCCTTTATTACAGTGGTGTTTCTAGTGTTCACCACATGACTGTACCCTCCTTGAAAGGAGCCAAGTTGATTTCAGTGCATACAGTCTGGAGGTTTATTGAAAAGATAAAAGAACAGAAAAGAAACAATCTCAGTTTACAGTCACAATTTAGTTGTGTGTGCATTAAGACTTTCAGGATTCTATAAAATGACATAAGTACATAGAAGGAAGTCCTATGGGATTCTTGTCCATATATATTTACCTTATTTTTCTTTTAGTGGTGAAAACAAATAATAACATATTGTATTAAAACAAGCCTGACCTACACAGCCACTTAATCCCAGAGGAAATGTGCACCAGAACAGGGAGGGGCAGAGCTCAGGAATGTGTTGCCATGACACATCAATTCCAGAACTCCCCAGGCTTTACCTGCATCTGATATATGGACAAAGTATGTTTGGGTGCTACAGAGGTTTATTTTTTTTACTGCTCCATAGTCAGGAGGATGGCAGCTGGAGTGACCATGGGAGTCTGGAGTACACAAGCTCAGGAATCCAGGGTACTAAAGGGGTGAAGAGAAATTCTTCTCCCTTCCATATCAAGTGTGTACAATATTAGTACCCTCTAATATTCAAAAGGGGGAGAATTGGAGACAATGATATTGATCATATGGTTTATCATAAATAAAATGGTGATTATAATCAGCACAAGTGCTAAGGAGCAATAGAAGCTTTATAAAAACATACTTTCTCCTAGAAATTAATTATAACATATTTCTGTCATAATAAAATTACCTAGTGATTTTTTTAATCCTCATCCAAGGACATTTTTATTGCTTTTAGAGAGAGAGGAAGGGAGAGGGAAAGAAACATCAATATGAGAGAGGAGCATCATTCAGTTGCCTCCTGTATGAGCCCAGACCAGGGATCGAACCCTCAATGTTTCAGTTATGGGATGATGATCCAACCAACTGAGCCACACTAGCCAGGACCTAGAGATTTTTTAATGCTTTTAAAATTTTAATGGAAGAGTGCCATGAAAGTGCTAAATGTAATTATCATTAAGTAGGTTTTTGCTTCATATCATGTGGAACCTTAATAGTATAAAGGAGAAATAGTTCTTGACCATGTGCATGGTTCTTCAACTAACACAAAAGCCTGCCTTGGGAAGACCTTTGGCAGTCTCTTCTGTATTCCTTGCAAATATCTTCACCCTTGAGAAACTTTATTCAAGCTCAGGAAAACAGCTGGCAACCTAGACAGTCTCCCCAAGTGTGACAGGGAAAAAGAGGCTACCTTCAGAACTTTTTCATATTTCCGCTTATATTTATTTGGAAGCCCAGAGCCATACAAGTGGAAAGAAACCCAGTGCTTCTTAAAGTCCAGTTGTATAATATCAAGGCCATGATTCTGAACTATTTTCCCTACTCCAAACTTGTAAAGGATGCGACTCCCTGGGATTAGTAGCAGTAGCTCATTGTGGCAGTAACTACAGAGGAGGGGGGCAGAAGAAAAGAAACAACGTGCTTGGTGAGTGGGGATTCTGCCTTGGATTACGGCTTCCCCCCTCCCCATAAACTCTGCAAAGCAAACAGTAATTTTCAACCTTTTTGGCAGTCTTTACTTAGTTACCTACCTGGATGAATTTATGCCCTGTCAGTAGATTTTCTCCAACTTCCTTACTGTCAATATTTGTTCTCAGTACTGCAAAAATGATTATATGTTCTTGGGGATAGTTATCGCCTTCAAGTTCCTTTTTATATTTGTGTGTTTTGTTTCGAAGGAGTAAAATTCCGAGTCGCCTTTGCTTTCATGCAAGTAGGGCAGGAGAGGCCCAGGGCGGATCCAGTTTGGGTTGAGCACCCGGATCTGTGAGCCAGTGCCGCTTCAACGTCTCGCTGTGTGTGTGGAGGGGAGGCTGGTCCCTAGTCCTCCCCTGTCTTATCGAAACTATCCTTCACCTCCATCTCTGTGTAACTGTATTAATAGAAGGTGATACTTGACGTAGTGGCGATTAGACCCCAAAGGGAGGATAGCAACGCTTGGCAGGTGGGCACGAAGCCTGGAGATGGGTGGGGGAGTGGGGCGGAGGCACCTTTGAGTGGCGCTCGTAGTAGCCAATGATAGTTTGGGGTAGGGGTGGTAGGGCAGAGATACTGAGGTTGATCAGCCAATGGGGGACGAGCAACTACTGGAACGACTTGGTGACGTGAGGAGCATTCCATTCCGCCAGCAGTGGGCGGTTGCCACAGCTGTTTTAGGGCCCCGATCATAGGGGCTCCTTGTCTGGAGGAGGCAGCCTCTTGGCTGGGGAGGAGAAGTCTCTGCCACCTCGGCCAGCTGGCGCAGTCCCCTGGGAATGTCCACTTCCTGCCGTCAGTCCCGGGCGAGTTTGGGCTCCCAGGTTCAGGTAACAAGGGGTGGGGGTTGGGGTCTCCTGGGCTCCGCTGCCTGGTGGACTGCCAACGCCTCCGCTGCATCGTGACGCGTAGACATTGGTACTGTCCCGCTCAGGTCACCAGCAGTGGAGCCCCCACCGGGGTGACTACACGTGGCGGGGCGTGTGTGTGAGTGTGTACGAGCGAGTGAGATGGCGCGCGTCCCAAGCTGCCTGGGGCGGTGGTCCGCTGCGTGGCAGAGATGGGGCGGGCCTCCTGAGGCCGCGCACCCGCTGCCTGCCCTGGACTCAGGCCTTGGCCCCCAGCGGGTGGGCCGGTCGCTGGTTCTGGATGGATTTTGATCTTTGTTCTCTCAGGCCCGGATCCCCTTCCTGGTCTCTTCTCCCGCTGGGCCAGGTTATCACGAGATTGTTTTCCAGGTTAGTTTTACACAAAGGAAGTGTTCTTTGCACCTTGGAGCCCCCTCCCCTTTCTGAAGCCTTCTACTTTCTGATTGCTGGACTCATTGCCTAGTCTCTATTTGGACCCTTGCCTTCTCCAGCTGGGGAATAATTTCAAGTTGCTTGTTTCTCATCAGTCAGTTGTGCTGCAGACTTCCGCCTCAGTCCTGCCAGCGTGGGGCTTATATCAGTAAACAGAGGCCACAGCACTACACTCGAGAGTATGAGAAGAGTGGCAATGGTTGAGAAAGGCTTGGCCTGAGGATTCAGGATGCCAGGTAGAGATGGTACTTATGAAATGTCCCAGAAAACACCTTTATGACAGTTTTTTTTACTGCTGCCACCTCCCTGCCTCCAACCGTTCCAGAACCTCTCCTGCTTAAGTCAGCCTTCCACCTGCAGGTCTGTGATGTGGTTTCATCAAGATTCCCACAAATGTTAGGCTAGCCTATACCAGCAAGACTGGTTCATTTCCCAGGCCCAGGAAGTTACCATAGGTTTGATTAGGGGAAATCTGTTTTGAGTAAATACAACCTGGGTATATGTCCAGAGTGTCCAAAACCTCCTAACCTTTCCAGAGGGTGACTTGTTCCCTGGTGTGGTTCATATATGAGTGGCTAATTGAAGAAAGAAGGTGAAGAAATGGAGGAGGGGAGGGAATGGCTCTTTAAGGACAGAAATATACTATTATTTTTAGTCCTGTTAATGATGATTATAGAACAATGTGGTATAGTGGGAAGTGCCTTGGACTGAAAGTCTGCAGATGTGTTTTCTTTGCTTAGCTTTGTGGTTGTGTGACCCTAGATGAGTTATTTTCTCTCTTTTGTCTTCACTTTGCTAATTTCTAACCAATTAATTGGGTCATTACCTATTAAAACCCTTCTGGCTCCAAGGTTCTATGATGAACAAATCATCAGTATTATATTGGAAGCACGGGGGTTTATTTGTTAAGAAGATATACTAACTTCCACCTTCTTCTTTTTGAGAACCTTTAATCTTTTCTCCTTTCACAGGACAAACATAGATTGGAAATAAGCTTTTCCCGCTTCCCTACCCCACACCCTTTTAGGCTTATCATCTGCCTCTGGAAAAAGAGGGTTGAATTTAATTTTAATATTCCCACCTCATATTTTTCCTTTTTCTTAGGTTTGGAAATTGGACTTTTGATGATGTTTGACCCAGTGGCAGCAATAGCAAGAAACGTGATTTTAAAGCTGGGCTCAACTTCCATTTCTTCTATCTTGTAATCACAAAGTGCATTTGGAGCAGGAATTCCAATCATGTCTGTGATGGTGGTAAGAAAGAAGGTGACACGAAAATGGGAGAAACTCCCAGGCAGGAACACGTTCTGCTGCGATGGCCGCGTCATGATGGCCCGGCAAAAGGGTATCTTCTACTTGACCCTCTTCCTCATCCTGGGGACATGTACACTCTTCTTCGCCTTCGAGTGAGTACCTATTGAGTAGAGTTGCCTGACAATGATTATTTTGAATCTAGGGGAAGAATCTTTTTTCTGGGGAGTTTGTGGGAGGTGCTTGGATGGTTATCACTGTCTTCTTGAACAGTGTCTATAGATCATGCCAACTGATTTCATTGCATTATGCTCATAGCAGAGTATGTGTTGCCTAAAAAGACTGAGACCTTTGATGCCAATATTATAACGTTGATATGGGGCTACTCCTGGCACACTTGGGAAATAAAGGAATTTGTCTTCATTGCTCACCTCCCCCTTTCAGTAGTCTCCTTAGGTGCTTAGTTACAGACTGCCTATTCCCCACCCCTCCTAAGCTCAGGGGCGCCCCTTGTGGTCATAACTCTACCCCACCATACTCACCTGTTCTGTTACTCTGGGTCCTATGGTTTTAGGGCTCAGCTCTCTATCTTGTAGCTAGCTGTGTACTTGAAAAGCCAGCTGAATAGGGAATCTGCAGATTGCTTCCAGCCTCAGCTATGCTGGAAACTAGCTGTGTGTGTGGCACATATGTGCTTATTAAGTGTGAGCTGCTCCTTCTTTTACTCTGAATCACTCAACATAAACAACTCTCTATTTTGTGTGTGTTTGATTACCATTTTTTCTGTGATGTAATAGCCAGTCGTAGAGCCACTGTTCAGTCTGTGTAGGCCACCTAGCTAGGGAGGTGGCTAGTTGGATTCTAGGGTACTGTCACAGCACTGCTGATTGTACTGAGAATGCTGTACACTCTGGAGATGGAAGCAATGTTAATTGGTTTGGGGTTATTATGAGAAGGGCCTTGAGGACCCAAGAAGTGTACGTAGATTGCAAGCGACACCTGACTTGAGCCTGCTGTAGTTCATGTACATGGATAACCTGGAAGTGGAGTTCCTATGCTGTGGTGTGGCCATGGCAAGGAGCAGGGAGCTCCTTGGCCAGCCTTCGTGGATAGTTAAAATGAGCTCTGGACTCTTGGGGCTCATTTTTGTCCTTCTGTAAGGGCTTCAGGCTTTCCCGGTGCATCAAGAGAGTTTTTTTTTTTTTTTTTTAGTTGTTTTGCTAGACTTCTTGATGGTTGCACCTGGCTTGAGTAATAGTGAAGAGAGGAAGGGGGCCCAGTTTATAACAGGACTAAGAAAGTAAGGCCAGAAAAACTCTTTGTGAAAGGCACTTTTGCTGCCGTCAACTTTGTGAGGTATTTGGCAAAGTCTGGCAGTTTGATCACAGTTTCTTAGCTGCTTTCCAATCTGAGTTTCATGGCTAAAGGTGTGTGTACACAGGTGAGCACGTGCAGTTAGGTAGGCATATGCATAATGTCACAAAATTTTCCCCCTCTTTTGGCCTATCTCTCCAAGTTTTCTTTGCTTTATTCCTGCTTTTTTTCCTTTTTGGAAGTGCGGAGCTGAACTTTGCTGTCTGTCATTCTTCCTGTCTTTTACTTCATCCCCTGCTGAATCACTAGCTTTTTTTGCCCATACCTCCATCCTTTTTGCCTTGGAGTTAATTTTTTTGTGATTGAAATAATTCAAAACAGAAATGAGATTTGTTTCCAGACCCTAAGAGAGCTGGCAATTCCGGGCTCAAGAAAGCTCGGGTTTGACTGGCCAAGGGAACTTGAAATTTGGAGCTATTGGTATTTGGCCCTTTTTGTTTCTGGGAGCCACACAGAGTCTGATTTGGATCTATAGCACTTAGACCTTGAAGGCTTCTGAAGAAAACTGCCTCTAGGATGAAGCTTATAATTAGCCAAGTTACAGTTTGACAGAGGCAGTTTGAATTTTCTATCAAGATGATTTTTTCCCCAAATTATTTCTCATGCTTTGCCCTCGGATATGAAGGATGAGGTTGTTTGTAAACTTCCCAGAGTTCCAGCTGTCTGTGCGATAAATATTTTTAAGTATTTATTTTTAAAAAAATATTTTAAAATTTATTTTTAGAGAGTGGGGAAGAGAGGGAGAAAGAGAGGGAGAGCAGCATTGATGTGTAATTGCCTCTCACATGCCCCTTACTGAAGACCTGGCCTGCATCCCAGGCATGTGCCCTGACTGGGAATTGAACCGGTGACCCTTTGGTTTGCAGGCTGGTACTCAATCCACTCAGCCACATTAGTCAGGGCATAATAAATATTTTTGAGGGGAGGGCTAGGGGAGGGAGAAGGGGGAGGAGAAGGAAGTAAATGTATTAGCCAAGGAGTGGAATGGGGAAGTATAACTCTGACCAAAGGGGAGAGGACCCTGGTGAGGAATCCTTTTCACTGTATTTGTGAATTGTGTGTTTGTGTGTGATATACAGACACACAGATACTCTAGGTGGTGACTGCCTTGTGTCTTCTTTGGAGTCTGTAATTTACTACGAACCACACAGTAGCAGATAGGGTCTGGGGACAGAATATGGGTTCCTTCATTAGTATTAGAACTCAGGGAGACCTCATAAAGTTAGCTGATCTAGTCCCCTCTCTTCAGGCAGGCGAGGGTGACAAAGGGCTGTTTATTTTCATCCTCAGACTATCCAGGAGCTGAGACTCCACTTCCGCCAGCTGCTGCATTTTTGCCTTGGGGAAGATAGTCTATATTCTGAGGCACATCTGGATCTGCATTTTAGTAACAGGGTCCTACTTGCAGGAGGTGCTTAAGAACAAGCATGAGTTGATTTATGACTGCCCGTGGCACAGTCCTGAGTCAGCCAGATGGCTTGAGAAATCTGGTCAGGGATGTGGGTGCCCCTTGATGAAAAACATGCAGTGCTGGTAGTGTCAGTGGAAATCTTTTTATTTTTGGAGTTTGCCTTTGCACGTTTTGTCAAAGGAGGGGCCTGTAATTTTCAGTGGACAGACAGTAGGTTGAATGCATAGAATGAAAACATGTTTTTCATCCAGAAGTTAGTTAGCTCTGTATTGTTAGAAGTGTTTCTAAAGAAGCTGGGTGGCCATCTCTCAGGGCTGCTGTCACAGAATGGATTTTTGCCCAGGATGGGCAATTGGGCTAGATTGACATTAAGCCTCTTGCAGCTCTATTGAAATTCTGTATAACTCCTGTGTCTGTCTGGAAGAGTCAAATACACACACATAGAAAAGGAGAGGCTAGAAAAGTATAGGTAGGTATCTATATTTAAATATGTTTATGTATTTAAGTATAATTATTTCTATGGTAAGTGTACTTGAATTTAAAACCAGTGAAAAATTGTACGGTGCTTAAAAAAAAAGGATTTCCCAATTTATTCTTAGGATGATATATCTAGGCAATGTGAGTACGCCTGCCAGTTTCAGCTTTGAGCACGTGAACTCTTCTCAGTCCTCTTAGCCCAAACACTGTTCAGCTCATATGATGACCACATAGCCACCAGCTTGGCCAGAAATGTCAGGACACTAGAGCCAGAATGATGCTGGCAACCTGTGAGGTGTCCAGCAACTGAAAGGTGATTGTGGTATTTCTGTCCAGCTCCACTTCCTGCTAAAGCTTGGAGAAAGACCAAGTGCACTGTTTTCTGAAATCAGCTTCTTAGATGCCTCTTGTAACTTTGTGACTAGATTGCTAGTGGGTTCAAGGTCCCCAGACTTCTCTTGTGGCAAGAATGACTATGTGACTCTTCACCACTGAAGTAGAAGCAGTTTGCTGCTATTATAAGCGCTTATGCCTCACTGTGCTGTATATAGAAGAAATCTTATCAAGGCACTATCAAACTTCATTGGACTGACCCTCATGGCTGCTTTTGATATACAGAGGAGTCATTTACCTGGATGAACTGAAAAACACTTTGTAGCACTGCTTAGTACTTGTCCCACTTCTCTCCAAATTCTACCGCTCTTTCAAGTCCCTTGTTGAGCCCTCCTTTATGAAATCTTTTTAGTAATTTCTGCATTTGTGGGACTAATTGTATTGTACGTACCACTCATTTAACATGTAATCATATGACATTTCTCTTTTTTTGCCATTTCTAATGAGTTGGTTTAATTCCAACTCATTTCTGATACAGAAATGTGATACAGAATTTTGGAAGGAACAAAGACTGAAGAACATACTTTGACAGGATTCTGTCCTGGGTTTACTCTGACCGCACAATTAAGGTTGAAATGGCAGAGTGAGAAGAACTAAAGAGATGAGCCACTGCATGACTATTATAACTTTTTTTTTACAAAAGTTTATTCTTAAATGTACAACAACAGGCTCCAAGACAACACTTCATTCTAGCTATAGGTGGTAAGAGATGTTATGGCAGGGAATCCAGATGTTAAAACAGGAATGGAATGAAGGATCACCACAGCCCCAGGCACAAGGAACAGCTCAGGAATTTTTTGCCAGATTTCTTAATTTTACCTGTGGGCAGGGGCCCCTTCTCCAAAGCCTTCACTTTTAGCTTCTCAAATTTCTTCTGCCCCTCTCTTTGCTTTTGCTTGAATGCCTTACCTTCCTCGTCCATCTCCTTGACCTGCTTCTTGGGCTGCTTCAGGCACTTCTTGCCACCTTTGTGGCTGGACATGGTACCTGCCACTCCTTCCCAAGATGTTGCCCTGATATTTCCTATATTTCTGAATTCTATGGTTATTGCACTTGGAGCTCTTTCAATATTGGGGACTATTTTCCATGTCTGTGTGACCCCCACAGTGTCCTCCATCAGACCTTATATAAAGTAGGTAGTCAGTAAATGTTACAGAATTAATACATCCTGGATGCAATTAAAATGTAACAGCCTTGAATCTTGACTCACAGGATCATAGAATAATAGAGGTAGAAGGGATCTTGGAGACTGTCTCCATCCTTTTAGCAGGTGAGGAAAGCAGGCCCACGTAAGCGAGGTTTCTTCATCAAGATCAATTAGCCTTTTGTTTCATTGTTAGCTTTTGAGTGTGGAATCCTGAAGGTATTCAGATTACTAAAGCTGTACATAGTGCTGAATGCCAGAACAGCATATATCTGGTTATTGGTAGCTAGCGTTTGTTACCTAGTGGCATCTAGGTTATCTGGGCTTCCCCAGCTCATACTCCTAGAAAATGAACTTGTCTTTGTGAAATTTTGACAGAATTCTGGCATGATATTCTGATAGCCTTGCAAGATTAGGGAAGCCTACCTCTAAGGGTGGACATAGAAAGTGACTTTTGTGAGCTCTGAGGGGTTATCACCTCATGACCATTCCTAAGACCTGCTGCCAGGATGAGGATGGCTCAGAGAAAAATTTAAGCAATGCGGTTCTCCCTACTTTGTTACTCTGTGGGTGATCCTGATTAAAGGGACACCATGTCCTGAGGAAAAAAAATGGAAGAGAAAATGCAATCTGATAACACAAAGTTACCAGGTTTGAGGAGACATGGGGCTATGCAAACCAAAGCCAAACTCTGGCATGACAAAATATTTGTGTTTGTAGTGCAAGGTCCAGGTTCCTGAAGTTTCTTAGGTGAGATTGGGAAGAGGACAAAGTGACTTTATCATGATCTGTTACCAAGAGAACATTTTCTTTTTCTTTTTTTATGAAGAAATCTCTCTTTTTTTAAAAAAAAAAGATTTTATTTATTTGTTTATTTTTAGAGAGGCAAGGGAGGGAGAAAGAGAGAGAGAGAGAAATGTAAATGTGCAGTTGCTGGGGGTCATGGCCTGCAACCCAGGCATGTACCTTGACTGGGAATAGAACCTGTGACATTTTGGTTAGCAGCCCACACTCAGTCCACTGAGCTACGCCAGCCAGGGCTCCAAGAGAACATTTTCTAGATAATTGATTTGTAGGAGTTCAGTATTGTGCTTCATCTGGCCTAAGATTCTGTCTGTGACTTGGCCAACCAAATGACAGTTTTAGAAAGGAATATTTGCCTCTTTGTTATCAATTTGTTATTGTTCTTAGTTAAGCTCAACTTCCTGATAAAGCACATTCCTAGAGAATGGTTGGGTTATGTCTCCAGAATAGTGTGCTTTCCTTTAACAATTCCTTGTGGTTCTGTCATTCAGAATTTATCTGTATATTTCAGCCTCTACTACTTTTAGTGGTAATGAGTTTCACGCTGTCAATCCCCGTTGAATGCATCTTCTATCTTTTCAGAATGAGTCTTAATTGAGTGTAGTGATTTTCTATTTTGGAAAAAGTGAACACAAAGAACAGGGGTGTCCCCCAACATGCTGAAGTCAGTTGAGGTGTTTATTGAGGGAGGGAGGAGACCTCCTAAATCTTTCCCCTCAGAGGATATTGTGTTTAAGAACAAAGGAGGCACCTTATACCTCTTGCAACAGCAAGAAGCTAGTGAATTCAGGGTAATTAGGATAATACTTCTAGAATGGAGCAATGAGAAGACAAGAACCTTATGATGTTGATTAGATATGACCAGTTGATGGAGGGTCTTGGAATACTGATCTATGGATTTTGGGGCTTAATATAATAGGCAACAGGAAATTGTTATAAGTTCTTGAGCAGGAGTATATTAAAATTGAAATTTGTTATAATTGAAATGTTAAATTTGTTATTATAACTAAAATTTGGTGACTACTTAGCAGGTTTGAATAGGGACTTTGGCCCCCTTCAGTAAGAGGATGGCTCATTGCCTCAGAATTAAAAACATCCTCTTTGGTTAATTTTCCCTGTTGCTACTGGAGCAAAATAGGGTTATGCATTTTCCTCTGACCTTCACATAGCAATAAATCTGGAGGCTGGTTTTAAATTATGTTTTTACTATCCAAAGAAACTTATCCCTCAACAGACTCTAAGCACCACCAGAAGAAACTTGAACCAGTCTCATGAGTAGTTCTATATGTTTAGTGTACCCTAGAGGTAGTCAGTATGTAAGAGGACAGACAGCTGTCCATATCAGGAAGGACTTATAGCAGAGCTTATTTCTATTACATGGGACCAAGGGCCATTGTGGGGCTTTCTGTAATCCTCAGGTGCTTCCTGCTGTTGCAAGCACAGCTATTCCTTAAAGTCACCCTTAATAGCTGCTTTGGGAGCAGTTTCAATCAGCCACCAGCTTCCCAAGAGAGCTCTTCTGTAACCATTTATAGTCCTTAGAGTCTGAAATACTATTTTAACATGGGATTATTAGTCTTCTCTTATTCTTTAGCTGTTTTATATGTTAGTTATGTTTTCCACAACAAAATTAACTCCTATTTCTCTTGTTCCGCATTTGTTAGATCCATAAATGTTGATTGAGTGTACTGATCAAAAGGAACAACAAAAAACATAGCAAGAAAGCTATTAGGGAGACTTAGAAGCAGAGTATTATATAGATAATCGGTCCATGCTGCCAGTCTGTGAGGCAGAACCCTGCCATGGAATCTGTCTGGTTCCTTACTGGCTCCATTCATGAATCTCTTTTGATTTTTTTTTCATGTGAATTGAAGTCTATGTCATTATCATTGTCCCTCCAATGAAGTAGCATGCTAAGGATGGGGGATGGTACATGACACACTAGCCCAGCCTGGCACTGCTGGTTACTGCTGGTCAGTACCACCATGTGGTCTGTGGCAGATGTGAGAGTCAAGTCTTCCAGCCCGGCTATTTCCTGAGGCCAATCAAGAAGTTGGCAGAAAAGGACTTAAAAGGATGATGCCTCTTCACGTGGCAGAAATGAAGACTTAGTGGGGGACATGGTTATATATATGAAATTCATAAGAGAGAGAAGCAACTTCTAAGCCCCTAGAAAGGAGAAAGCCTCTTGAAACCTTGAAGACAAAGGAGAGTTCTGTTTCCAGAAGTGTATGGATGTCATTATTCCAAGAGGTGATATTGATGGAAAGTACTAGGGAGTCTCAAAACCAGTTAGCTTATATTTGTGAATGTCAGATCCGGTTTTTTAATACAAATTAGTGATGTTTCAGGATATTCCTGACTTTTGAGGTTGATGTTGGGAAATTACTACCAAATCTTCACATAGTTTATTCCTGTCACAGATAAATCTCTAGCTTACTGCCATGATGTGACTAACCTAGGGAGATATTTTCGATCATAACTATTAAAGACAGGCATGATGGGTTGTAGTTCAAAACAGTCTTAGCTGCTGGCTCTCTAAGTTTCTCCTTAGTCAGGGTAGAAAGGCCTGCTGGTTCCACATCTGCCTTCCCAGCCACATTCACTAGTGACAACTGGCTGCTAGTAGCCTCATCTCTGGAGAATAATACAATGGGCCTGTTGTGTACTTGTTGACATACAAAGTGGATTGTTTTAGCAGGTGCAGAAGATAGTCTGTGTGGAGATTACAGAGACCTTTATCTGTGATGGTGTAGCATAATTCAAATCTAAGTTGTTCTTTGTCTGATTGACAAACAGCTGTTGGAAGGGGACTTAGTTAAACTAAGTTGGGTGAGTTCTTTGCATGAGGGCAACATTAATTTTGTGTGTGTGCATGGGCGACAGTGTGTCTGTGTATGTGTGTGTTTGTTCTACTCTCCCTGTAGCTTTTCCTTATAATAAAACAATTTAAACTTTTGGTGTCCAATCAGATGGCTCTCAGGTGGAGACTGTACACCAGGGCAGTTTGAGTCCTAGAGACATTACTTCTTTGTTTTCAAGAATAATCTTAGGAAGATGGCTGATTTCTGTTAGTGTGGCGATTTCACTTGGCTTGTTCATGAAATGGAGACTTGTGTTTCTCCTGTGGTCTTTGTGCCCCTGACAAGTGGGGATGACTTTCATTTCTGAATTTACTTCTTGATTATCTGTACCAGTGAAGGAGAACAGTGCAAGATACTTCACAAGCTTGTGATACTCGAAAGAACTTAATTACCCTGAATTCAGTTGGCCAGATCCTTGAGTTCTCCAAATATTTCCCCTTACCCTTGGTGTTTAGGAGAAGAAAGTACATCATACAAAAGCAACCAACAATTGTTTAAAAAATATAAGCAGGCAAACAAACAGAAAGCCACAAAAATCATTTTGCAAGTTCACTACATATGTTCATCTTCGTGGCAAATGGCTCAACCTAACATTACAGTTGGTTTGCCACCCACCCTGTGGAGTTGTGCGTGTGGCAGGGATCAGGGAAGGATCATGTGGGGGTGTACAAAGTGCAGTGTGTGTACAACCTGTGATTAAATGTTTGCTCAGAATGGCTTGATCCCCATGCCAATGAAGTAAGACTTGTTCCTTAGCTTACTTTCTCCGCTCTCCCTCTAGCCCTTGTTTATCTATTTATAGTCTGCCTTCAAGAAGATATCTCTGCATAGGTCAGTGATAACTGTCATCACATGCTCCAATTTATTTGGTTTGAAATTCAGTTTTACTCAGCAAGTATTTGTTGATAGCTTCTTTATTCCCATACTTGTATTAGGCTCTTGGAGATAAAGAACCATGATGATAATGTTAGTAGTTGACATTTACTTAGCATTTACTCTGTGTCAAGTGCAGTTCTAAGCACTTTATTTATATTCATGCATTTGGTCCACAGAATGACACCATGAAGTACTATTATTATCCTCATTTCACAGGTAAGGGGACTGAAGTTAACTAATTTACCCAACTAGAAGTTGGTAGAGCCAAAATTTAAACCCACACATTCCTTCCACAAAAAGACAAGGTTCTTGCTCTTATGAAATCCAATTGGGGGAGATGAGGTCAATATAGTAAGAAACAACTAGGAAACAATACAAGGCTCTGGCATTGAGGACAACAGGGACAGAGAAGGGAGAGATTAATGCAGATTAGGATAAGCCTTTTGGAGGAGGCAAGATCTCTCTAAATCCCAGAGACTTCATCTATCAAACAGGTAAAATGGACTCTATCTCATAGATTTCATATGAAAGTTGGATGAGTTCATGCATATAAAGAGCTTAGTGCTGTGCCTGGCATATGGTGAGTGCTCAGTAAATTATGGTTGTAATGATGACAATGATAGCATTGATGTCTCTGGGATTTAACAGATGAGTAGGGCTGGGATGACCAGAGAGGAAGAGGTATGGCCTTTCAGGTGAATTTGGATGAAAGAGGGGAGCAAACATGATGTTGGGAAGAGGTGCTCAGGAGATACAATTTCCTTATTTCCCTATGGCTACTAGTCACCTACTAGCTGAGCTAATTGAGGAAGGAAGAGGAATCGATGTTGCAAAGTCAGTCAGCAGCCCTGGAACTTTTTTATTAGCATGGAAGTGTGCCGGACATACTCTGTGTCTGACACTGGGACCTTGCTCCATGACTGGTCATCTTTCCTCCCTCTTCCTCGAGCTCAGGCCTGATGTCATATGGGGTGGGTATGAAAAGCTCAAGACATTTCCAGAGTGAGAGCAACCTGTCGTTACTTGCAAGTCCAGGCTCAGTTGCTTCCCTCACGCTAAAAGTTATAAGCCTTTCCTGAGGCACAGAGGAAACATAACTCCCAGCAGGCTGACAGGAGGGACTGGACTTAGGGGTATGGGAGGTCCCTTGAGACTCTCTTCTGTATGTTATAGGTGGCACCAATCAATTAAATATTTGTTGAGCCCCCACTATATACAGAACCATATGTTAGGAGTTTTTGGTGATTCAAGCAAACTAAAAAGCATGGTCCGTGCTGTCAAGGTACTGCATATTTTATTGTGGTTACCATATTGATTCATGGTCAATATAGGGTAGATATAACTAAATGTTCAATTGCCTGCTTTCTCCAGATGCCGTTACCTAGCTGTCCAGCTGTCTCCTGCCATCCCTGTGTTTGCCGCCATGCTCTTCCTGTTCTCCATGGCTACCTTGTTGAGGACCAGCTTCAGTGACCCTGGAGTGATCCCTCGAGCCCTACCAGATGAGGCAGCTTTCATAGAAATGGAGATAGGTGAGTTTTCTAAGTAGCTGGCAACACACTGTGCAGGGGGTGGCTTTAGTTAGTAATAGAATAGAATTATAATAGTGTTGCAGATTAGCAATCATTTCTAGGCTTTTCTCTCTGAGACCCTGAATCTGAGATCATGATCATTCTGTGAATTTGATAAGACAGGTATAGCAAGGTTTGAAAGTCATATGCTTCCTTCTTGGGTTGCATTTCAAGGTCTGCTGCACTGTTCCCAAGAGGATGGGATTTCTTTTAATCTTTGGGGGTCATCAATCATTTGATTTTGCTTGATGAAAGCTATAAACCATTTCTTCATCAAAATATTTTTACATGCATGCACAGACACATAATTTTGGATGTAGTTTCAGGGATTCATAGAACTTTTGAAGCACATTCATGGGCCCTTGACCAAGAATTCTTGCTTTAGGAGAACATACAAGGTGGCAGGGGCCAGTTGTGGTGCCAGGAACAATTGAGAACTCTAGGAATGGTAGGAAGCAGTTATAGGTTCATTACAGAGTAGTCTTCAGCTCAGGGTAGGACCCTTTGGGACAGAGATAAAGTATTATACTACTCAGGAGCCAGGGTGGCTTTGCGAATTGAAGCAGAACATCCCAGGGCTAGAGGAGAGATGTTTTGGGAGCTCACACTCAGAAAGAAGGCTGTGATGCCAGTACTAGCAAGCACTATGAGCCCACTAGACCTGACAGCAGTGCCTGCCTAAATTGTTCTCAAGTCTGACGTACCTAAGTAGCTTAAGTCAGTATCCAAGCCAGAAAGAGTAAAAGAAAGGGATGCAGGACTTACAAGACTAAATGCTACACGAGTTGAGCACCAGTCTGTGGTTAGCCTTTAGTTTTTTTAAGGTATGTGTTTGTTTTTTGGATTTTAATATTTTATTTAACTTAAAACACAAACCTATTGGAGCTCTAATAGGTATTTCATTACATTTATGAATTATTTTTGAGGAAATCTACATTTTATAATATTATCTACCTATCCAAGAAAATAGTATGTCTTTTGTATTTTCAGATTGAATTTTATACCCATTAATAAAGTTTTTATGGTTTTCTTTGTCTAGTTTGTGTACTTTCTTTCTTTATTTTAATTACATTTTATTGATTATGCTATTACAGTGTCCTAATTTTCCCCATATGCCCCCCTCCACCCTCACCCCCCACTCTCTCAGGCAATCCCCACACTTTTGTTCATGTCCATGGGTCATACATATAAGGTCTTTGGCTACTCCATTTCCTATACTTTGCTATACATCCCCAGGGCTATTCTGTAACTACCTATTTGTACTTCTTAATCCCCTCACCTCTTCACCCATTCTCTGGGTATGGATGGGAGTGATGGGAAGAAAGCAGAGGTGTGTTGGTACAGCTGGAGTTCATGGAGACCCAGTACAGCTGAGGTAGTTAGGAACAAGATTGGGAGGGAGAGTTGTGAGTGCTGTCTTTTCTCCACCTGGGTTATTCTTTTATCACCCCCTTCCTATTAACATATGGAGAAAGTGAAGTTCAAGGCAGTGCCTTGACTTGTCTCTTGAATGTCACAACAGTTTCCTTAGCAAGGTTAGCTTTGTTTTGCCAAATCACTGGGCCTGGGGTCCAGGCTTGAGCCATTCTTCATGTGACCTCTGCACTTAGCACACTTTTCTTATGTATGTATGTATGTATGTATTTTTATTGTTGTTCAAGTACAGTTGTCTCCATTTTCCCCCACCACTCCCCCCACCCCAGCCATCCCCACCTCCCAAACCTGATCCCACCCTCCTTGGTTTTGTCCATGTGTCCTTTATAGTTGTTCCTGAAAACCCTTCACCCCTTTCCCCTCATTATC